>NC_139021.1:169290034-169724140 GCF_964662115.1 Mustela nivalis
TTGATACTATCTCTGTATGGTTTTGATATTAGGGCAGCACCAGACTCATAAAATGAATATGGAAGTATTCTCTCATCTTCTATATTTTAGAAGGCATTGTGTAAAATCATCATTAATTTCTTTTAAAAGATTTTATTTATTTATTTAACAGAGAGGGAGAGACCAGAAGTAGTCAGAGAGAGTGGGGAAGCAGGCTCCCCGCTGAGCAGAGAGCCTGATGCTGGGCTTCATCCCAGGACCTTGAGATCATGACCTGAGCCGAAGGCAGAGGCTTAACCCACTGAGCCACCCAGGCAGCCGTCATTATTAATTTTTTTTTATTTTTTTTATTATTTTTTTATTTTTTATAAACATATATTTTTAATCTAAATGTTTGGCAAATCTCTAGTAAAACCAGCGAAGCCTGGATATTTCTTTGGTAAATTTTTTACTTGAGCATTCAGTTCCTTGAATGGTTATAAGATTGTTGATATTGTCCATTTTGCCATGGTTGAGTTTTGGTAGCTTGTGACTTTCAAAGAATGGCTTATTTCTTTCAAATTTTTGCTTTTTTTGTATAAAATTGCTCACAGTATCTCTCTTTTTTTTTTTTTTTTTTTTGATGATTGAAAGATTTGAAGTATTATCCACTATTTCTTTCATGATTTTTGGTGACATATTTTTTTTTAATTTTTGTCAGTCTGGCTAGAAGTTTAACAATAACTAGTTTCTCCCCACTGATTTTCTCTATTGCTTTCCTATTTTCAGTTTAATTGATTTCTGTCCTGTATTATTTACTCATTTTTTACCTTTTTAAAATATTGGGATAGGGACTTAAATTACTGATTTGAGACATTTCCTCATTTTCATGTAACATTCAGTACTACAAATTTTCCTTTCAACATTGTTGTAGCTGCATCCCACAAATTTTGATGTCATGTTTGTGCTTTTGTCTATTTCTGTTTTGTTTTTTTTTTTTCTAACTTCCCTTGGGACTTCCTCTTTAACTCCTTTTGAGTTATTTAGAAGATTATTTTATTTTATTGGTGCAAAATGGTGGTTTTATTAAAGCATGGGAACAGAACCCATGGGCAGAGGGAGCTGGTGCACCTAGGTTGTGAGGGGTGAAGGGTTATATACTTGGGAGTTGAGGGTAGGAAAAGCGGAGGTTTTCAAAAGGACTTTCATATGCTAAAGAGGACCTACAAGATAACTGAGGCTTTGCCATTGTTAAATTAAGGTTGTTTTCCCCTCTAAGTAAGGCATTAACCTCCATGCATTCAGGGATTTCTTGTTGTCTTTCTGTTACTGATTTCTAATTTGATTCTATTATGATCGGAGAGTACCCTGTGTATGACTTCAATTATTTTTAAGTTTGCCAACATTCATTTTATGGCCTAAGATAAGGTTCTTGGTGAATGTTCTAAGGCTGCTGGGGTGAAGGGAGTGTATTCTGCTATTGTTTGGTAAAATGTTCTATATATGTTACATAAATACTGTTGGTTGATTGTGTTACTCATCTTCTCTGTCCTTGCTGATTTTCTATTAGTTGCTGATCTCATCTAACAGATTCCATCAGTTCCTGGAAGGGAACACTGATGTCCCCACTATAATTGTGGATTTGTCTATTTCTCTTTTTGGCTGTCAGTATTTGTTTAATGTAGTTTGAGGCTCTGTTGTGCAGTGAATACATATTTAGGACTGTAATGGCTTCCTGGCAATTGATCCTTTTGTCACATTATGTCCCTTTTTTGTCTCTAGTAATTTTCTTTGCTCTGAAGTCTACTTTGTCAGATATTGATATGGGTATTCCTGTTCGTTTGATTAATGTTTGCATCTCTTTTTCCATGTTTTTACTTTCAGTCTACTTACATTATTGAATTTGAAGTTTCTTATGAGCAGCATATACTTGAGTTATAATTTTTTTAAATCAATGCTATCAATGTCTGCCTTTTGATTGGCATATTTAGACCATTTCCATTTAATGTAATTATTGATATCTTTGTGCCTAAGTTTGTCATTTTTTGTTGTTTGTTGTTGTAGTATTTTCTATTTGTTTTCTCTAGTTTTCATTTCTTTCTCTTGTCTTCCTTCAGAATACTTGAACATATTTTAGGGTTCAATCTTATTTATAATATTTTTTAATACATCTCTTTGGAAAATTTTATTTAGTGGCTGCTCTGGACATTACAAATATACATATGTGACTCATAATAGTCCACTAGTATCAATATCTTACCATTTTGAGTAGTGTAGAAATCTCAATGCATTTAAAGTCTTATACCTTCTTAAATATTGTCTTGGGTATCAGATCATGCTGTAATTTTTGTTTCAATCACCAAATATGACTTCAGAAACTCATGAGGAAAAGGATAATCCAGGGTTTGTACTCACATTTCTCTTCTTTCCATCTCTTCCTCCTTCTGGACGCTCCAAGATTCCCCCTTTTTTTTCTTTCTGTTTGAAGAAGTTGCTTTAGCTGGTCATAAGATAGGTCTTATTAATAACAAATTCTTTTTGTTTGCCTTTATCTGAGAGTGTTTGTCCCCTTCATTTCTGAAGCATAATTTTGTCAGGTAGAGAATTCATGATTTACAGTTCTTTTCTTTCAACAGTTGAAAAGTACTGTGTTGCTTCCTTTGAGCCTCTTGATTTTATATGAGAAATCTTCTGTAATTCAAATTGATGCACCCCATAGGTAACACATTGTTTCTCTTTGGCTGCTTTCTCATTATCTGTAATTTTCAAAAGTTTTCTTATCATTTATCTCAGTGAGGATTTCTTCAGATTTATCAGCTTTGCAGTTTGCTCAGCTTTTTAAATTTGTCAAAGGGTAAGTATTGCTCCCACTTGACAGATGAGATCCTCGTGTCCAGAGAGAAAAAGTCATTTGCCTTAGGTCACACATATGGGAAGCCCCATAGCCAGGCCTCAAGTCCTAGTATTTTGTGGCCAAATACAATGTTCTTTTTATTACATAACTGGACTCAGTAATCATATTTTCAGGCTCTGGAATTGGCCACAATTCCCTTCAGGGTCTCGCAGTACAAATTCCTATAATAAAATAGGATTCTGCTGGTTTGAGTCTAGAGTCTTGTGTTGTCATCCCGCAGTGAATGCCATATTGTTACCACACTGACCTTACAGGAACAGATGGGGAGAAAATGCAGAACGTTCTTCCTCCTGCTCCTGTTGTCCTGATCCACATGAATTGTGGTGCAGCAAAGGGAAAATGAAAAGGTAGCAGTTTGCCTCTAAAGCATCAAATTGCCATCTGGTCTGAAGGAATTTATTATTTAACCATTCCCATATAGAAGTTGAGGAAGCTCCAAAAAGCATTTTTGTTTTTCCTTGAGGAATTGGACAGTTTCAGAAGCAAATTTTACCACCTCTTTGTTTCCTGGCCTATGGATAAGGGAGTATTTTCTAAAATTAAACAACTAATTGAGGTACTTTGTACACAGATGAGACATCACAGATCTCTAGGAACCTCAAGAAAGAAAGGGAAAGTTAAATGATAATGAATGAGATTTCCATCTGTGAGAATGACCAAATGATTTCTGCAATTCAGAAGCTAAAGGAACCTGGGGACAACAAACTTAACCATGGAGTGTTAAAGACAATCGCCATAGGTTATAATAGACCATTTTATATCTCAGAATACTGTAACCTGGAATATTTTGGAGGTTGCAGTAGTTTGGGCTGCCATAGCAATGTACCATAGACTGGGTATCTTAAACCACAAAAATTTATTTCTCATGATTCTAGAAGCTACAAGTCCAAGATCAAGGTGTCAGCAGGATTGGTTTCTTCTGGTGTCTTCTTGGTTTCTAGATGGCCGTCTTCTCCCTGTCTTCTTCATGATCTTCCCTCTGTGCTCATCCATATCCAAATTCCCTATTCTTATAAGGACACCAGTTGTATTGGATGAGGGCTACCCCGATCACCTCATCTTCACTTAATTACCTGTTCAAAGATCCTATATTTAAATACAACCACATTCCTAGGTACTAGATTAGGATTTCAACATATGTGTTGGGGGGGTGGGGGGTGTGAGACACAATCTAGCCCATAACATTCCTTAAGTGTATTTGTGACTCGTGCTGAGATTTTTCCTCTCAGCTCTATTTCCAATCTTTATTCTTTTCTATTCTCTATTGCAGAAAAACTACATTTCCAAGGCTCCCTTGCCAACGGGCTCTGGGTTGATAGAAGGCACTGGGAGAAGACTGAATGTGGGAGGAGGAAAGAAGCCAGCACATTCCTCCCTCTGCCTCAAGCAGCCCCTCTGACAGATGATGACTCTCCTCCATTGTCCCAGCACCAGCCAGGAAGTTCCTCCTTTATAGTGCCCATTCCTACTAGGCAGTCCTTGCCATAACTGTGTCTCTTGTCAGATAATCCTGGGGTCTAGTTCTGGTAACCATCTCCTTCCTTTGACCTTCTATTCTAAGGGTGGAACCAGCTTTCTGGGTTTTTAATTTCTTTCTTTCTTTCCCTTTCTTTCTATCTATCTTTCTTTCTTTATAATGTTCAGTTAACCAGCATATAGTACATCATTAATTTTTGATGTAGTGTTCAGTGATTTATTAGTTTCTTATAACACCCAGTGCTCATAATAAAACATGCTCTCCTTAATACCCATCACCCAGTTACCCCATCCCCCTATCTCCCTTCTGTAACCCTCAGTTTATTCCCTAACTTTTGATGTGCTTCAACATCCTTACATTAACTTTCCTCTTTGAAAGAATATCTCCTCTACAATGTGATTGCTACATCCCCATTTCAGAAAGATGATTCAAGCAGAAGGCAAAAAATAAAGCTCAGCTTAGAACTTCCTTACTTCAACATCCTTACTTCAACATCCTTACATTAACTTTCCTCTTTGAAAGAATATCTCCTCTTTCCCAACTACAATGTGATTGCTACATCCCCATCTCAGAAAGATGATTCAAGCAGAAGGCAAAAAAATAAAGCTCAGCTTAGAACCTTAAAACACAAAGGAGTATCTACTATGTGACAATAAAATGAAGTAACAAAGGCCACATATTTTCTCTACTTATAAAATTTCTTTCTAGATGATAAGACAAACATTAGTAATAGTCTCATGAACTATAAAATCATGTGATCCCCAAATTCACAGCTAGCAGCCAACTGTCTATTGTAGAAGTTTAATCCCCCATATTCATGGGCTCCTTCCAAGGTCCTAGAAGGAACCTTGGCTATGTGTTTACATGCCTCTATATTAAACATGGTCATATTTTCAGCAAAATTTTCAAAAGAAACAGATGTTTGAATTTACACATACTTGAAACCAAAACAAAACTTCACTGTCTCCTGCTGCAATTATTTCAGAGTTGGCAAGCAGGTGCTCAGCCTTTATAGACACAGATATCGGCATTTGATTAAAGACCTTAGTATGTTCTCTGGACTCCTGGGTCCCAGACACTCTGAGAGAAGATTGGAATCAGCTCCTAGCCATGGCTGTTCTTCATCCTCAACATTCTACTGAGACAGCCGTACGCAGGTAAGTTCATGTGCTAGGGTCAGACAGGCTTGATTATAGTCCCAGCCCCACCTTCTTTTACTAGATAACTTGGAGCCTCGGGCTTCTGATATGTTAAATGGAAATAATTTGAGTACTTAACTCATAGGTTCGTGCTGAGGATTTGATGAAATTATCCAGGGGAAGTGTTTGAAGGGTACCTAGAACTCTTTCTAGAGTAAATGCTGTGTAAATGGTATCCATTGTTATTATTGCTCTTATGAGCAATGATCTCAGACTTCCAGTGCTTTGGTAATATGCCTCAGGGACTTCCTGCATGATCAAACTCTCCACAAGCAAAATATCCATTCTAACACATTATTTTTATAGACCATATTTTATAGACCATTTTTATCATCCACCCAAACTTTATGGTCATTGCAGGGCATATTTCCTAAGGAAAACACCCAGTACAATTACCCTCAGAAGCCTCTGATTCTCAAGTAAATACAATTTTGCCATAGGCAGAAGATTTTCTGTTTCTCATTGTTACCAAAAAAAAAAAAAAAAAGTGTCAAATACTCAAATTTACTTTTCACAGGCACCTGGATTTTCCTCCCAGGGTCAGCAGTTAAACAAACATTTATAGGATTCTCCAGGAATCTGACCTAATGTCTCCAGTCCGTCACCTGACCTAACACAGATTCAACTGTGAAAGCTCAGTATGCAATACAGATGAAAGCGGTCCTGCTCTGTTAGAGGTAAATTAGGCCCCAATAACCTAGTACACTGACAGCCATACCTAGTGAAAGAGGCTTTTGAGTTCCATGTTAGTGAACTAATAAATCTCTTGAGAATACAGTTTGCAAACAAACCATTCCTTTAGCCAAGGGGTCACCAAACCTTTTCTGCAAGGGGCAAGGTAGTGAATATTTTAGGCTTTGTAAACCATGCAGTTTCCATCAGCAATACTCAAATTTGCCATTGGAGCACAAAAGCAGCTGTGAACAATAGGTAATGAATATATATGGACGTGTTCCTATAAATCTTTATTTATAAAAACAGGCAATAGACTGAGTATGACCTTTAGGCTATGGATTGCTGATCTCTGCATTGGCTGAAAGGGGAGGAGGTTCTTAGAAAGTCAACAGCCCCTAGAAGCCAGGACATGCTTTTTTCCCTCCTCCTTCTTCTCCTCTCATCCCTCTCCTCCTCTTTTTCCTCTTCCTCATCCTCCTTCTACTTTTTTGAAGGTCTGAAATGTTAAGTGCATATTCTTACCTTGAAGAATGTAGTGCTATAGATTATTTTTATTGTCGTTACTATTATTGCTTACATGTCACCTTGACAGTCTAGTAAATAAATGACAGCCAATGACCTTTAAGCATCTTTGAAGTGTCCTTGCTTACCTGTAGAAAATGTTCATTAAAGAACAAACAAGGCACAGCCATGATGTTTGGTAAGCCTTCCCCATTGTGGGCTGTGCAAATTTGGGCAATCTCCAATCTCTCTGCGCTTCCTTCCATCATCTATAAAATGACAATCACACTAGCTCCTTGACAGAATTGTCAGGCGGTTTAAAGAACTTCAGAGTAAGTGTTCAACACGTGGCTGCTGGTCCCTTTCCCTTTTTATTAAACATGGAGGGCAAGGATGGGTTTCTTCTAAAAAGTGGACGTTAAGGGACATGATGAAAAAGTCTAACTTGCCCAAAAATTGCTTTAGCAATTCCTCTTAAATGTCAGTATTTTTTAGAACACCAAGTCTTTCTCTATCAATGGAACATGCAACAGGTTTAGCCCGATATGCAGTTGACCCTTGAGCAATATGGATTTGAACTGCATAGATCAACTTACATGCAGATTTTTTTCAATAAGCATGGTACAGTACTATAAATGTATTTTCTCTTCCTTATGATTTTCTTCAAGACAATTTCTTTCCCTAGCTTACTTTATGGTAAGAACAGGACATAATATATGTACAAATAATAGTTAACCGACTATTTATGTTATCAGTAAGGCTTCTAGTCAACAGTAAGCTACCAGTAGTTAAGTTTTGGGGGAGTTAAAAGTTATATGTGGATTTTCAACTGTGTGGGACCGGGAGGATGAATTCCTTAACTCCTGCCTTGTTCAAGGGTCAACTGTAGTGGAAAAACCTCAAAATTAGAAGAGTCCAAGGGACACAGGTTCTTGTTTTAGCTCTTCCATGTGACTCTGTGTAAAGCACTTCTCTTCATTACTAATTTCTTTTAATTTCCTTAATTGTCAAAATGAAGATGGCTGAATGAGATCAAGGGTTCCCAAGGTGGCAAAAAACCATCCAGAGAGGTTCTTGAATCCATGCAAACATCTGAATAAAATGCTTTCATGTGGAAGTAGAAAAAGCAATGTTAAAAACAATCAGAATTTGACAGCGTGAGAACACTGGGTTGGATCATACCTCAGGTGCCTGCTGATTCTCACTGTCCCTGTCTCAGTGAAACTGTGCAGCTCTATTATTTCTATGCACATCCCATAAATGTAATTGCCAATATGGCATTGTTATTCAGGAGGCATTTTATTAATCACACTGAGTTCACACTATGAATACAGACTGGGGATATGGATTCTTTCCTTAGCTGCTTGAAAATCAAATGAAGCCAGCTCCACTGCAGGGGGGCATGGTAACAATGTACACAATCAGTCTTCCCTCTTTGAAAGAAGTCATGATTCCCAGTGACAAGTAAACAGGCTACTATGATGGAGAAGCAGATGTGAGGCAGGATCTCAAGAGTGGCCAAAGTTAAGCATTTTCATTCATCAAATGTGCAGCTGCTGCTCTAGAACTAGAAGTAAATTATGGGAGACAGAAGTTGTTTTTGCCTGCTCAGCATCTAGTCCCATTCTTGTGGTAGCCCTTCAGTTTTCCTTGGAAGGGGTGGGCAGGTGAATCACACTCAGTCTGCATGATTCTGATGCAGTTGACTCAGAGTTCTAGAGGCGTCACATGATCCTGTTCTGGCCAATGAGAATAATCTATCTCCCTGGACAGTGATTGACTTAGTGTTGGGCACATGAGTCAGACTGATCCAATGAGAATCCATTTCATCTCTCTTACTGGAACCATTGATAAAGATCCATTCTCCTTCCTTTGAGATTATTTAACTGATAGAATGGAAGCCATAGTTGCCACCCCCACACATACACAAACACACAAAATAGGCTCTCAGAGAACAGAGGCAACACAGAGAAAATCAGAGCCAAAAGAAGAAGAGTGACAATTTACAGATTACTAAACACCTGAATTCAGCTATACCTGAGGAAAGACACCTCACATTTTTCAATTATGAGAGCCAATAAATTTCCTTTTCTCCTTAAGCCAGTATGAGTTGGATTTATGTGATATAACTGAGAGAGGCTTAATAACATTGAAATGTCTAAGAAAAAGCAAATTATCACATGAAGGTCTGTTGATACACACATAGGTGGACACAAACATCCACGTATGTTCATCTGTTTGTTCAACTCTTCCAACTTCTCCCATTGAGTCAAAAATCCAGATTCTTCTCTCCCTATCACGTTCCAGTCCCTAAATATGTTTACACAATTCTAAAGTTCTACTGACTTTGTCTCTTAAATATCTCCTAAACTCACCTGCTTTTCTACAACCCTATGTTAGTGTTTCTCTAAAGTCTTTCTCAATCCTCAGTAGAACTATTCCAGAATCCACTTAATGAATCTCTTACATATTGCATGATTATACTCAAATCCTGTTTGAGCATTGCCCATACCCTTTTTCCAAAATAGTGTTTGTAAAGTATGAATATCATTAAACTCTTTAACATCCATCAGATTCTCCATTGCCTTCAGTATAATCCAAATTCCATAGCACTGTGTACAAGGTTGCTTATGTTACCATGTCTAGACTTTGCATAGTGTTCCAGCTTTTTCTTTAAATAACTCCCCTTGATCCCTGCAGTTCTCTTTCTTCCTCCCCACCACACATACTACATATGCTTCTCCAGGCTGAACTACTTCAGTTTCCCAAACAACAGACTACATCACACCTCTTTGCATCGTAGAATTGAACTGACCTTGGCAAGCAACATTTCTAGGAAATACGTTGTTATGTCTGCTGTATCAGACACACCATATGCCCACAAGTTACCAAATACTTTGCTGCTCTTCAATTCCAAGGGAGTTTGAATGATTACAGCTTGTTGTTTTGACCCAACCATTACTGGGCAAAATGTCTTATGACTGTTTCCACATTGAGGTATAGATGTTCACCTGATGACGAAAGCCAAAATAGAAAAACAAGAATAACTAGTGTCTTGGTTTTTTATATCTCCTGTAGGAGATTACTTGCAAATACAGCCATATTTGAGGCTTTACTCCAGCCAAGATGGAGTAACACTTTTACCCACCATCCTGAAACAACAAAAAACAAACATAATCTATGAAGCAATGGTTTACAAGACACTGGATATCAAGTAAAAGAGAACAATAACCCTTGAGGGACAAGAAACAAATTAGGTGAGTCTTATGATTTTCCCCCACTTCCTGCCTTGAGAGTATTTCCAGGACATGGCATAGGGCAAGGCCACCTTTCAGAAGATAATGGACTGAGCTGAGGAGACAGAGCTGAGAGTCTGGAGACACCAGGGTGGTTAGAGTTAAAGGACAGAGTACCAGAGAGAAGAGAGCTGCACTGAGAGAGCATCCCAGAGGTGTGCAGAAGTCTCCTCCAGCATGCAGGTAAGCCATGATCATTCCAAAAAACCAAAATAGCTCTGAAAAAGAAAAACGAGGATAAAGGACTAACACTACCTGATTTCAAGTCTCACTATAAAACTGTAAGCAAGACAGTATGGTATTAGGACACCAACAAGTACTTCAATGGAACAAAATAGAATTCAGAAAGAGATGCATGCACATATGGACATCTAAGTTTTGACAAAGATGCAAAGGCAGTTCAATGGAGAAAGTCTAATATTTACAACAAACAATACTGAAACAATCAGCTATTCATACCTCACACCATATACAAAAGTTGACTCAATATGAATGTAGCATCTAAAACAGTAAATTCTATTAACTATAAAGTTTCCAGAAGAAAACACAGGAGAAAGCCTTAGTGACTTTGTGTTAAAAGTTTTGTTTTTGTTTTTGTTTTTTTAAATATGGAACACTTCCTTAATTTGTATGTCATCCTTGTACAGGAGCCATGCTAATCATCTCTGTATCTTTCCCATTTTAGTATATGTGCTGCCAAAGCGAGCACTGTGTTAGGAGTTTTTAGATACTGCATCAAAAACATAATCCATAAAAGAAAAACATGATAAATTAAATTTCAACAAAGTTTAAAATTTTTGCTCTTTAAAAGATAGCTAAGAGAACAAAAGAAAAGCCACAAAATGAGAGAAAATATTTACAAATTATATTTCTGAAAGGGGATTTATACCCAGAATAAATGAATAACCCTGAAAAGCCAATAATAATTAAATGAAGTCAATAATAAGGAAAAAAAAAAAAAACCATTTTCAAAAATGAACAGAAGATTTGAATAGATAGTTCTCTAAAGAAGATATACCAGAGGGAAGTACGCACATGAAAAGATTCTCAACATTGTCCATCATTAGGGAAATTCAAATTAGAACCTCAGTGAGGTACCAGTGCATACCTATGAGAGTAGCCAAAAATTTAAAAAGTTACCAATTACAAGGGATAGATAGCTATGATTTAGAGGAACTAGACCCCTCATGCATTTCCGGGGAAATGTAAAATGCGACAACCACTTTGAAAAAGTTTGACAGTTTCTCAAAAAACTTCAACATAAAAATAATCTTGGGTGTTTACCCAAGAAAAATGAAAGTATATCTCCGAAGATTTGAATGTGAACGTTCATAGCATATTTATTTACAATAACCAAAAACTAAAAACAATCCAAAACCATTAATAGGTGAATGTATAAACTCTTGTATCTATACAAATGAACACTCACAAATACGGAATGAACAGGCATAAATCCCAAAATAATTATGCTGCGGAAAGAAGGCAGGCAAGAGTACCTACTTTATGATTCCATTTCTATAAAATTCTTAAAAAAAAAAGGCAAGCCAATCTATAGAGACAGAAAGCAAATCAGGGGTTACCTGGGAATGGGGGAAGGGGAAAGACGGTAGGATTACAAAGGAACGTGAGAAAAGTTTTGAGGAGGAGGGTATGTCCATAACCTTGATTGTGATGATTGTTTTACAGGCATCCGGATATGTCAAAACGTGTCAGACTGCCCATTTTAAACACAGGCTGTTTGTTGGTATGTTAATTACACCTCAAAAAATCTGATTTTAAAAATAATAACCACAATTATTTCCCTTCCTGTATCTATGTCCCTTTGCAGTGTAGGTTTGCAGGTATTCCTATCAAAAGATGGAGGCTAGTTCTCCATCCTTTGAATCTGGGATGGCTTATGAATGTGCTAGAAGGGATGCTATTGCCCATTCTGATCTAGGCCTTTAAAAACTTGTCTGTTGCCTACTCTCTTAGTCCATTTGGGCCGCTCCAACAGAATACCATTGACTGGGGGTCTCAAAAAACAATCGTTTGTTTCTCACGGTCTGCCAAGGTATTGGAAGACTCAGTGTCCGATTAGAGTCCACTTCCGGATTCAGAGACAGGCACTTCCTCACTGTGTCCTCTCATCAGGGAAGGGGTCTCTTTATGAGGGCATTCATCTCATTCAGGAAGACTCTGCCCTTGTGACCCAGTCACAGACCACAGGCCTCCTCTCCCAGCACCATCATGCTGGGAGATAGTATTTCATGCAAGTGAGTCTGGGGAAGAACACAGTCATTTTACAGCCTTTGCTCAGAACCCTGGTGCTGTCAGGTGAACATTCAAGCAGAATGGAGAATGAAAGCCAGGCAACCCTCCCCCTCCCACCGCCCGCTGACATCCAGCTAACCTCCGGAAACTGCCTACCTGTCCCCCATGTGAGGAAACCAAGCCCCCGCAGGAACCCAGCCTAGACCATATGACCTCCCCCACTGGGGCCAACTTAAATGGTCCACCCTCTAAATCATCCGCTAAACAAACACCTCCTGTGTTAAGCCACTACGTTTGTTGTGTTTTCATAGGCAGCATGATGTGTGGTAACATAAAAGTGATTTATTTCCCAGCCAGGATCATGTTTCTCAGCTCAACTTTGCGTGATCTTTGTAGGACAACCAGAAGTCTGGGAACTGGGAACTGTTAACCGTACAAGGTCATGTACCTTCACTCCACGAGAAAGTTTCATTTCTTTGTACACCAAGCACTGGGCATCCACAAGGCCCTAGACACCATGTCACACCCCAGGTGTAGGAATGTAAAAGATTGGAGATTACAGATCAGAGTAACCAGCCAGCAGCACTGGGCCTCCCAAATTCCTGACTTCCCTCTTCTTGGTTGACTTTGTGGTCATCTACACTCCTAAATCAATTCTTTCCAGGGCGCACCTGTCCGGGTGCTTCTTCCAAATTCTATCTGCCCCCAGATTCCTGGAAAAAGCCTTCACCTCCATGGAGAAAGGTCTCTTTTTAAGCTGGTCACTTTTTGTTTGTTTGTTTTTTCTTTTCTTTTTGATTTTTTTTCTTCTTTTTTTTCCTTTTTGCTCTGACAGCTTTGTGCCATTTGCCATTGAAAGTGCAGCATCATTCAAATAAAGGTGAGTAGTGACATTTCTAAGAAAATGATAGCCGCTTGGGCACAGCACTAATAATTTTAAAAGGTTGTTACTTGAAAGAACACACTTTCAGCACAGGATGTTACGTGGTGCAAAACTCAGCATGTCAACACGCTACACGCTGGCAATTTTCCTTTGGTTCTGAGACCTCGGAAAGAATCCCATGTGCTGGGAGCAGCCTGGCCATATTTCCAGCCCTCTCCACAACACCACTGCTGAAAGCCAGGCACCAAGCCAGGCACCTGCTTAGTGGCCAAAACTGGACGCTCTCCTTCTCCAAGTACCACTGAAAGGAAGCTACGGCCTTTTTCTGTAAGGCCTGCTTTCTACGCCTGTGTTCCCAACTTCTGGCTCCACGTGGTAACAGGCCAAGCTTACAGTAGCCTTGATGAAGGAGCAGTAAACTTGGGAATCCTCTGGAGTTTCAGTTCCCCAAGACAAGGGAGATCACCTCATTAGAGCCTTCATTTGACCATCATGGCAGATTAAAAGGCCTATTAATCAAAGTCCAAAATAAGCCACTCACAGCCCGATTCACTGGCAGACTGTATTGTACAGCTTCCAGATGCACTGGCCATTGGGACTGAAGCCAGGAGAGAAAGACTATTCCATACAAGAGAAGGTCAGCTTGGCTAAGAGACAAGAACATAGGATATTGGGGCTTGGAGCCAGAATGCACCTGAATTTTAGCCATCGTAAAAACCTAACATCAGTGTGTTACCTAAATAGCAAGTAGTTGGAATAACTAAAATGGGACCTACACACAAAAAAATGGTAAAATCATCAATTACAACCCCGTTTTCATTGTTGCACAGACTGCTTAGAGAAAATTGTCTCACTGGAGCTTGCCTGATATGCAGCCAATAAAATTCTGAAGGGGTCAGACTGAAGGAGACCCAAAAGGACTTTTTTCCAAAGCCCAGGTACGTGCATTCTAAGAGGAGAACCGGTTTGATAATGCACTTCTGCCACATTCCGCAGCACCCCTCTTACCCATCAGGAAACTACCGTGGTCATCATACATATTGCTACCAAACCAGACTCCTCCCCCTCATCTCACTGCAATTTGACCTTGTGGTTCTTGGTTCTTGCAGGAGAGACTCACATTAAGCCCAAATGCAGAATAACTGCTATCTCTCAGACATTCAAAATTAAAGTCTATAACACCAAAGATCTTTATCCAACCATTTCCAAAAATTCATCAGGATTCCCCCACTGTTGAGGAAGTAAAATCCTTTTCAAATATCCTGGAAAGAGCTTGACCAGAGGAAGACGTGGCAGGTAGACGCCCATTCCCTTTAGAAAGAGGTAGTTCAAGGATAAAGATAATAGTAAATGCTGTCAAATTCAATGCTATGAGCATGGTTTAATCACTGGTGCTAGCAGTGAATGCCACATTACTTAGCTTGTTGCTTTCTCTGTATTAAATGTGTCTTGTTATCTGACACATGGAACAGGTTGACAATTTCAGATTCGTTAGGGGACATGACCTCTGCTGAGGAAATCAGCCATTTTTTTTAAAGATTTATTTATTTTACGGAGCGAGAGGGAGCGGGGGAGGGGCAGAGAGAGAAAGAATCTCAAACAGACTGTGTCAGAACACAGCCCGATGTGGGCCTCGCTCTCACAACCCTGAGATTGTGACCTGAGCCAAAATCAACACTCAGACGCTTAACCGACTGAGCTACCCAGGCGCCCGACATCAGCCATTTTTACAAATGCTCTTCAATCTGAGGGCGTTATTTGAGAATCGCGGTTTCAGTACTGGCACATTGGGGCTTGGCAAGGCTGAGGTCCAGTGCTCCCGGCTGTCATGGCGGATGTCTCCAAAGCCAGCTGCACTCCCTCTCAGGACCAGACTCTGAGAGCTCCGTTCCAAGCGGCAGTGTTGAAGCTCCCCATTCACGTCTATTTTTGATTCCCGCACGTTGCTTTGGTCTAAGCTCAGATTAAAGAACTAGAATCAGGTGCTGTCAGAACTGGCTGCACACTCTTCCATTCTCCTATATGAGAGCATCTGTGACCCGCATTAGCCATGAGAAGCAACGATCAAGTGAACGGTCCTGGGTCTGCTACCGACCTGAGCTATGACTCTGAGCGGTGTACATCCTCTATGTGGCTAGATCTTCCCTGAGGGGATTAGACTCAGCCATGCCTAAGACTTCTGTTTTAGGATTGTGCTTAGGAGTTGCCAGTGAAAAGAAAATTGTATATCAAGACTGCTAACTTGACTTCAAACTATTCTGAAGTTCCCCGAAATGCTGACTTGAGTAACAAATTTCTGATTGATTGATTGATTGATTTTATTTTTTTTTTTTTTTACTATGAAGGAAATGCCTACCTTTGACTGGAGGCAATATCAAGGCAACGTCAAGAAAATCAGGGCACAGAAGCCTGATCCTACGTGAGCCCCTGGATACAGACATTCCTAAAGCACATATGCTTCTAGACCTTCCAGTTACGAGAACCCGTAAATGCCCTTGTATGCTTACACTTGTCTAGTGTTAGTTTCTTGTCACTCAAAATCAGATGATTCTTGACCAACAGGAAGGAATCCTAGGGCCCCTGAAGAGTGTTCATTATTTGTGTTTCTCTCTCTCTCTCAGAAAAGTAGCAGCTCTAATGTACTTCAACTTCCGTATCTTGAGCTTTAAAGAAGAAATAGCCTTTTTAACCCAACTTCTCAGACTGTAACCTGCATTTGTCCAGATTGGTCTGATCCAGTGGAAAGAAATTCACACAGGCTCCGTGGAGGGGAAGGGAAAACAGACAAGAGGCATACGAGTTAACTCTGCATCGGAGCCCCAGAGTGCCCAGCCCCGCCCTCCAGCAGTCCTGGGCAGGTTGCACACGGGCACTGGCCAACACTGCTGAGGCCACATCCGTGTCCCGGGAGCCAAGTAGTTGTACAGAAGAGCCAAGGGCAGATGGACGCAGACAACAACGGCACCCCCACATCCCCCAAATTGCCAAATGACAAACCTGGGAAGCCAAAATATACCCACAAGCCCAGAGAAAGAAACCAACCTAGATCTACAGCCTGGATGGAGTCAGGAAGGCCAGTGTAGTAATTCAAAATCATACTGGATGCTCAAAACTCCTTATAAGTGGGTTCCAGGGGCCTGGTGCATAGATAGGGGTCAGCCTATTAAAAGACTCAGGGTGAACAAAAGTCAGCAAACCATTAGGTTCAGGAGAGAGAAGGAAGAAAGGAAAAAAGAAAGGGGGACTGGAATAGAGACTACAGAACAGGAGAAACAATCAAGGAGAGAGGGGAGGTACAGGGCCCCCTGAAACACACAGGCCCAGGTTTACATCCGGGTTTTGCTCCTTCCCCGAGACTTCTTTTTGTCCTCCTCCCCTCAACCACCTTCCTTCTTTCTTCCCTTTCTTTCCAGTTTCAAATACTGTATTGAATTATAGTGCCTCTGTCCTAAATTTACACTTTGAGTGCAGAAATCAATGACTTTACCAACAAGTGTAGCCTTCACCATAAAGTAGTTCTAGAACATTCTCAGCTCTCCGGTAAGAACCTTCATTTCCATACACACTTACTCCCCATCCCCGCTCCTAGCTCCAGGTAGCCACTCATTTCTGTCTCTATACATACATCCATTTCTAGTCTTTATAAATCTGTCTGTTCTGGACACTTCCTTAAGGGAAATCATGCAATAGGAGGTCTTTTGTGTCTGACTTCTTTTATTTTTTAAGGCTTTAAGGTTTTAAGGCTTCTTTTATTTTTTAAGGCTTTAAGGTTTTAAGGCTTATCCATCACCCGGGGCATAACAAATATCAGGGGTTTGTCCTTTTTTTTTTTTTTTTTTTTTTTTTGTGAATAGCAGTCTACTGTAGGTAAATGAGACTTATTTTCTTAAGCCTCAGTGTCCTCACCCCTAAAATAGGGATAAGAATAATAGCAGCAATTTGGTGGACTGTGATAGTGATAAATGAAATACTGCATATTGAAAGCTTAGCAAAGCAACAGCCCCCCTGCACGTGCAAGATTAATCTTAAGAAGCAACCCTGGTAATCTGAAGAAAGCATTGCTCCTTCAACCTTCCTCGCTTCTCTGACTCCTCCTCCTCTTTACTCAGCAGAGAGCAGGTGCGTTTGCATTCTTATAGGAAAGGGAAGAACAAAACCTGAGAGACTGCCATGGGCCACAGGAGACCCTCTGGGTGCAAAGAGCTGAGAGTTCCTGCACATCAGTCAGTCCCCACGCCCTGACTGTCAGAGACACAGCACGTCTGAGTGTGGAGGGGGAAGATGGCAGAATTGAGTCCATAATGCACAGACTTGCTATTCTAAAAAAAATGAAAGGATAACAATGTAAGGGAAAGCTTTATAAGTGGGAATAATGGTGTGAAATTGAGGAAAGGAACAAACAACTGTGAATTGGAAAATGCCACCCGGGAGCCTGATGTGCCTTTGATGGCTTCGGGGTCTTTCCAAGGGAATTACAGGTGCAGCCAGACTGCAGCAATCTAAGCTCAGATGGGACAAAGGAATGGGGCTGGCCATTGTCAAGAAGCATCCTACAGCGTTGACTACCCACCCAGCCTTTGGTCTCATTTGTGTAGCTGACTCTGAAAATGCACTCTGTGAAGCTCGTGACTTGGCATTTTTCATCCTTCCTGCCCACAGAAATACATTAGCCAAATACAGAAATCTGCATGGAGAAATGGATTCTAAGGTGCAAAGCAGGGGAACTACTGACCCTATTCTCTGCTGCAGAACCCACAGAAGGAAGACCCCCAGAGGCCTTCCATTAAAGTATATCAAATGTAATTGCAACCTTCAGAGGAAAGAGCCAGTTTATAAAAGGGTGAGATTTTAGGCATGGGGAACTTTCAGATGCTTAGTAAATGCTCCTGAAAATAACAAATATCCAAACCAAATTTTGCATTTCAGTTATAGTACACTATGAGTTGCTGGAAAGATGCTCAGAAACCTCTAAGTCAGCCCTTGTGTTTAATAGCCAGAAGGCAGAAAAAGAATAGAAACATGACACATGCATACACACGCAAAACCATGACCTTGGCAGGGTAGATAAGGACCTTTCATTACTCATTTGGTCTAGGATAAGTTAAGGAAAGGACTGTAATCTCAAAACCTGCACGTTCTTTGTATTGGTAAGGATAGAGGCTCAGCAGAGAGCTTTTGGGTTTAGTCAAAATAAATACCTTGGTGAAGTTTTTCCGCAGCCGCAAAGTCAAAGCGGGAGCCTAACGTGAGGGGAATATTAGAAATTAAACTGCTCTGCATAGTGAAATCTCAAGAATTTTGTCAGTGTTCTTTGGTGCACGGAAGAGTAAGGAGCTTAGGGACCCAGGAATGAAAGAAGAAGACCATAAGGAAAGACCGTTTTAAAGCAGGAGCTCTCAACCAGGTGCAGTTCGACTCCCAGGGGACATCTGGCAATATCTGGAGACATTTTCAGGAGCCACAATGGGAGGGGGGAGGTACAATTGTCATCTAGTGGGTAGAAGCGGGGGACGCTGCCAAACACCATGCAGTGCACAGGGCAGCTTCAACAACGAAGTATCCCACCCAAAATGTCAACACCTGCTGTAGAAGAGAAAAGAACCTGTCTGCATCTGCAAAAGTCAGAAATTCAGCAGAAGAATAATCAGGAAGAAATTCCCTGGGACCAGCGATGAACCAGGAAATTTTAACGACATCTATTGAATTTTCAATTATTTTGCTTGTTTTCAAGTACGAAAATCCCTCTTTCCCTTTTCCCTATGTTCCATTCTTATTGCACAACAGCCTTGGGGTGGGGATGGTTTGGAAAATAAAGTGTAGAAGCAAGCATCGGAGCAAGGAGTTAGGGTGGCAAATGCAATGGCAGAGACCCAGAGTGACATTGTCAACCAGGCAAAAACAGAGAAGGAGGCTGTGGGGCAGGCTGGCCTAGTCACACCAGAGCAGTCCCCCAAATGATCAGGGAAGGCATGGGAACTCTACCAGTATGTGGCAAGGAGGCTTGGGGAGCTTATGACACAGGTAGGGAGGCCTCAGAGTGACGAGCTTGTGATAGGGTGATGAACTTGCTTGCCGCATGGTGATTACAGAGTACGGAATTCCATTCATGCCCACGGGTGGCCAGAGCCTAGCGGGCAGGGCTGGGGGGCTGCAGCCTCCATTCCTCTCTGTATTCTATCCCTGGTTCCCCATCTGTGCAGGCAACACACCTTCACCTGGTAGGTTGGATTTTTCACCACTACATCCAGTTGTGGTCCTTGTCGTCTTTTTTTTTTTAACTTCTGTACATTTACTAAAAACAAAATTCCAAATGTGAATCAACGAAAGACATCACAAACTCTAGATGCAGGATCAAATAGATTCTCTCTCAAACTTCACAATCCCCGAAGTTTCCAAGAACCTCTATATACCAGACAGGGTGCTTGGCTCTCTCAATCATCACAAGACTGTACATAGAACCATTCCCATTTTACTGATGAGAAAACTGAGGCTTCCAAAGGCTCAGAGTCTTCCCAGGTGGCACAGATGGAAAAATGGATGAGCCAGGCTTGGAACCTGGTCACCTTGACTTTCAATACTGGGGAACAAGTTACAATGGAAGTATTACAGGGAATGGAACAGGAATGAGTAGCCAACACATAAACAGATGCCCAATATTATCAATCCAAATAAATATGAATTAAAACAAAATAACATTTTAGTTGATTAGCAGAAACAAAAAATGTTAAGAGCTAGGGAATATAAGTTGAAATATACTTCTAGGAAAGTATATTGGAAAAGTAATTTGGAGATGCTTTTAGGAAAGAAATTTGGTGATAATTATAAAGAGTGCTCCTAAGATTCCTATCATTTGACCAAGTGATTCCATTTCTAGAATGCTATTATAAAGAAATAGCACAAATAATGGTAGAGATGTATATATAAATTATGGGATTATTTATTATAGCAAAAGAGAGAAGCTGCCTGACTATAATTAAGGAAATTAATAAATTTTACCATCTCTGTAAAATGAAATTTTATATATATTTACTAAAAATTATTTTACCAAGATATTGATAGTATGGGAAAGTGCTTGAAATACCAAGACAGAAAGGCTTATCTAATGGTATTTTTGTCATGATATCCAATTTTTTAAATATCTAAGAAAAAATATGCAAATAAGACATGCCAAAATATTAATATGGTCTTTTTCTTTTAAATATCTTTCTGTATATTTATAATATTCCATAAAATCTATACCTTGCATTTATAATCATAAAGAAAATGAAAAGCAAAAAGATTGAAAAGCTTCGATAAGCTGTGGAAAGAATTTCATTAATGCCAGGACACCTGGGTGGCTCAGTGGGTTAAAGCCTCTGCTTTCGGCTCAGGTCATGATCCCAGGGTCCTGGGCTCAAGCCCCACACTGGGCTTCCTGCTCAGCTGGAAGACTGCTTTCCTTCCTGTCTCTCTGCCTGCCTCTCTGCCTACTTGTGATCTCTGTCTGCCAAATAAATAAATACAATCTTTGAAAAAAAAAAAAAAAGAATCTCATGAATGTTGATTTCCTTGGGTCAGACTAAAACAGATGAGAAATGGAGGCCTTTGACAGGGAGCTTTTATTCTGCAAAGTGACTTCTTGATAATGCACACCCAAATGAGCACCACCTGTGGGGCACCAAAGATGCACAGAAGATTCACCGTGCTCCCACTTCTTCTGAGAGAGAGCTCAGAAGAGAGACCAGAGTCCTGAGAAAAGAGCAAATCTCTCCAATAAAAGTGGGCTTGGCTGGGAGGTAAGCAAGGCAGAAGCCAGGCAGACCGCAGTGTAAAATGCTCTTAATGCGGAAGAGTCCTCCTTGCCCTTAGGTGGACCAGATTCTGGCAATCTCTGATGATCTTCATCAAAATAAGAAGTAGGCCCTGGATATTTCTAGAATGAAGGGCTCCCTGCACTACACAGTGCAGGCAAGCAAGAGCACGGTGGGCCAACCACTGACATCGGAGTCCATGTTTCTCCTCTGGTGGTGCAGGGTCCATTGGCTACACAGCGTGCTGGGTTGTGTAGGCTGAAGAGAAACAGAAGGCTGGGGACCCAGGAATGATAGACAGGCCCCTAAACATTCTGTGAGTGGAGTCTTTCAGGATGAAACCCCAGTGTTACAGCCCATGTGTTGATTAGTCACATATCATCACTTCATTTCTCACATGGAAAAAAAATCTAAAGGCCTGAAGGTGTTGCCTTTCACCAGCGCCCTGTGATCCAGCAAAACAGCGAAGGTTAAGAAATGGCCTGACCCTCTCCGTTCCAGAAAACAGTGCACTGCAAAGAACTGGCCTCCCCCTAGGACTTGGATAAGACTCATGGATGCCCTCTGCCCCTTGTTTATCTATGGCGAGACCGGGCACATATCCTTCAAATTCCTATTCTTTGTCTCATACATTATTAACGGAACGGCTTGTCCTCACTGCTCAACTAGAACAAAAACACTTGTTAGCCGAGTTTTGGTCATGCTTCTCTAACCCCTCTGGGCCTCTGAACTTGAGCCTACCCTCAGCCTCTGAACTTGAGCCTCTGAACTTGAGCCTCTGAACTTGAGCCTACCCTCAGCCTGAATCAGCATTCGGGCTTCTTCACAGAGCAGCTGCCCGCAGGGTGGAACGTTCTCTTGTCCGCTGTCAGATCCACCGTCCTTCTGCCCTTCCTCCCCACACCCGGCTCTCCAGAATCTTGTCTATTCCTCTGTGATCCTAACATCCTCCCTGTCCCTTCCCTCCCTTGCAATAATCCTCTTGAGGAAGGCTCTCCTCACTACGTCGGGGTCTTTCTACGACAGGCCCTGGATGGTATGTCAGTAGGTACCTGCCAGCTCCCTTCTCTCTCACTCCGCCCCAGCCTCACTACTCTCCTCGCCGTTCATCAAACTCCAATCCTTCTTCTCCCCGGGTTCTTTGCATACGACGATTCCCTCTACCTGAAGCCTTCGTGACCCCCTACAGCCACCTGGGTGCCTCGCTCACATCATCCCAGGGTTCGTTCCCATGCCAGCCCACCAAAGAGGCCTTCCCCGATAGCTCACTGTAAAATACCCAGTCCAGCACTTTCCTCTCTCCTGGTTCCTTCCTGCAGGTTTCCTTCCTTCACTGTGTTTGCCACCACCCGCCCGACCAATATGTCGGTTGTCTGTCTCCCAGCACTGAGGATAAGAACTCCCTGTGACCAGGGGCTTTACCTTCTTTGGTCAGTGCCTGCAACACTGAATGGAATGGGACGAAGTTGGCTTTCAATAAATATTTGGCCAAATAAAATGATATGGCTAAATAAGATAAAATGAAAAGTACTAGCTACACTTGGCCAGTGTATATACTGGGTCTCCGTGTTCTACTCCGATTTCTAGTCTCATAATTATCTATAACGGTGGGGACAATCATCTCCTTTTACAGATGAGGACGCTGAGTTAGAGAGATCCACCAGAATCCTGCAATTTTCCCAGTTATGATGTGCTCAAGACTCCAACAGACTCCAAAACCTTTGTCTTTTTAATTATAATATAGAAGGCTGCCTCCTAAGCCTTTGGGGTTGCTGCAGTGCAATTGCCTGCAAAAGAAAACAGAAGTGACTTCCAAAGCACCTTTTACCCTTCATGCCAGAAGCAAGGGTTTGCGGGAGAACCTGTGGGAGCAGCAGAGAGAAAGCAGCCTCCTCTGTCCCCAGGGGTGAGGAAAAGAATGCCAGCCATGGGGTCTCTTCCTCAAGAAGCTGGCTGGTCTACCCGTTGCCTCACCATTCCCTCAACAGGCAGCAGTGCCTGACCCACAGTGGAGGCTAGACGTGTGTTGAATGAAGGTGCCACGCTGGGCATTGTAAGGACCTATTTAGCTAGAGGCTTCCATCAAGGTTAAAACAATAACGTTATTTAACCCTTAAACTATCCCTGCTCCCCCCCCCCCCGGAACTTACTTAAAAACAAGTCCCAGAAACCAGCTCCAGGTAACAAAGCCCAGATACAAGGGTGGGTCAGGCCAGGTGGAGACATCCGATCAGTCGGGGACGCATACTGTCTCCCTAGTTACCAAGGAGTATGGGCCCTGCCCTTTGGGCACATTTTGGGCGCCAGTTCTGACCAAGGTGATAGGCTGGTTCAAATGTCTACTAGGGTAAATTGTAATTCAATTGGTCACTTGGGTGTAATCTAGAATCACTGTGCAGCTTTCTCCATGTGTTACAATCTCATTGGCCACCCGTGCGTGGCCAGGCCTGACTACATGGCCTTTGCCCTTAAAAGCTAGTCTGTGAAACAGAGAAGGGTCGCTCTCTCTTGTAAGATGCGCGGCCCCGAAAGGTTAGATTCTTGATGCTTAGCATGAAATAAAGCTTTGCTTGACCTTCACTTTATATCAGTCTCCCTCCTTTAATCACGGACCCATTTTTGGGGGGGCATAACAGGCATGGAGGACGCATAAAGGATCAGAGGAGAAAGAACACTCTTGAAACCAGGAAGAATCAGAGAAGGTGTATTAGAGATGGTATTTACAAGTACCCTAGAAGGATGGGTGGAATTTACACTTGGACAAACAAAAGGAGGAAAGGTCTTCAGGTTCTGTCTGGGACAGCCACAAGCCTCGGGGCTCCATGCTCACTCCATTTCACTGTGTGATCCAGCGTGCAGCCCTCCACCGGGGATGCCCCCTGCACCGACCTGCTATTTCATAGAGTTGCAAAAATGCTCGTGATAGAGGTGGGTTGTATAGCTCATTTATTTTCTCTCCAGACCAGCCCTAAACCTGCAAGGCAAAAATAGCAGGCATTGGATACTTTTCCATCTCCCCACAAATACAGTGGGTTCTGGAAGAGATCTCTCTTGGGGAGGGGCTGAAAAAATGCTTCTCAAACACAGTAATGACCTTGTTTTTATTAAGTTCCTAACACATGCCAGGTACCAGGTTATGCATATTATATATATCAATGCATCTACTTCTTCCAAGAATCTATGAGATAATGACTAGGTCCATTTTACTGAGAAGAGACAGAGTCTTAGAGAAGTCCTTAATCATCTGGTTTTAAGTTCAGGATGCAGATTTAGGCCCATCTGACTCTCCCCTCTTCTTCAGTTGACTGTGTTATTTTGCCTTTCGAGACATGAAATTTTTACTAACCAACTTCATATTTTGCTAACTTAAGCACCCACACAGAAACAGGGCTCTTCCCCCAGGAAACAACTTCTTTTTAGTAGAGCATTACATGACATAGTAATTGGTGCATAAAATTGCAGGTGTGTTCCTACTTCATGAATGCTGAAAATGAGAAAACAAACTTTGCAATCAGATAAATTAAGGGCATCTATTTTACCTCTCAAAAGGATCCCACCTTCTAAAAAGATTAAAATAAATGTCCTAATGTATTTTATTGTTGCTAATAAATAATTTCTTGGTGTGCTTGGAAAATGGTAATCAATTTGCCTGTCGTGTTTTCTTTTAGTATAATCTGCCCATTCTCAGCCTGGGCAAAGGAACCTTGCAGTGCCATGTGACCTGGCCCCGGTCACAGTGGGTTGTCATGAGAGACAACATGATTCAAGCTCAGTTTTCTTGAGAATGTGCTATGGAACCCAGGGACTGAATTAGACTGAATTAGCCCTGGGGTAAAGACACATGGAGTCAGGGCAGCTGTGGTCTCATGGTAACCCCATATGACACACCAACCAGTAGAGTCAAGAAGCAAGAACAGCAAGAAATCAATATACAGAATGAGAGATGGGAAACAGTACACAGCAGACACAAGAGGCTGGGTCACTCCAAAAAGCTAGGGAGAGTAGCTAACTGATTTTGGGAAGTGATAACTCTCCTCTCCTGGGAAGCTCAGCTCTTCCCTAAAGTTAGGCTCCATGAGAGCCCCGTGACTTCTTACATGAAATGGCACGCTTAAGTCAAGCCATTTTCAGGGGATGCATTAGTAAGCTATTGCTGTGGGCCTTCCAGGTGGTGATACTTCTTTTTTTTTTTTAAGATTTTAATTTATTTATTTGACAGAGATCACAAATAGGCAGAGAGAGAGAGAGAGAGAGAGAGAGGAGGAAGCAGGCTCCCTGCTGAGCAGAGAGCCAGATGCGGGGCTCAATCCCAGGACCCTGAGATCATGACCTGAGCCGAAGGCAGAGGCTTAACACACAGAGCTACCCAGGCTCTCTCAGGTGGTGAGACTTCTGACACATACGAGCTGCCTCAGAGAGACTGGATTCCCAGACCTGCTCTGAGCTCATGCTGGGTTTTCCCGAGTCTCTCCCCTGCCACTCCTCTTCTCTCCTCGCTCTTCCATCTTCACAGACCACACTCAAGCCGCACCTCCTCCTCCTCCAGGCAGCCTTCCCTACTGTGCACTGGAAGGCAGTAGATTCCACGAATCCAGCTCCGGGATTTCTCTAATTCTCTGGGCAATTGATCTATTTGTTTACTCAAGTAGACTATTATGGACAACTGACAGTTGTTGTTGTTGTTGTTTTCCATTTGAGAAAAAAAAAAAAAGAACTCTACACCACACATGAAAATAGATTCCAGATGGATGAAAAAGCTAACCGGAGTGAATAGGCAATTCTACAGAGACAGAAAATAGATGGATGGTTGCCAGGGGCTGAGGGGTTGCTGGGAAATGGGCAGTGACTGTGACGAGACAGGAAGTTTCTCTTTGGGATGATGAAAATGTCCTAAAATTGATGGTAGTGAGGGTTTCACAACGCTATAAATATAGTAAAATCACTGATAGGCATACTTTAATATCTAAGTTACATGGATTGTATATCATACCTCTGTTAAATTTAAGTATATATTTTTAAAACTATTGAAAGCAGCTAACCAGAGATAATTTGCAGAGCTCATGCTTAGGATTTGCTCATTTTTCTGTATGTGTATTACAGACACATAACATAACAAGTTTATTTTTTAAAAATCTAACCAGATAAGGAAGATCTATTCAGATCGTAGGGGATACTACAGGAAAATAAACTCTACAACACTCGAGTGGGCAGGACCTTCCTTGGTGTGATAAAGCGCTAAAAGTTGTAAAAGAAAAACCAGCATGTCATATTTTACTATCTATATGGAACAAATTAAATTTTAGCTAATGACATCATAAAAATACAAAAAACTGAAAAAGAATATTTACTATACATATATGAATGTGTGTATACATATATATATATGTATACACACACACATATGTATATAAATTATAACTACCAAAGATGGATTTAATATTTCTAAAATAAATGCTCTTGAATTAACAAAAATTAGGGCACCTGGATGGTTCAGTCAGTTAAGTGTCTGCCTTCAGTTCAGGTCATGATCTCAGGGTCCTGGGATTGAGCCCCACATCAGTCTCCTTGCTCTGCAGGAAATCTGCTTCTCCATCTCATCCTGCCCCTGCTTGATCATATTCTCTCTCTCTCTCTCTCTCTCTCTCTCTCTTGTGAGCATGTAATAAATAAATAAAATCTTTTAAAAAGAATAAAAACTATAAACAATCGAATGTAAAATAAAACAAGCAACAATGTACAGGGGCTCAAATGGCGGTGACCAAGACCAGGACTGCTGGGTAACATTCTTACTTTGGTTTCTTTGTGTTCCAATTTGCCGTGTATCTTTTTTCACTCTAACAGACTATGTTCTCCATCTCTACTTCCACAATAACAAATACTCCTTCTCTAGTTTTACTTAAAGGTAAAAATATTTTGTGTACATGTGATTTTAGTAAAGCCTTCTATTTCATACTTATCTGTTTTTACATTAAAGATTATTTTTCTGGTTGGGGAAAAAAAAAAAAAAAAGATTATTTTTCTGTTGTGTTGCTGGCGCCCAAACTAATTCATTGCTCTTCTGCACTGAGTTATATGGGATCTGCTGAGACCAAATATGTAACATTTCAACGGGGCACAGGATGGGTACTTAGCATTTTCATCAGGAATTCCATCCTCAACGTAACATGCAAAATTATTATGCTTTCAGGAACTTAACGTAATTGCCTTGGGCAAAAGGTAGAATTTCCCATTTGCTAATAAAAGTAGTAAAGAGTTCTAAGGTACCAAATTGGCTTTAGTGCCATGTTTCCCTCTTAAATAGTATTTGAAAAAAAAATGCACACATGTGGTTAGAAGTAAAAGAAAAATCTTAGTCTTAGATTAGCCACAATAGCATGAGAGCTTACAAAAAAAAAAAAAAAAAAAAAAAAAAAGAGCTGATTTTTTTTTTTCTCTCATGCTGAGGAATTTAATGGGGAAATGTTAGGAAATGGATTTCTCACTCTTTTTTGGTCACCCATCCCTACCTACCTCCCCTCTGGTCACCATCAGTTTGTTCTCTATGGGTAAGAGTCTGTTTCCTGGTTTGTTTCTCAACACTTTGTTCATTTATTTTGGTTCTTAAATTCTATATATGAGTGAAATTATAGGTTATTGTCTTTCTCTGACTGGCTTACTTTGCTTAGCGTTATACTCCCTAGCTCCATCCATGTTGTTGCAAATGGCAAGATCTCATTATTTTTTGTGGCTGCATAATATTCCACATGCACACTCTCTCTCTCTCGCTCTGTGTGTGTGTGTGTGTGTGTGTGTGTGTGTGTGTGAGAGAGAGAGAGAGAGAGAGAGAGAGAAAGATATCTTCTTTATCCATTCATGCATTGATGAACACTTGGGCTGCTTCCATAATTTAGCTGCTGTAAATATTTGTTTGTGTTTTTCTTTTTTTATTTTTCATTGTGTTGTTAGTACATATAGTACATCATAAGTTTTTGTTGTAGTGTTCAACAATTCATTAGTTGTATATAACACCCAGTGGCTTTGTATTCTTCGGGTAAATATCCAGTAGTGCAATTATGGGATCTTAGGGTGGTTCTATTTTTAATATCTTGAGAAAGCTCCATACTGATTGCATTGCCACCAACAGTGTGATTGTTCCTTTTGTGCCATACCCTTCACCAATACCTGTGTTTCTCATGTTGTTGATTTTAGCCATTCTGACAGGTGTGAATTGATATCTCTTTGTGGCTTTGATTTGCATTTCCCTGATGATAAATGATGAGCATCTCTTCATGAGTCTGCCAGCCATCTATATGTCTTCTTTGGAGAAAGAGCTGTTCATGTCTTCTTCCTTTTCTTTTTCATGTGTCAGGTACCTTCTTTGATGCGGCTTCTTCTCTCCCTTTAGTTGTGGAGTTTGGTCTGTCAGTCTTCAGATTGATTTCTGGGGTATTTAGGATTATTTGATGGCTATCTAATTGTGTTCATGGGACAAGATGAGCCTAGGGTCCTCCTACTCCACCACCATCTTCCTGCTTACTCTCCTCTGTCCATTTTTAACAGTGTTGTTTTTTTGGTATTGAGTTCTATAAGTTCTTTATATATTTTGGATACTATTTATTGGCTATGTCATCTACTAACAACATCTTTCAAGATTTCTCACTCTTAATTTCCTTACACAATAGCTGAATTTGAGAGATCCACAGAAGTCACAGGATTGAACATCCCTGTGTTCAATCACCATCCCTTCCCCACATGCCACAGCCTGCATCTGAAGGTTGATTTAAAAATCAACCAATAGTCCTATGAGCACCTCAAATACCGCAGATCAAAAGCCCGTCTAGAAGATGTTTTTCCTGCTGTCTGCCTGCAGCACCACAAACCCTCTTGTCCATGCTAAACATCAGTCCTTCTAGATGCTTCCCTCTCCTATCCCTCAACACCCAACCAGCCATACACGGAGCCCTGAAAGGTTTGCCTCTAAGAAATTTCTCAAACTCCTCCAGACTATCTAACCACACTATTGGAGCTCTGGTTCCATTCCTCATCATTTCTCACACAGGCTCTTTAGGGGTCTTCTAACTGGCCTTTCTACTTCCATGCTGTCCCCCTCAAACCACTTCCTTACGTAGCTCCTATCCCATCCATCTGAAATGCAAATCCAATCACGGCACTCTCATCAATAAAACTGTTCAATAATTTCCTATTGGCTAAGGATGCTATTTTGGCTAAGAATCTAAGTTCTTGGCATGACAATCACTGCCCTCCACAACCTTCACCCACAACGCTCTCCAGCCTCATCTCTCTCTACGTTTTCCTCAGAATGTATTCTCCAGTTTCTACAGACCATTCACCACACTAGACAGGCACCATGCATCGCTAAGTACCTGCCATTGATAGTGGAGAAACAGTGAAGAAACACTTCTTCATCTGGGCCAACCCTCAAACTTAGGTAAGTGTTCCTATTGCTCCATCTTTACCTCTCTTATAGCACCTCCCACAGCACATTAAAATTACCTGCTTAAGGGGGGCCTAGGTGGCTTAGTTAGCCAAGGGTCCAACTCTTGATTTCAGCTCAGGTCATAATCTCAGGGTCAAGTCCCGTGACGGGCTCCATGTTCAGTGGAGAGTGGGCTGCCACTCTCTCTCCCTTTCCCTTTGCCTCTGCCTCTCTTCTCGCTCTCACATTCTCTCAAATAAATAAATAAATCCTTAAAAAAATAAAAATAAAATGGTCTGTTTATGTGCCTGCGTCTTCCACTTGAATACTAAGTACGTGGGTAAGGGAATCTGCTTTAGTTATCCCCTCATTGTCAACAGCTGACAAAAATGTCTGCTTCAAAGGAGATTCGTAACAATCATACATTAAACATAACTGAACTGGGCCAGCATTCTCTTCCTGGCAAATAGTTATAAGGGATTTTCTTAGGAATGGAGAAATTCTTACCCAGAAGGCAGAGTTCCCTGTGTACCTTCATGGCAGTCTTGCCCGCCCCCACCCCCGCCCCCAAAAGAGACACTTTCCTTCTAAGATAATATCACATCTGAGATCTTGTCTTTGTTGCTGACTTTCAAACCTGGAAACACGTTAGAATTACCTAGACAGCTTTAAAAATATTCTATGCCCAGACCTTACTGATTCTAGATCAATGAAATCAGAATCTCTAGGGATGGTTCCCAGGTTAGTTTTCATAGCCTTTCCAGGTGATGGTAATGTGCAGTCAGGGCTGAGAACTTTGGGTCCCAACGTTAGAAACCAGAGGTCCTATGCTTTGGAGTCTCTTCTTCAAAAATGTCCAAGCCCTAGTCTGATGCCTGGAATTTGTGTGAGCCAACAATGTCAGCCCAAGGAGAGAGCCCTGTGCCCAAACCAGAATCCACTTGGGCCTTAGTCATCTCCCTTGACAGTAGTCATTGAGATTTACTAGATGCCTTCACACCTATAGGGCCATTCCACAGTCTAGGCTCAGGTCCCAGTTTTAGGAAGAAGGACTGGAAAGGAAATCATTCCTATTGGTTGGCATGATATTTCCTTCACAGGATACTATAAAACTGGGCCACTAGAATGGTGTTGGCAAATTAATTTGGGATGACTAACTGACATAAAATAAAGGACAAATTCAGGGCACTAGAGGTATCCTGTGGTCCACTCCCAACTCAGGCTTGAGCTTAAGGCATGGGTTTGTTTTGTGCTGGCTATTCCTATTCCACCAGTGGAGCCACTTTCAGTCTACAGCACCCAAGGATGATAGGGATGGTGGCGGAAATCCTTTCCTGTGAGCACTGTATATTTCTGGTGCCCAGGATCATCTACCCCTTCTGCTGTGTGCTCCTACACCACAGGACAGTCAGACTCCTGGAAAGGGCTTTTGAAACTCTTCCCCCACAAATTTTACAGGACTGTCCCAAGTGATGTCCTCTCTTGTTCTATTGATGGAGTAATGAATCTCGAGTCAGTCTGAAGTCATGCCAGACAAGGAATAGGCATTTCTTGCACAAATGGGGCCATTCCTTTCAGTCCACCAATTGTCCCTCACCTACCCTTCCCACTGGAAAAGTATGTGGACAACTGGGACATAGTTAACACTGAAAGAGATCACATTCTAGGAACGTGATTACAATGAATAAGTTCAAGAAAAGACCAAGTTGCAAATTGTGTTGTTCTCTTTGTGCTATCATTCTTAAAAGTGAGATTAACTTGACTAGGAAATGATTTACCTTTCACCCTTTCCTATACACACTAGGTAGAACTTGCATTTGTGGTCATCATTAACAAAACACAGTGACAATCTCAAAGAGAGTCATTGGAAGCCAATATTCAGAAGCAACATCATGCAAAATGCAGCATCATGAGCAATGATATAACTACTAGTAAATAAGTAGCATTAGGAAGCTGTAGAGTCCAGAAGGTGCACATGTTTCAATAGAAACAGGTCCTAGAGACCTATGGGATTATTGCCATCTCTCTCTCAGTGAGTTATGAAATTTGCCAGAAATGGTTCATTTGGCAGCAAAGAACATAAAGAAATAGTCTATGAGCCCAAACATGAAGAGATGGTGTCTGAACACAATGATGAATCTTTATACATTGATTGAACAATGAATCATTACTCTAACTTCTTAACAATAAATCATTATACAGTGCATGAGCTCATGAATTTTGTAACACATTTTATATGACCTTGTTGGCCTTAGACTATTCAGAGGGGAGGGGTAGAGAACATTTTAAGGAACTTGGATTTTTATATATCCCAGTATATTGTCCTTAATCTTTGTTTACAACCTGAAAATGTGGGTCCTTCAATTGACTACAATCTTGGAGTTCAGTGAGTGGGGAAAAAAAGGACAGGTTATTCATTTATCTTGTCCTTATACTGCTAGGACGAGAGACCCTGACACAGAGCAAGTGTTCCTATAAATGTTTGCTGCATGAATAATAACCTTAATTGTGTCATTTATTTTGTCCTCATAGAAAAAGTCTACGATATCCCATTTGCATGCATTCATGAGACATCTCTGAATGTTTTTGATCTCTAATTAGAGTGCAGAGATTCTGTTTTACAAAACTCCATGGTATGAATTATCTCATCAGGCAGGAAACATTTCCTGAGCCCTACTATATGTCATGTTCTAGGGGGAAAGGATGAAAAGAAAAGTTTTTGCTCTCAAGCATCTTATAATTCAGCATTAGAAAGAGTCATACGGGGCACCTGGGTGGCTCAGTCTGTAAGTAGCTGCCTTCGGCTCAGGTCATGATCCCAGAATCCTGGGATAGAGCCCTGCATCAGACTCCCTGCTTGGGTGAGGAGTCTGCTTCTCCTCTTCCTCTACCTGTCGCTCCCCTTGCTTGTTCTCTCTCTCTCTCTCAATCTCTGTCAAATAAATAAATAAAATCTTTAAGAAAAAAAAAAAAGGAGACATAATCTTACAAGGCAGTATTATTAAGGGCTATGTGATGATTAATCTTATGTGTCAAGTTGACTGGGCTAAGGGATACACAGACTGCTGGTAAAATATTATTCCTGAGTATATCTGTGAAGGTGCTTCCAGAAGAGATTAACATTTGAATCTGTAGACTGAGTAAGGAAGATTACCCTCACCAATGTGTATAGACATCATACCATCCATTGAGAAACTGAGTATAATAAAAAGGTAGAAGAAGGATGAGTTTGTTCTCTCTCCCTGACCTGGGACATCTACCTTCTCCTGGCTTACACCTCAACATTCCTGGTTTTCAGGCTTTCAGACTTAAACTGAATTACCCACTCACTTTCTGATTCTCTAGCTTGCAGTAGAACAACTTTATAACCACGTGAGCCAATTCCTATTATCTGTCTGTCTGTCTGTTGGGATCATCCATCTGGTGGTGGAAGAGAACACAAGTGTGGCCATGGGCAAGTTGGATTAGATCTGCTTATAATACACTCAAATGCATAAGGACAAAGTACAAAGCTAAGAAAAGAAGTTAAGGCTGGAAATATGAATGAATGGTCACCTGTCAGAAATAATTTCCTAAAGAGGGGATCTTTTTTCTCAAGCATTAATTATTGGAGTATATCCTATGTAAGAAGTAATTAAAAAAAGAGACATAGGAGGAAGAACTGAGATTAACCAGGAAGGATAAGAAACAAGAACTCATTCTCTTGGGAGTCAAGTGATGAGGGATTAGATTTATTTTTTTCTTTTAGACCACCCTTCAGGAAGACAAAGAGCAAGTATGTTTACCTCCATTTCAAAAATGTGAAAATGAATACCCTGAGGAGCTAAAACCCCACAAAGCCATGCAAGAAGCAAGAAGTAGAAGCAAGACTCAAACCCAGATTTTCTTACTCCAAGTTCAGAGCTCTTTAAGCATTGCTCCCAAGTGTAAGAGAAGAGTTGTGTTAAGTGTTGTGATTTGAGGGGCTCTCAGATGGCTCAGATTGAACAGACACATTGACTTCACTATCTTTCCATACTGCTTGAAATTTTCATCACCAGCTTTGCTCTTTGGGATGAAGGCATTTTCAGAAGGCCTTTAAAATCGCACATTTTCAGGAGAATTTTAACACATGAACACATTAGCAGCTCTTAAGGGGAGTTTTCTCTTGGGACTGCCCTGTTCACAACCCCTTTTCATCAGACTTTCAAAGAAATGGCAGGTCATAAAGGATGCCAGAACATGAGAGGAGAGAGAGGAAAATGTCTTTTGTAGGCTGAAAAGTCTCAGCAGCTACCAATTAAGTGTGCTCTAACCAAATCAAATGGGGGTAATGGAAGGAACTCAGGACTAGTTGACTAATACAGCCAGGACGGTTGCTGGGTGGCCTAGATTAGGCTTAGGTTTTGCAGGGCTGGAATTGGAACAGAGCATCTCACACAAGGCAACACAGCACTGAGAATCACAGAACAAGTATCAAATTCCCAAAACCAGAGAGAATATCCCAAACATCAGAGGCCAGAAGTAGGACGGGGGTGAGGACACCATAGAACCAGATAGAGATGAGAACGGAAGTGAGAAGGCCAGAAATAGGTAAAGGAAACTAAAGTGATGGCAAGGAGGACAGGAGAGGGAATTTGGGGATAGGACCTTAAACAACCATGAATATTTATGACCAATGCTCAGGAACCAATGGGTACATGGGTTGATCAGGTGGACCCAGCACCATGACCATCCAGTGGTATGACCTTGGAAAAAAATACTTTGTCTTTCTGAGTCTCACATTGCTCATCTATAAAAATCAGCATTTGATTAAATTATTTCTAACACCTCTCCAGGTCTAAAATCAAATGAATTCTCTTCTATTTTCATTCTAGTCTCTTCCATTTTCTATTGTTGAGATCAGAGACACCCTATATGTTTAATGCAAACCCAAAAGCAAAATCACACTCGAAATCTTTTTAAAAACAATCCATTTCTTATCTACATTAAGGAAACTGTCAGATGCTTAAGAAATTACCCATTGATTTATTTCTTACTTTCTAAAAGCTATTCCTTTTAGCAAGAATAAAAGTGAAACAAACCAAGGGGTGAAAACAAGAGGGCATTTTAAATCTCTAAATTGAAACAGAGAAGGAAGAAAGGTTTAAAGGTAGCATAATAACAGCTTTTCTGTTTTCCCACTAAGAGCTTTCTCTCTAAAAGGTTCACCCAGAATGCTAACAAGGCAAAGTTTCAGAAACACATCAAATGAAACCATTTCCATTTCTGAAGACATTAATCCTCTCTGTAGTTCAGGCAGGATTAAAAGTAACCTATAAGGAGTTGGCATATCCCTCATTGACTTTCTAAGGATATCTGTCCAGGTGTTTCTAGGCAAGGGCACCATCCTGTTTGCTCCAGATTCCTCAAGAGCTCTATGGAGTTTCTTGAGCACATCATCCCCTGAAACCACCTGCTTGCTACAAAGGGCACCAGGCAGGGACAGGTTGGATGAGATCACTTCTACTAGAGGCAGATCACCACTGGGGATTTCAAGGACAACCTATCAATAGGTCAGGTTGAGAATAGGTTACATTAGTATACTTAATATAGCTCTTATCATTTATGTTTACATTCTCCTACTGAGCAAAAATAAATCATGAAATTTCCCATGTAAATAAAAATATGAGATTGGGTACATTCTAGCTTCTGTGTGATTTCTGTCATTAATTCAAGCATTCCGTACATTCCAAGCAAGCTAGCTGGCAGGATTTGAAGTGAGTTAGTAGTAGTTGGTCTACTTAAGTCCTGGTCAGTTACATCTTTGATCATTCAACCCCAAAGTAGCTCTTCATGCTTTTAAAATATGAAAAACGCAAATAAAGAATGTTGCTGGCAACATCTTAAATTCTCCAGGAGTGTCCTCTCTGGACCAGTGCAGCAGCAGCTGTATCAAGTTCTACTGCTGCATGATAAAGACCTCGGGTCAGCACCATCTGCTCAACTTCCTCTGGTTCCTGATTCCACACCACCTGGAAACGTGGTCAAGCTTATACAACAAAAGCTCAGTCACAGAGGGTTAGTGACATGGGAATCTCAACAAAATCATCCTTAAAGTTGCACTGCAAAAGAGCATCTGTAATTTTCAGCTTCCAAATACTTTGTAATTAGAGACGCTACACATCAGGAAGAAAATGACAAAGTTGACATTTCTACTGAGAAATCGCTGAAACAGAGGAATCTGTCTCCAAATGTATTAATTACAGAGAGACGCTTTTGAATGGTGGTTGGTGGTAATTACTAATGCTAAAAATAATATTTTCTTTCTATCAGTTATGCCAATTCCACTTAGGCCCCCAGAAGTCTCGTCTTCTCTATAAAGTCTTCTCAGATAATGGGTTTTGTTTTCATAGACTGTAATAGAATGTATACTCATTAAATGTGCAGATGACCTGCAACTAATGGGGTTTACTACACCAGGGAGGATAGACCTAGAGACAATTGGCATTGACAGATTGGACAAGGCATCAAAGTCCAAGCCAGCGCATGCAAGGAGCACACACAGCAGAGCCTCTGAGGAAGGAGGAAGATCCTAAAAGGATCTTGATCACTATGCCCTGCCATGGTCAAAAAGATTTACAGCTTTTGTTCATCCTCAGAACATTCCAGGGTTACTCACAACCAATGAAAAACACAAGTCAGAGCATAGAAGGCAAAAGAAACATTCCTTTTCTTGCTCCGTTGGGCATCTTTCTGGTCAGGCTGAGAATCTGCCCACATGAGTCCCCTGAAGACCGTTCAGTTTTTCCCCTTCATCTTCCTTTCCTTACTACTCTCCACCCAAAGGTCCTACTGAGATTTCCCATGTACTGAGGCTTGTAAGCCCCACTTTTATACAGTTCTTCTTGACTCTTAACAAATCGCAGGTATGTCTCACACTGCTACTCCAAGGACTGGCCCTGGCAAGCATAGCTTGGTTTAGGACAGTCACATCTATTGAGGTAATATCTATAAAGAAATAAGTCTTTTGCTAATATAAATCACCTCTGGTTGCAAACTTTGATATTATAATTAAGTGACATCCTGTCCATCTTGGCTGAAAATAGGAAGGGGTGAAGGGAAGACCATGTCCTGCCATATACACAAATCGGGATGAGGGACCAGAGCGGCCAGTACCAGTTTTATGAATTTAGGTGACACACTTCTCTCTGGGTCTCAGGTAACTCATCTGGGAAATAAATGGTTAAGACCCTCATGTTGTCAGGTTCCTTCCAACACTAACATTCTCCAAGTCTTGTCTCTATACTGGTCTTCTGTTTCTGCCCTTGCCCATTCTTTTTTTTTTTTTTTTTTTAAGCCCTTGAGAGTAGTACTCATAGGCTCTCTATTAGTATCATCTTCCTAATTTGATCATCAACTCATGGCCTGGTTGCACCTTAGGGCAGGAAGAGATGCCAGCCAAGTTCTAAGCTGCCTCAGAAAGGAGGACTGGTCAGCTCAACTCACAGTCGTTATGACCTCTACCTGCCACTATTCCAAAGAAGCTTTAAGGTAGCTTAGCAGGATATGTTATACAAGATAATTTTGTAGAGGAAGAGATAGAAAAATAAGGACAGGGGCATACAGAGCCTGAAAGCCAGCCCAAGAAACAGATAAGAAAAGCTCCCTTTGAAAATTCTGTGGGTAGTGCCAAGTTGGAGCCACACACAGCTGTCTCCCCATAGGGAAACCCACTGAGTGAGGTGAGAAGTCTTTCTCTTCTCTCCACTGTTCTTTCCTCTGTTCCATCCTGTCTAATATGGTACTCAAAGCTAACTGTCATTTCCTGAAGAGTTATTGATTTATCAGGCTGGAGCTCTTCAGTCTTTGGCTAACTCACAGCTCAAGAAGGAAATGGAAGTCATAACCTAGGGAGTGGATCCTGTTCCTCATCAGGCAAAGGTTGTCCAGGGCTGTTCCTTCCTTGCATTCCTGCCAGGGAAAACCATAGAGAAATGCTGGTCCACTGCAATGTTTCCAGGAATCCTTGTAATATCTTACTCACTGGCATAAGAATTGAGAACTGAGGGCTGAAATCATGTTTCTCGCTCTTTCCCCTTAGAATACAAAAGCACACCCCTTAGAATACAAAAGCCTTCATGTGCTCCAAAAGTAGTCTTTGATGCATCACTAAAAATACACCTGGCTTTCTGAAGAGAGACACCTTTTCTCAGCAGGACAAAGACTATTTCCAAATACCTCCATTCCAAACCATCAGAAAGAACTGGTTCTACCTTGTCCTCAAAGAGCAGCCCAGACAGTGATGAAAAACCTGGCAGAGAGAGTATTTTTCAGGAGTCTGGGAGGCAGTGTGGTACTGAGGGATCGATCCTTAGGTTCCTTATATTTAAATAATGGCTGAAAGTTTCCAAACCATTTGTATACCTCTCATCTGTCCTCAAATCCCTGTCAGATAGGTAAGAGTGATGGTAGGATCTCCACTTCTAGAAGAGAATCTGCAAACGATGTAAGGGGCTTTGGAGAGAAGTGTTACGTAGTGACAAAGATTATCTTCTTGACTAAACTGTTAGGCTCCTTTGAGCCCTTTGCTTCTCAAGGCCCCAACATGGGCCTCCATCTCTGTCCTTGGGGAGTCCAGTTTTAACAAGAATACTGGGAGTTTGACGTAGCCAGAATTCCCCATCATTAATATCTGAGCACAGGTCCTAGGTGATGCTTGATCCCTCTACCCTGCCTTCAGCAAGAATCCCACCAGGTCAGTTTCATCGGAACCCCGCCCCATTCCTGATGTTTCCTCTTAGCAATCTTTCATCCAGTGACACCCCCCGCCCCAAAACACACCATTCCTTGGCTCTCAGTCACCCCTTGCCCATGCAGTATGCAGAATTGAGCTTGGTTCTATATGGAAGTCACATTTATCCTATCACGTAGATCCTGAGTCAAATCTACTTTTACCACGTTCACAACTGTGCAACTCTGGTTTTTCTTTGGTAATAGCCATGAGTCAGGTCTAGTGGAAAGCCCCAGGAGGTGGGATATGAGTAGTGAGGTCCTGGATCTGCCTCCACTAACTAGCTGTGGGATCTCAGACAAGTCACTTTCTCTTGGCTTAAGGTGGGAGTAGGAATGTCAAACAAGGCTCTACCTCACTACTAGGCAAGCATGATGCAAGGCCATCTCTTTAGCCTGCCTTGTTCCCACCGTCTCTGCTCTTCCCAAGGCCATCTTTTCACTGGGACATTGGCTTCTGTATCTCCACATCCCATTTGCTCTGCCTAGCACTTATGCAAAGAGAGAAATGAAGTCTTTTACCTAAGAGATGTGAGCACACATGGGCAGTCCATCACTGGGTTGCCTCTTCTACTCCATAAACAACCTGATCAAGAGGCAGCTGGGTTGTAGGTACAGCATGGGAGAAGCACTTTGCCTTTATAGAAGTAAATTTCATCTACTTAACCTTCATCTTTTGCACATAAACAAGATGACCATGCTTTAGTTTTTGCCACTTAATATAGGAAACCCAGGGTAGCATTCTTGGGCACAACTATTTGTGAATACAAAGCAATAGCCTTTATTAGGTCATTCAAGATTCCTTCTAACTCAGAAAGACCGGAACATCCTTCCCTGCCTCCAAAGTCATCACAAAGGAGAGCAACTTCATCTTGTAAGCAATACACAACCTGCCCCTCTAGCCCCAAACCAGCAGAGGCTGGTCTTCACTCCCTAAAACTCCTGCCCATAGTGTTCTATTGCAGGCATTGTCACCTGATGTTGAACATGGTTTAAAAAAAAAAAAAAAATGCTTAATCAGCTGGAGAAAGTCTCTGGAAGTCCCCACTGACACAGAAAGAAAAAGCCAGAAAGAAGGATATATCCCAGGCCTTAAGTCTAGCATGGGCGTTTTGAATTCTTTGTCAGAAAGAGTCGCATTTCTATTTCCTGGCTATGTTTCCATTATGGCCCAGTTTAATCTTTCCCTGTAAATGAAATGTGTTTTCATCAGTTCTCCTTAGGAATTGCCCTTCTGTACCGTGATGCCCTCCAGTTAATTAACGGGAGCTAGTCTTAGACGAGAACTGGAAGCTATCCTTCCTCCTTGCATGGTCTGCTCAGAAATGCCAATCACACACTAAAGCAATGAGACCTAAGGGTGGATTATAACCTCTATTGTCTCTGATAGTCATATTGACCTCAGCAAACTAAGAAAACAAAACAAATCTCAGCCTAATGTTTCTCTGGAAAACAGAGCAATGATGAAAATTTTGGGGATGTCATAGTGGCATACCAGGAGGGAGAGTCCTTTTGCCGCAGTATGGCAATGATCCCACTGTTCCTGGTAAAATAGTAACTTACATGCAATACTGCCGATCAGGTACCACAGTGAGCCCTACAATCTCCTACAATGGGAGCGTAGACACAAATGTGTGTGTGTGTGTGTGTGTGTGTGTGTGTGTACAAAATCTGTTCCTGCTGTCAAAGTGACTCTGCAACCAAATCAACTGTCTACCAGACTGACCTTGGCATCCACACATGTATGATTTATCACCAGGACAGCGAAAGCAGTGGAGCCTTCTCCAGATCCTCTCTACAGGCTGGTGCTCTCATCCCTCTTCCAGCAAACACAGCTGCCACCCTCCTATTAGAATTATCCTCACCCACAGGAACCACTTTCCCCAGCAATGCCTTGGAAGTTACTCAAGGCTCACTCCCCTGCAAAGTGGGGGTGGGCTGGGCAGAATCCTGTAGCCAGTGAGTGAATACTATGTCATATTAAAGGCAGACCCCTCTTTTTCCCCTGGGACAACTCTGCGGTGCTCTCCATACTCCACCGCTCCCTGTGCCATCACACTGAAGCTAGGTCCTCATATTCTTGTCTAAGTTTTCTGCAGACTTCTACTTCCCTTGTTCCTTTCAGAATGTACCTAAGAGCACTCATTCAAGAAATCACTTACCCAGGAACCTACTCCTATCTCTGGCTCTGCTCCTAGGAATCCCAACTTAAGGCACTGAGTAAGGAGCAAGGCTAAGCACAGGAAATCACATCTGTATGTCAATGGTGGTGGCCCCTTCCTTGGGAGGTGTAGATCTCTTATTTTCATTCCACGGTGCTGTTTCAGCATCAAAGAATAGGAGCATCCCTGGACTTCAAAGGCTCAGTTAGTCGTGATAGGCACATAAACTTACCCATACAACCCGCAAGGATCATGCTCTAAGGAATGATTGCCATGGAAAATATGCCTTAGGAATGTATATGTATTTGCATAAGGTTTTTAGGAAGGCACTACTGATTTTTAATTTAAGACAAAGTTCGATCATTTAATTGAGGGCAGGATGAAGTTAAGCTTAAGCAAAGATATTTTAACTCTTGGAGAAGTTGTGTTTAAACTTGATCAAACATTTATTGAGGAGTCCCTGATGCAATGTTTTATACTAAATGTCTTGAATTTGAATAGTCCATGAAAGTAGATTTGCATGTCTGAATTCTATTCAGGAATATGAATGAAATATAAATGGGTGAATTTCATGGTATAGTCTATAAATTGTGTAAGTACTGTTCCAGACTATAAGTTCCTTAAATGCTGAGGTTTGGGTTTTTTTTTTTTTTTTTTTCAAATAAATATGTCAATATTCTTGAAATGGATATCTACTACTTTTTTGCTTGTCCAGGATAGATTCTACTTTTTATTAACAGTCCTTTGATTGTCTCTGGGAACTCTATCTCTGGACTCAGCCCAACTGGCCCTGTCCCTCAGATCCAGGGATGACTGTCATATCCCCTGGTGAGAATGACTATGAATTCAAGTCAGTCTGAGACTGTTGCTGGAACAACTGGAAGAAAAAAAATTTTTTTTTCCCAAGTTAGTAAAACCTATAGAAGGCAGGCCTGGAGCTCCTGGTGCCATTTTTTCCATAACAAGGAGACAGCCAGTAGGAGAATAAACCCAACACAAAAGCAAGCAGAACAGAAAGATGAAAAACCAACAATTTTTTCCCAAAATATCCCCATCCTAAATTCAAAAAAAGTTTCAGCCATCTTGAGTTAGATTTCTGTTCATTTCAATCCAATACCACAACTAAGCCCTAACCCCATGATAGGCATTTCATACATATTTTAGATAAGAATGTGTTCCTCAAACTGGTTTTGATACATTTACTAGCAAGCAGACAAATACTTTTAAATTATAGCTATGACCTCTAATTTAAATATATATATCTATCTATAAATAGATAGATAGATAGCTATATATCTCCTACTCTGGGCTAGATATTAGCCTGAAATCTTTAAAGGATTCTAAGAGAATTAAGACATGATTCTCTTCCCTTAAAACATTTATAATACTTCAGGTTTCTGAGAGAAACCCATTAGATTTTAATGGTGGCCTGTTCTACTCATCTCCCATTTTCCCTTTGGAAATAACACATGGACATCTATTTGAAAGAAGTTTACATTCATAAATGTTTTATTAAAAACCCAATGGAGACATAGGTGAGTCAAGTTGTTTCCTGGATCTAAACCATAAATTGGTACACCGAGCCACACAAGATGACTCCACGGGGACAGACATGTATTTTTAAACTTTTGAGACTGGAGAGAAGCTTGAATAGAACAGCCAAAAGGAACAGCCTGTCCTATTGAATGACTCACTTGAGAAATTTCCATTTTTATGCCATTTCAAAGCAGAAGTTGCAGACTTAAAATCTGTATTGCCATTAAAGTAAATAGATTATTTGGATAACTTTCTTCTGATGAAATATCATGTCATCATGTCATAGCTATGATGGCTTTAGTTTTTATCTACCTTTTTTGGATAAATCATTTAATTTACTAGCTTTTCTAAGATTTAGATAAATTGATGAGGAATGAACTTGTAATAGCAATATCCTTCTCGTACGTAGCACTTCCGAGTTGGTGAAAGCACTGTCATGTACATTATCTCCTAAGAAGTGGGGAGTCAACCACAATATATCTAGACAATGGCTTATATCTTTATGAAGTATTATTTTATTCATTTATATTCCCTTTTCTCCATCCATACTACCCTTAGAGAGGCTGTCTCTCACTCGGGTTTTTGCAATTGCCTCATAAATGGTTCCCATTTCTTGTCTGTTCTCAGTATTCCTCATGCAGAGCTCTGCCATATCATTTCCCACCTTGTCAGTGCTCCATGCCTAGCAGGAAAAAAACCCACACATCTTGGCTAGTTATTCAATGAACTGTCTTACATTTCCAATACCAGATCCTACCCATCCTTCACACTGACAAGTTTCATTGAGGAAGAGGAACTGGCATAATATTGAAGGATGGGAAGGATCTGAATTGGAAGACAGATTCAGAAGTTGATTCTCAGAGGTAAGGGCGAATGACATGGGCCAACGTCAAGAAAGTCTCAAGGTGGTGCAACTGGGAACATTAATGAGCCCGATTTGCTTGGAACAAGGCACAGGAGAGATGGGGATATCCACAGAGCCTTGTCTGCCCTAAGATTTCTCAATTCTACTCAACAGTCTGGGAGTATTTATTCTAAATACGGACTACCTCTGACAAAGACAAAAAAGTAGAAAGAACAGAAAGGATAGAGAAATTTCTAGCTACAAAAAATGATTGGGGGCTTTAGATCACACAGCCAGAAAAGGGAAACTCAAAGAGGGGAAACCTGCCTCTCCAGGGCACACAAGTTCACGAGGGCCAGGCCTTCGGGTGGGAGCCCAGAGCCCTCCTCCAGGCACAGCTGTGTCTGGCAGGACCACAGTGCCCTCTTCTGTAAAGGTCAGACTAAGGCGATGTTAATGGTCCACCAGGGGAAACAATGATTAGGTATGTCCCAGGGTTCTGGAATCATGAATCCTGTCAGTCTTAGACCCTGTGGCAGCCACTAACAGCTATTACAGGGCAGGAATGATGGCACGTGGAATTTTTCTAAGACGTATGGAAGCAGAGCAGACTCTAATTCAAATCGTACATATCTAATGTGTAGCAGCAGGTGCCCTTAAGGAGGTAATAAATGCCCCCCATGACAGGCCACTGGGAGAGACTGGTCAGGGCTAAACAGGCACAGACCCATGCAGAGCTGGCCATTCCCAAGCACCTGAAGAGTCCGTTACAAATACACCTTTCGAGGACCCCACTTCGGACTCCAACTCAGTAAATCTGGGATGATGCTCTATGTTCCAAATTCCCAACAAGTTCCTGGGTGATTTGGATGGCCAGCCAGCTTCAGGAACCAGGACAAGCTGACTCCACAAATCAGCCCATCCGAGGATGTTACTCTCCCTCCACCTGCTTCCCTTGCTACTCGAGCTGCTGCTAAGTCCCTGAGGTGTCAGCTGCTTCGCTTCTCCACGGTGGGTCCCAACGGACATGGACATTACCATCACCTGGTGTCTTCAAAGTTCCAAAATCTAGGCTACAACACCAGCCCCAGTTGTCACAGTCTCTGGAGAGGGTGGGTGGGACACATGTCAACAATTGTTTAAGTTCCCCATGTGTTTCCAATGTACAGATGTTTGGCCATCCTTGCTCTATAGTCTGGCTGCTCAAATAGTGGTCCACAGACCAGCGGCATCAGCATCAGCAGGGAACTTCTTAGCAATGCAGAACCTTGGGCCCCATCCCAGAACTACCAAATTAAAACTACACATTCACCAATCTCCATGTGATGTGTGTACATGGTCTGGTTTGAAAAGCAATCTTCTTGGGGTGCCTAACTGGCTGAGTGGGTTAAGCCTCTGCCTTCAGCTCAGGTCACGATCTCAGGGTCCTGGGATCAAGCCCCACATTGGGTTCTCTGCTCAGCGGGGAGCCTGCTTCCCCCTCATTCTCTGCCTGCTGCTCTGCTTACTTGTGATCGCTCTCTGTGTCATATAAATTTTTAAAAATATTTTTTAAAAAAAGAAAGAAAAGCAATTCTCTACCAACGTTAATCTTCCCATTTGTTTGTGGGCATCAAGATCAGCTCTGCATAACTAGATAGGGGAAAAGAACCATAATGCACCCCAGTACATAACCAAGTTCACCCCAGCCAACCAAAAAGAGATCACTTTCCACTGCCTCATGACTGCAGGAAGGTCCAGAATTTCGCCCCAGTTATTCGGCCCTTGTAGACCCCATGTGCTCAATCCTGACACTCCCATTTGGGTAACTATGGAAGCTCCAAGAGCCCAGTGTAAGTGGGATGTAGCTTTCAGCCCAGGTTGCTCAGGCTGAATGGAGCCTACCCACCCCAGATCCTGTGGAAAATGCACCTGGGGGCGGGGGGCAGCCCCCACTGCTGAGCTGGCGGAGGATGAGCAAGATGGAGCTGCCACACTGCCCGGGCTGTTCTCTTCCTGGGAAAGAGGCGGGAGAGGTTCTGGAGGCGTCGCGGGCCGCCCCAGACTTGGGAGAAGCCTACTTGCCGAGGAGATCTCCCAGAAGCATGGGCTCAGGAACAAAGTTCAGGGCAGAATTATTTCTGCTGTAATTGCCAGTTTGTCCATGTCAGCAGGACAGCCACATCTAAATCACCGGGCACCCGCCGCCGTGCTCGTGGTGGGGGTGAAAATATGACGAGGCCTCAGACTGTGGCAGCCAGGGAGCTGGCCCTCCCAGGAGCCACCCCTACCGGGGTCAGGCTCGTCTGAAGGATGAGGAGTTGTTTGCCCTGTGGCAGACTTTGCCTCTCTCCCCACCCAGGGCAGCAAGAGGAGTGAGTGAGGCTGTCTTTCACCAAGGAATGGTGGGCACGACCATTTTATTACTGTGCTTATCAGGACACTTTTTAGGGTGACCAGGAGCGATCCGTACTGTCTTGCACTCCCTGTTCACAACTCCAACAGGGGGACACATTTATTCAACAGGGTTCTCCTGTCTCTTCTCTCCATTTTGTGCGCTCTCGCATCCTGTATCCAGGTCATAAGGATTGGTAGTAGCTGAAAACCTTGGAAAATTGGCCAAAGAAATGAAGAAGTTCTGTGCTTCGTGATGTGTGTGCTGGGTGACCAGACGAGGAGGAGGGGACGTCCAGACTGAGCAGAGGCAGGCCACGTGCCCCCTTCCCTCCCTTTAGCTGCTCTTGTCAGGTTCTCAGAGGCTTTACTAAAAGTTCAGTCAGTGGCCCTCAGACTTGAACAGGCAACAGCCATCCCCTCGGGTGTGTGCTAAAACCCCACAGTGCTGGGCTCTGTCCCCAGAATTCCTGAATTGGTAAGTCCGTAGGTCTGGACTGGGTCACAGGAACTTGGGCTTTTGTTAAGACTCCAGGTAAGGCTGTGGCTTCTGGTCCAGGAACCACCCTTGGAGAACCAGTGACCTTGGGTGAGTCAATTGTAAGGGAATTCACCCCATCGTCATCTTGTGAACACAGTATCTTTGTTCTACACTTTGAATGGTCTCTTAAAAACAGATTTCCTGGTAATTATTTCCAAATTGCTCTCCAAACTGCTTGGGCCAATTTATGACAGCATCTTCTATATGAGTACTGAATACCAGTACTTTCATGACCAGAACTGAATATTAATAATTTGTTTTCCTTATTTTACAGGCAAAATAATGATGATGATGATGATGATGATGATGTCATTTAAAAAACATATCCACCTCTTCGATTACTCTGTACAGTGAGACTACTGTTGCCAAGTTTATATCACCATTTTAATTTGTTTATTAAAAATAATTAAGAAGACAGGAGGAAACTATCACCTAGGTGGGTTTACTGAGAATTCTTTCCCAGAGTCTTCAGAAATGAAACCCACATTCCCACGGGCTCGGAGAAACATTTGGAAGTTGCCCATCCAAGGACGAGGTTTATGAGATGCCTAGAGTCTGGCTTCCCTGGCTGACAGAGCTAGAGGGGTATGTGGTAGTGGAGATAAAAGGGGGACAATGGATCCCAGGCTGCACTGCTGTCATGGACCTCATCACAGAGGGTCCAAAGAGCCATGGAATGCAGGTTTGGTTCTTCAGAGTTGATGCTAAGGTCCCTAGAGACAGTGACTGGGCCATGGTCACATTAAGTTACTGGCAGGGCTGGGGGAGCCTATGTGTCCCTCTTTTCATCCAAATCCTTTTCCTCCTCTTGAAATAAAGTAAAACTTACACATAGTAAGTTATACATAAAATCTATAAACCTTCAGTGTATGGCTCAATTAATTTTTGCATACTTCATACCTATTAACAGCCACCCAGACTGAGGTAACCAACATTAGCTGCAACCCAGCTGGCTCCTTTGTACCCTCTCCCTATCAATATTCCCAAAGGAAACCACTGTTCTGACCTCTATCACCATAGACGAGGCATGCTGATTATAAACTTTGTCTAAATGAAAATGTGTCCTTTTTTTTTTTTTTTGCCTGACCTTTTTGACTCAGCATTCAGTAATTCATCCTTCATCATTGCCATGTATTATTCAGTTCTAGGACTACACCATGATTTATTGATGTACTCTCCTGTTGAGGGCACTAGGGTTCCTCTCAGTTTGGGACTATTGTCAAGAAGCTGCTATGAACATTCATGTACACATCTCCTCGTGGACGTACACACTCCTTTCTCTTAGATATATCTGCAGGACTAGAAGTAGTGGGTCACAGGACACACAGATACCTGAGTTTAATAAATACTGCCAAAGGTTTCCAAAGTGACCGTACCAATTTGTACTCCTACAAGCAATAGGCAACAGTTCCAGTGGCTCCAAACCCTCTCCAGCTCTTGAAACTGTTGTTCCTATTGATCGAGACATTCTGGTGGCGTTGTGGACATATCTTACTGGGCTCTGGTGTTCTTCCTACGCATCTGGAAAATTAACAATCTAGGAATGAGAATAGCAGAATTTTACTCGCTGGGGGAAAGAGCCCCATGGTGTGACCAAAATGAAATTCCCAGGTTTGGAAAGTATAAGGGACAGTCCCTGGGCCACATCTACTGGGATCTACAGATGCTGCTCTGGGAAGGAGGGCACCAGAGGAAGCAGGAACATAGTACACAAAGACAGTGATTCCCAGTAGGAATGTGGTACCTGGTGGGAAAGCCTGGAAAGGAAAGAGAAGCTAAATGAGGGAACAAAAAGAAGGGAAGTGGAAGGAAGAAGGAAGAAACCTCCATTTACCGAAGCGCTATACTCCAGGTGCTAAGGAGCCAAGAATCAGCATTCAAACCACTCTTTTAAAAAAGCAACTTCTGTTTGTCTTTTCCTTGGCCACTTGGGGGCAGAGTAGAGGTCAGAAACCATGTCCTTTGCAGGTTATGACAAGCAAACATTTTCCAATTGCTACCAGTCTGGACTGACTGTCTTTCCTTCTTTCCTTTCTGTTTTATTCAGTTAGCACTGTGTATACATAATTAGTCCTTGATATACAGTGCTCCATGATTCATTAGTTAAGTATAATGCCTGGGGCTCATCACAGCACGTGCTTACCTCAATACCCACTACCCTGTTACCCGCTTCCCCCATCCTCCTGCCCTCTGACACCCCCAGATTATTTCTCAGGGCCCGAGTTTCTCATGGTTTATCTCTCTCTCTGATTTTCCCCCTTTGGATTTCTCTCCCTTCCCCATGGTCTTCTCTGCTGTTGCTTATGTTCCATGTATGAGTGAAACCATATGATAATTGTCTTTCTCTGTTTGACTTACTGCACTTAACATAATCCCTTCCAGTTCCATCCATGTCGATGCAAATGGTAGCTATTCATCATTTCTGATGGCTCAGTAATATTCGATTGTGTATATGGACCACATCTTCTTTATCTATTCATCTGTTGAAGGGCATCTCAGCTCTTTCCACAGTTTGGCTGTTGTAGACATTGCTGCTATGAACATTGGGGTGAAAGTGCCCCTTTCTTTCACTATGTCTGTTTCTTTGGGGTAAATACCCAGTAGTGCAATTGCCAGGTCATAATGTAGCTCTATTTTTATTTTTTGAGGAATATCCACATTGTTTTCCAAAGTGGCTGTAGCAGCTTTTATTCCCACCAACAGTGTAAGAGGATTACACTTTCTCCACATCCTTACCAACAATTGTTGTTTCCGGTTTTGTTAATTTTTGCCATTCCATCTGGTGTAAGGTGGTATCTCATTGTGGTTTTGATTTATATTCTCCTGATGGCCAGTGTTGGACATTTTTTCATGTGTCTGTTCACCATTTCTATGTCTTTTACAGAGAAGTGTCTGTTTATGCCTTCTGCCTATTTTATGACTTGGTCATTAGTTTTTTGAGTGTTGAGTTTGGGAAGTTCTTTATAGATCTTAGATATCAACCTTTTATCTGTAATGTCATCTGCAAATATCTTCTCCCATTCCATGGGTTGCCTCTTTGTCTTATTGACTGTTTCCTTTGCTGTGCAGAAGGTTTTTATCTTGATTAAGTCCCAAAAGTTCATTTTTGCTTTTTTTTTCACTTTTTTTTGAAGATGTGTCTTGAAAGAAGTTGCTGTGGCCGATGTCAAAGAGATTAGTGCCCATGTTCTCCCCTAGGATTTTGATGGATTCCTGTCTCACATTGAGATCCATCATCCATTTTTACTTTATCTTTGTGTATGGTATAAGGGAATGGCCCAGTTTCATTCTTCTATATGTAGTTGTCCAAGTTTCCCAGCACCACTATTGAAGAGACTGTCTTTTTTCCATTGGATATTTTTCCTGATTTGCCAAAGCAACCTGGAAAAAATGAATGCCTTCCTGGAAACTTACAAGCTACCAAGACTGAAACAGGAAGAAATAGACAGTCTGAATAGACCAATAACCAGTAATGAAATTGAAGCAGTAATTAAAAACCTCCAAAAAAACCAAAAGTCCAGGGCCACATGGCTTCCAGGGGAATTCTACCAAACATTTAAAGAAGAAATAATAACTATTCTACTGAAGCTATACCAAAAAAATAGAAACAGAAGGAAAACTTCCAAACTCTTTCTTAAGGCCAACATTACCCCTTTCCCCAAACCAGGCAAAGACCCCATCAAAAAGGAGAATTACAGACCAATATCCCTAATGAACATAGATGCCAAAATACTCAACAAGATCCTAGCTAATAGGATCCAACAATACATTAAAAGGATTATTTACCATGGCCAAGTAGGTTTTATGGCTGGGATGAAAGGGTGGTTCCAAACCCACAAATCAATCAATGTGGTAGAACACATCAGTAAAAGAAAAGACAAGAACCATATGATCCCCTCAACAGATGCAGAAAAAGCATTTGACAAAATACAATATCTTTTCCTGATTAAGACGCTTCAGAGTACAGGGATAGAAGGAACATTCCTCAATATGAAAAAAAAAATCTATGAAAAGCCCACTGCGAATATCATTATCAGGGTGGGGGGAAGCGGAGAGCTTTTCCCTTAAGATCAGGAACATGACAGTGATGCCGGTTTTTACCACGATCGTTCAACAAAGTGCTAGAAGTCCTAGCCTCAGCAATCAGACAACAAAAAGAAATAAAATTTCTTTTTGCATCCAAATTGGCAAAGAAGAAGTCAAACTCTCCCTCTTTGCACATGACATGATACTTTATGTGGAAAACCCAAAAGACTCCACCTACAAATTACTAGAACTCATACAGCAATTCATCAATGTAGCAGGATACAAAATCAATGCACAGAAATCAGTTGCTTTTCCACTACATTAAAATTGTAACTGTAAAAAGAGAAATTAAGGAATCGATTCCATTCATAATAGCAACAAAAACAGTAAGATACTTAGGAATAAACCTAATTAAAGAGTTAAAGGATCTGTACTCTAGAAACTACAGAACACTTGTGAAAGAAATTGAGGAAGACACAAAAAGATGGAAAAATTTTCCATGCTCATGGATTGGAAGAATAAACATTATTAAAATGTCTACCCTCCCCAGAGCTATTTATACTTTCAATGCCGTCCCTATTAAAATACCACTGGCATTTTTCAAAGAGTTGGAATAAAAAATCCTGAAATTTATATGGAAACAGAAGAGACCCCGAATCACCAAGAAAAGGATGAAAAAGGAAAACAAAGCTGGGGACATCACCGTACCTGAATTCAAGCTCTATTACAAAGCTGTGATCACCAAGACAACATGGTATTGGCACAAAAACAGACACACAGACCAATGGAACAGAACAGACTCCAGAAATGGACCCTCAACTCTATGGTCGGTCTAGACTTCCTTTTCATTAGTGGTGAGATGCTTCCCAGTGGTACATTGACTTCTATTGGGAGAGTAGAGGAAAGGTCTCTGAAGATGGAACTGAAAGCCGTGGAGGAAGAGAAGAGGAGGGGACAGCCCACACAGCCCAGACCCAAGCTAGCAGTGAGCTGAAGACAAGGGCTGTAGCCTGGGAGGTTGCAGGGGAGTAGGCAGAGAGAAGGACCCCCATCAAGGGACTGTTGGAGTGCACACTGGGAGAACTTCTGGAGCAGAGCTCCCTTGGCTGACTCCCTCATCCTTCAGCACATGGGTGCATCTGATGGCCCCTACCAGGGGTGACACGATGGCTCACCCATGCCATAAGTCCACCCCGCACCATCAGGCTCACCCCAAGATCACCTCCGCAGGGCACTCCCGCAAAAACTGACCAATAGATTGAAGGGAGGTCGTTGGGCGAGTTTCTGAACATGAACTTTGGGGCTGAACAAAATACACTGGGGTAACCTCAAGCCAGAGCAACATGCAGTGGGCACCTTCATTTTATAGACATATGTTATCCCACTGAATTCTCCAAGCCACCCTGTGAAATAGGCATTAGCAATAGCCCCAATTCATAGATGAGAAAACTGAGACTGAGTGTGTTTCGTGACATGCCCAAAGCCACATCGCTAGTACCCGATTTCAAGAGAAAACTGGAATTCAAGCTCAGATGCACTCAACTTCAAAATCCATGTGGCCAGAGACCAGTGAAGAGAGCAAAAGGGTCCTGTTCTTGTTCCCCCTAACAATTTTGTGTACAAACTCCTACATCGTGACATCTGACAGTGGGATGAACAGCAAGCAAATAAATGAAGAATGAAATGAGAATGCACACTTTTCTTTGTTTGCATTCGTTTATGGAAACTATGCCTCTTGTCACAAGCATGTGTATGGGTAGTTCACTCTGTTGATTAACCTTCCCTTATTTGCTGGTCTAGTTTGGACTCTAAAGTCTTGCTTATATGACACCTCTTCTGGAAAGCTCTCCTAAAGCACCCACCCCTTCCACCAGGCAGCCTCAGCTCCCTAATGAGTTCCTCAACCAGGCACTCCAAATAACCCGCCAAAATACTTCTTGCCTCATCTACGCTCTGTAACACAAGACTTGTCTCATTCCCCACGATACCCTCGGTACCTAATCCAGCGTCTGTCACACCATGGGTGCTCAGTAAATAGTTGTTAAAGAAATAAATGATAACTTTCCTCTCTTTGCTGGAGATAACTTGCATACAGTTGCTGCTTGAAAATAACAGTCACTCCCTGTCACTTCTGTGCTGTTTGCTCAAAGAAGTCAGTCTGATGGTGTTTTGCATCGCCAATGCCAAGGGTATGTTAATATCACTGTGCTTTTCGGATCCACTAACAAGCCTCCCTGAGCATCCCTGGTATGCAGGGAGGCAGGAGAGAGGCAAGCATGAGGCCACCTGATGTTGCCCCACACAGGCTCTCTCCGATGTGCATTTCCAGCATTGCCCTCGCATACTCCCCATCCGGATTCCTCCAGATTAAAAGAGGATCAGAACTTCCCCTGCACAGTCAGGCCTCAGTGAGTGGAGGCAGAAGTCGATTCTATCCCTTCCCCTTGTGGGCTACAAGAAGCACAAAACTTACTAGGGCACCGGGCCCCCAGGACACAGCAGCTCTCCAAGCAGCCGTTCTCATTCCAGAAGATTCAGTTACTCAGATTCAAAGTCAGAAGCAGTCCCAGCCTCTCTGCTGGGCTTGTCCCAGAGATGAATGGTTTTAATTTGATCTGAGTAATTCATACCAGGACCCAAGTATCCTAATCGGTAAGCTGTCATGAAATTGCTTTTTCAAGTTCACCTGTCATTCCTGGCGACAGGTGGGAGACTGGCGATCCCACACATACCATTGTTGCCTCCACGCCTCTGTCCCTGGGTTATTCTCCATTCCCTGCTTCCTTGGGCTCATTGGGAATGCCCCCACCCTCTCATCTTTTGAATCCTACCCACCCCACCAAGTTCATTTTGGGCCTCATCTCCTCTGGGAAGATTTACCTGACAGCCTCATTCCCAGCGAGGACATCTTCTTCCCAAGAAAAACAAACTGTGTCTGTGACACTCTGTTTCTTAAACACATATCCTGTTAATAATACGGAACTGCACATTTTATATCTTGTGTCTCCAACTAGAATGTGAGAGTCAAGCCTCAAATATCTTTATGTCCTTTCCAGAGTCTTGAAATGAAGAGGGATTTGACAGCTGTTGACCAAGGTTTTTTAATAAGAAGAAATTTGGCAGGCATCCTGTGATAATCAGACCTCCATGTGCCTAACAGTTCTGCAAACCCAAACCATAAACAGGTACAAACCTAACGTGACCCGAGTTACAAAACACAGAGCGTGGCCTGCGTGTGCCCACGCCTGTGTGTCTGCACCAACTGGAGCACGAGTGTGCCTTCAACACCTGAACACAGAAGTGAGGACTGCTCTGGCATTTCCTTTGGAAAACCACTTTGATCTTCCCCAGTTAAAAACTCTTCCCAGAGACTCTTGGGTAATCTGTTTCTGGTCGGGCTCCTGTACACACACGTCAGTACCGAAGCTTTGACACGTGTTTGATCTGGTTGCTGTTTGTATCTGTAACACTAGGCACTGCTTTCATCCCGTCGTTCAGAACATCCACCACCCATCAAATCCCTCAGCCTGCGATGTCTGCCGTGTGTGTACTGCTGCCACAGAAACAGTTTTCAACAGACCTGCTGCACACATTCCTGGCTTGTATTATTAACTCAAGAGGGAAGAGACGGTAGACGTATATTTAACACACATGCAGCTGGACACACGTCTGCATGCTAGCTGCTCTCTGGAAAGCCATTTCAGGTTGTCAAAATTAGGGATGCCCGGGTGGCTCATCCGGTTGAGTGTCTGCCTTTGGCTCAGGCCATGATCTCAGGGTCCTGGGATTGAGCTCCACATTGGGCTCCCTGCTCAGTGAGAAGTCTGCTTCTCCTTCTCTCTCTGTCCCTCTGCCTGCTTGTGCTTGCCCTCTCAAATAAGTAAAACTCTTTAAAGGAAAAAAAAAAAATGGCTATCAAGAACAGCCTCATTAATAAATGCCACCAGCAAGACGGGGAATGGCTTATGTATTTACCCAACGACCAGTTTAATCTTCATAGAAAAAATCATATTGTGTAGTCAGAAAAATGTAAATTATGCTTCTCTTTTCTCTCTTGTTCATAATGCTAATATTTATATATACTTTTTATCTTTTATATTTATACATTTTTTTTTCAAACAACGATGAAAACCTTCCACATAAACACATGCTCCTAGAGTATTTAAAGAAAAATAAGAGAAAGGTAAAAAAAATAAGATAGTAAGTTGAAACCAAGTATGGCAAATTGCATTTTATAAAAATGGATGCAACACTCTCTCCCATCCTACAAGGGGAAGCTCTCCTACAATCTGACCAAGATATTCCAGTCACCTAGAAGGAAGGTCTGTGTCCTCTCTCCTTATGGAGTGGGCCTGTGGCTCCCTGGTCAGCAACAGAGCATGGCAGAAGCAAAGAGGCAGTTCAGCTTCTGCCTTGTCCAGTTACCTGTGCCTGGAGCCCCGAGCTGCCATGGAAGCAACTAGCCTAGAGCACCCAGACTGTGAGGAAGCACCCGTTGCAGGGAGAAGCCACAGGTACGGCCAGCGGTTCTAGTCTTCCCAGTCCGGGCACCGACATGGGAGTGCAAGAGTCCTTGGGACGGCCCAGCCTCTGGCAGGAGAGTCCACCCCCCTCCCCAGCTGAGGACCCCAGACATTATCAAGCAGATTCAAGTCCTTCCCCCTGGGTGCCCTTTCACCATTCCTGACCCACAGGATCCAGACGCTTACTAAAATCATCACGTTTTTCCTCCACTATGTTCGGCGTGGTCTGCTCTGTGACTGTAGTAACGAGAACAGCTAGTAAGGACCGCTCACGGACTCGGTTTACCATGGAGATTTTCTACATTGACCCGTGCCACACTTCGATTCCTCCTGTATCCCAAGAGACCTCAACAGAAACAACCATCCTACAGCCGAGGAATCACTGCGCTGTTCTAGAAGTCAAACACACCCTGTGTCTCCAGCTCTGCCACTAGAGAGATCTGCCACTTTGAGAACAATGCCTTCTACCAACATCCTTTCACATCTAGAATTCCACGTTTCTTCCCCAAAACCTTGTGAAACAGAGCAAGTGTTCATCTCTCTCTCTCAACCTTACTTTCCACCCTATAAAATGAAGACAATATCTGTTCTTGCTACCTCATAAGGCTTTTGTAAAACTCAAATGAGAATAGTCAAACGGCGAAAAATAAGGATTTGTCAGCTGGAGACAGAAATGTCGGCACCAACACAACATATTGATCTTTTTTAGACTTAACAGAGTCAGGAGCTCTGCAAACACACGTCATAATATAGATTTCATATTCTTGCCACCATGGAATAAATAAATTTGAATTAAAAAACAAAACAAAACACCTCAAACCTGGAAAGAGACGCTTCCTTTTCCTGCCAAGGAACTCCCCGAAACGCTGGATTCGGTCCATCCCTTTCCACTTCTTCCACAGGAGCCTTTCAAGTGGATCACAGGGGGAGGCCCACGTCTCCTCAGCCATGTCCACTGTGTTCACCTGGACCACGTCACAGAGTGCCGAGTGCAAAGATCCCTGCACCTGGTAAGGCCTGCGTGTGTGGGAGGCAGTGGGGGAGGGGAGAAAAAGTGGATGAGCAGGAGAAGACAAATCCTAGTGATAAACCCCACATGCATCTCTTACTTCTTCTCCTAGGGAGCCTCTTTTTGGAACAAAGCTAAAGAGTTGAAATGTTTCATGCTGACAAAGGGACTGATCTCTAAGGCTGATAAGGGAGAGTCAAATAGGACTGTGGAGAGCCTGAGGCGGTCAACTCACCTGTGGTTCCATAGATCAGCTCGGAGAGAGCAAAGAACACCATGCCAGGAGGCTGAAGACCTGGGAGGCCAGCTCCCACGCTGACTAATTCCGGGTAAGACCCTCCTGGACCATGAGCTCCCTGAGGGCATATCTATGACTTGCCCTTTGCTCTATCCCTGGCACTGGCCTGTGTGCGTATAGAAGATCCCAAGAAATGTTTCTTCAATCCATGAATGCGTTTCCTTAATGTGATAGCTAAGATTGTGGGCTTCGTAATTGAACAAACTAAATTCAAATTCTGTCATTTGCTATTTGTTTCTCAACTCCCTCAGTCTGCTCATCTGGAAAATAGGGCTAATGACCATACCTTCCTGTAGCAGGTGCAGCTGATGTTCCCCCCATCGGCCTCCCCACGCCCCCTGGGTACGGAGTTTCCAGTTGCAGCTGACAGCTTCTCACCTTAAACACCTGATCTCCTTCTTATCAGCCAGAGGCTGTCTCTTGCACCCAAAAAGCCTACTTTCCAGAGACAGTTATGCCCCATGTGGAGTCTATGGATAAATGTCTCAGCCTCTCTCCAGAATATGGTCAGGAAATTCTGACATGTTCTCCAGCAGGACTGAGGTCCAGCGACCTACTCATTAGCACACACACACACACACACCCGCCCTTGGCTTTTCTACATGTTTCACTTTCCCCTAAGTAAACTCAGTTGTGCTTTCCCAGTGGCTACCTGCACACAAGTCCTTGTCTCAGAGTCCTCTTTGGGGAGTTATGGGCTGAACTGCATCTTCCCCACGTCTGTACGTTGAAGCCCTAACCCCGCAGTACCTCAGAGGTTGGCTGCCCTCGGAGATAGGGATTTTCAAGAGGATAAGTGAAAATGAGGTTGCTAGAAGGGGCCCTAATCCAGTCTGACTGAAGACCTTGTAAGAAGCAGAGAGCCCAGGGAGGCGCACACACAGGAAGGAGCATAGGAAACACAGGTGAGAACCCACTGGAGAGCAAGCCAAGCAGAGAGGCCTCAGGAGAAACCAAACCTGCTAACACCTCAGTCTTGGACTCCCAGCTTCTAGAACTGTGAGAACATAAGTATCTGCTGTGTGAGTCACCCCTTCCCCCGTGTGTGGTATTACATTGTGGCAACCCCAGATGCCTCGTGCAAGGGGAAGTCCAGAATAAGAGAGCACCTCATGGAGTCATTACGGAGAATAAGCAAGAAGATGGTGTGTCTACAGTAACGAGCACATGCCTGAGGTAATTCCCAATACCCGTCAGTTATTGCTCTCGTTACTAGTAGTAGTGGTGGTGATAGGAGTGTCAGCCACATGATCATCACCAACTATAAAACGTAATTGCCCTGCTGTGATTCCTCAGAGGATGGGGAGGGCTAAGCAAAGAACAGATGTGGAAAGATAAGGGTTTATCCTTCACCCACTCTTTCCCTGAACAAGTGTATCTGCGCCAACCCCAGACACAGGCAAGGTGCTGGATCCACAGAGCACGGCGCTGGATCCTAACCGCGTGTGGATCTTCATATTTACATTCTCTAAAATCAAATAAATTTTAAAATTCACTGTCTCAGTCACATTTGTCACATTTCAAGCTCTCAAGAACCACATGGGCCTAGTGGCTACTGCATTAAACAGCAGAAAAAAACATTTACAGGGAAAGTTCCATTGGAGAGCACGGATAGAGAGGAAGAAATAAATTCCGACTCTAAACGACTCAACCAATTACAAATGCCATCCAATAAGGATGATATTTCTGGAAAATACACTCAGAAGTCCATGCCTTTGGAGGCGGGTCTTTGCTTCCGCAGGACAGTACAGCGATTCCGGACATCCAAATACTAAGAGGCTGTTGCTATTGAAATCACTGCTGGAAAGAGAAAGGACATTCTTCCATTCATATGACACTCTTGGATGCCCACTCTGTGAGAATCACAATGCTGGCCAACAAGGCATACAAAGACGGAAAAGCCACAGGTTCCAGTCTTAAGAAGCTCACAGTTGAGTGGGAGGGACAATGGATAGACATGGCCAGCCACAACATATAGAAGATTGACAGCAGCAACACAGGAGCGGTGGCTGTCCTCACAGCAGCTAGCATGAATGGAGCACTTAGGAAGAGTTTCATATCCAAGCTCTCACGGAATTTTAATAATCACCATGGTAGATATCTTCGTTTTACCAAAAAAGAAAATGAAGCACATCATTAATCTTCTTAAGGACCCTGCCCAGGGTCACACAGCGTATCAGTAGTGAACCCAGGGCCAATCCTCTAAATCCCTGATTGTTAGGATGAGAACAGTGTGGCTCCTGGTGGAGCCTGTACAAGACTAAAATCATGGGAACACCCATTTGGAAAAAACAAAAGCTTATACCCTGCTCCTCCACACTTGTCTTGGTTTGGGTTTCTCCAAAGCAGAGTGAGAGCCAAGGGCTAGGGTGCAAGGGTTTTATTGGGGCAGACGATCTCAGGAAGCAGGAGGGAGGGAGGTGGACAGTGAAGGCAGGAAAACCAATCATGGTGTATCACTGAAGACACTGTCCTGAGTGACAGGGCGTCACTTCCTCATACACATGATGCCTCCCACAGTTGTCCACCTAAAACACAAGAGATTTTACCCCCCAGCTCCCAGACCTCATTGGCCAGCCTCAGTCCTTCTAACACCCCAGGAGCACTAACGTTCCCCCCACTTCTATTCTGCACTGGGTGGCCATGCTAGCTCCTGTGACCTCAGAGCAGACCCGAGGCCGCAGGATGACACATCACAGTTGTGAACACTGGACAGCATGGAGTAAGGCTGAAATCTCCCAGGCAGCTGCAGATGATTCAAAGGGAGAGGAGGAGATGTGACACAGGGGTCAGCAGTATCTACCATATCATGCAGATTTCTCCCCTTTGGACCCATTTGACTGATTTTTCCAAACCCATATTTGTGGCCTAGACATTAGGGATGCCCTGGCCAAAAGGGGACACCAGTTTTTCCTTCATGGAGCTTCCAATCCAGGTGAAATTTATTTCTGCCCAGTTTTTAAATTGGAATCTTCTCAGTGTCCATCAAAGTGTTAGGACCTGCACCCGAGAACCACCCACTGCTGTACAAACCACCGAATTCCTTTTCTGGTTATACAATTGCTTTCCCAGGAACTGGCTGTGTCCCAGCAGCTACTAAGCATTTTCCTCCCAAACTTTAGTTGGCAGAATTTCATTACTTTAACCTCATTTCAGCTACCAGAAAACATCATGTGCTTCTCCACTGGGCCCAAAACATTACTCAGAAAGAGATGAACATGAGGGAGAGAGGGGAAAACCCACAGAAGCAAAATCATTAGGAGTGTCTGTTCCGGAGCCAGGAGGCATCCATTGTCATTTCATCTTTGTGCATATTTACCCAAAGCCCTTCAGTTCTACTCTGAGTTCCAAAGTTTGAAGTTTTCTTGAGGGAAGAAGAAAGAAGATGAGAAAAATTTACTTCATTAAAGTCTAAAGTTTTCACTTGAAGTTTGGCAACTTCCTTGCATCACTGAACTCCAGGGGTGGGATATCTCATATGAAATAATTTTTTTAAGGGGAGGAGGGAAGGAACCTAAGCAAAGTATGAAAAGTAAAGCATTAAATTAGAATCCAGCTTCTAGAGAGGCAGAGCAACTTTAAAACTTCTTTGAGAAAGGAGCTGTGATTTGAAGCATTTTGTAGGAGGCAGTTAGTGACCCCTGAAATACAAGGAGGTAGGAGGTACTGTAACCCTCAAAGGTCAGAGGAAAAAAGACTAATGAAAGTGTCCCTCATTATATTGGTTTCTATGGAATGTCTCTGGTAACACCCCACTGGTCAGTTTCTACTTAAACCCACACACCATTAGCCTGGTTAAATCCATAATTCAGGGATTTGTGCTAAAGAGACAAAGTTAGTAGCTTAGATCTATATCCAGTTAGATTATTTTGTTCCATTGTTGAGACTATCAACCTTTGACATTACTTCACAATGTAAGTAACTGATCAGAACGGAGGTGGATGGGTCAGGGGAGTGAGTCCTCAATACCATGAAGACACATGTCTCACCATGGTAGGTCAGGAGTATAGCCCATTGTCACCCTCACAGGTTTAAATAATTGTGTTGGCTTGTGTCTGTCTGGGTGTGATCCAGTGAGAACGTACATTAGGTCCGGAAATTTCCCTTCTGATCACAAGTCTAAGATAGCCCTTTGCCACAGAACAAAAATTTGCAGAAAGCTTGTATCCATATCCATAAGGGCCACTCAATTTTTGGCAAGTGAATATTGTTGACATAACTTTAGATGGTTTGTCAACTCAAAGAACATTCTGATCTTTTTTTCCCCTATTCCATCTCACTTGGAATCTAGCCCTGCATGTTTTCCTCTAATCACCAAACCATTTCTTATGGCAGAAATAACTGCTCCTCAGAAGTTTCATGAAAGATCAGTAAATCTACATCTTCCTCACCTAAGAGGTTAAGGAGTGTGAGAAGTTAGCCAAAATCATATAAATAGCAGCACAAATGCAATAAGATAAGAAAAAGGAATGCAACATAAACATTAGAAAAGAAGAGAGAGAACTATCACTGTTTGCAGAAGATATGATGATTTAACTAGAAAATCAAAGAGAATTTCAGGATTCAGAAGTCATTCTATCAAACTGGTAAAAAGTGAGTATCCAAAATCTATAAAGAACTCATCAAACTCAACACCCAAAGAACAAAAAATTCAATAAAGAAATGGGCAGAAGACATGAACAGACATTTCTCCAAAGAAGACATACAAATGGCTAACAGACACATGAAAACCTCCACATCACTCAACATCAGGGTAAAACAAATCAAAACCACAATGAGATACCATCCCACACTAGTCAGAATGGATAAAATGAACTAGTCAAGAAACAACAAATTTTTTGGCAATGATGTGGATAAAGAGGAACCCTCTTATGCTGCTGGCAGGAATGCAACCTGGGGCAGTCACTCTGGAAGACAGTACGGAGGTTCCTCAAAAAGTTAGGGCAGCTCTATCCTATGACCTGGCAATTGCACTAGTAGGTGTTTCCCTAAAGGATACAAATGTGATCTGAAGGGGCACCTGTACCCCAACGTTTACTGCAGCAATGTCCACAATAGCCAAACTTTGGAAAGAGTCCAGATGTCCATGATGAATGGGTAAGGAAGATGTGGTATACACACAGACACACAGACACACGCACGAATATTATTCCGCCATCAAAAATGAAATCTTGTCACTTGCAGTAATATGGAGCTGGAGGGTATTATGCTGAGCGAAATAAGTCAATCAGAGAGAGACAATTATCATATAATTTCACTCATATGTGTAATTTAAGAAACAAAACAGAGGAGCAGAGAGAAAGGGAGAAAAAAATAAAACGAGATGTAATCAGAGAGGGAGACAAACCATAAGAGACCCTTAATCACAGGAAACAAACTGAGGGTTGCTGGAGGGGGGGAGTGTAGCAGGATGGGGTACCTGGGTGATGGGCGTTAAGGAGAGCACATGATGTAACGAGCACCGGGTGTTCTATAACACTGATGAATCACTGACCTCTACCTCCGAAACTAATAATACACTATAGGTTAGTTAAATTTAAAAATGTAAATGTCAAAAAAAATTTGAAAAAAGTGGTCAAAAGGAACATCAGAACTTAAAAATCAGTAGCTTTTCTACACTCCAAAGGTAACGCATCACAAAATATAATAGAATCATAGATTCTATTCTATTCACAATAGAAATAAAATTATGAAACTAGCTAAAAATAATGCTCACAAAAAGTTCTAGAACTTTATAAAGAAAATAAAAACTTTACTTAAAAATACAAAATAAGACTTATTAAAGGCCCAGAAATTCTATGGCAAGGAGTTTTGTCTTAGAGAAAAACAAGTATCTGTGTATAACAACTCATGTTTTATGATGTTCTTTGTAATACAGAAAAATATAAACAATCTTAAATCTTCATTAGTAGGTGATTAATTAAATAAACTATGGAACAATGATACTAAGAAAAAGATTGAGCACTGACATAGAAAAATCTGTACCATATATAAATAAGGAGAAAAAGCAAGCTGCAAGATAATACATACAAAATAATCTCATTTATTACAAAACACAAAGGCATATTTTTCTTTATGAATATATAGAATGTTTAGTACATACATATATTATGTCTAGACATAATATATTATATATATTAGACATTATTATCTATATATATTATCTAGACATAATATATATAATATATATGTATATACTATGTATAATGGCACCTTTATTTTTATCTATTTGCTTGAATACTTCCACTGTTAAGATCATATATATGCATTACTTAACTAAAAATAGTGTATTCACAAAAGGAAAAGGAAGACAAGAAAGATTAAGCACAGCTTTGTACCCCTTTGGTATCCTCTCAGTTCCCTCCTCCACTCCTGGTCAGTCCCCCACTAGGGCTGAGTCCTAGAATGCACAAAATGCCATACCGTGGAGCAGGGACTCTTCCTCTGGAGTGGTTGCTGGACGGTGGCAGGGGTGGGGGGCAGTTCATGAAATCTACAAGTTCCTGGTAAACGGAACTGAACCTTGACCAGTGGAAAAAGGAAGTCAGGAGACTAGGAAAGAATTTCCCTGAGAGGCCCAGATCTTCCCAACTCCAGGTATTTTTCAGCTCTTTCCCTGCTTGGAATGCCCCCTTTTCAACGTAGGTATCAAGCCTACATACTCCCTCAGCACTTACTAGGTGCAAAACATCGCACAAGGGGCCTTGAACGACCCAAGGAGGCATTAGAACCATAGTTCTTTGCCCTCGTGCCATCTACTACGACCAGTGCAATCCTGCTGGAGAGAGCAGGCAGAGGGGAAGTCCAACAAAGAAAGACTTAGCCAAGACACAAGATCAGGAAATGGGAGAAGTGATGGGTCGGAGGAGGATAAATTACTCTCAGCTGCGCTCTCAGGTCTGACTCACAGAACTTTCTCGGCTTACCTCATGGGCACTCTTGCCACTTATTATAAACCCCCCTAACTCCTATTTCCCTTTTTAATAGGAAGAACCACATTTTCTCACATCAGACAGACAGACCAGTACTCTGCACTGACTTGCATTATCTCTCTCAATCTTCCCAACCTCCCTGGTGGTCTAGTGGTTAGGATTCGGCGCTCTCTCTCTCTCAATCTTCCCGACGTCACCAGTAAGGCAACTGAGGCAAGCACGATTAGGTCACCTACCCAGGTCACAACGTTTCATGGGCTTAGCAAGTAAGGATCAGCTTCTCCTTGCGTGGATGAGGGTGAGGAGAGGCTGTCATAGCCTCAGAGGGACCAAGAGAGGGGCAGCCCAAGGGAAGCCTTCAATGGCAAAGACAAAGTCCTTGGGAAAGAATAGAAATTGCTACTGGTCCTAAAAAAAAAGAAGCCCTAAAGAACCAAAGACCTGCTATTTCCAGTTATTAAACCTCCCCAGCTGCCATAGCAACAAGTAGAGGGAGTGCTTACACTCCCTTCCAAGAAAATATTTATGACTCTGTTAAGAAGACACCCTCGCTGCCTCCTGTAAGCAGCGGCAGGTATTTTGCTGTCTTCCTGAGAAAGGCTTTCTCTGTTTTCCCTTTCCACTAATTCCTCTCTCATTCCTTTCCTGGGGCAGGAAGAAGAAGGGGTAAGGAAGAGGATGGGCTTGAGTCTGATAAGAGCCAGATGGACGCCTGGGTGGCTCAGTGGGTTAAGCTGCTGCCTTCGGCTCAGGTCATGATCTCAGGGTCCTGGGATTGAGTCCCGCATCAGGCTCTCTGCTCAGCGGAGAGCCTGCTTCCCTCTCTCTCTCTCTCTGCCTGCCTCTCCATCTACTTGTGGTTTCTTTCTGTCAAATAAATAAATAAAATCTTAAAAAAAAAAAAAAAAGAGCCAGAGAAACTTTCTGGTCCTCCTCCAGCAAAGCCCTGGGCTACACTGAGTATTCTCCTGCCTGGGGCTCCTCTCCCTCCCCCTTTGTTCTTCCTCTTACATCACTTCACTGGGGCCACAGTTCCAAGTACCTTTGCTCACTAAGTGAGCGCTGTGTAGACCATAATGATTCAGTCTCCGGAGTGCTAGGACAGTGTAAAGTGTGTGTGTGTGTGTGTGTGTATGTGTGTGTGTGTGTGTGTGTGTGTAGGCAGCGTGGGGAGCTGCCTAGAGCTGGAGTCCCTAGAATCCCATCTTGCAGCACTGGCAGAAAGGTATCCTAGGGCAATTAGCTTTAAAAAAAAATTGTCTTTTTTGCAAGCCACTGGAATTCTGGATCTGAGCATCTGAAATGGGAAATATCACATGGAATGGAAAACAGAGTGAAAAATTATTGGCTGAGTTTGGGATTGCAGATGAAGAAAAGGAACTGGAATTGGGTATCAAGTGACAGGAAAATGGACAACACAAACTGGCCTGGAATGAGTAAGGCTTAGAGGCAGCCAACAGGGGAGCCCAAGGTCAACTCAAATTAAAGGCCTGAGCAGTCCAGGCCATCAGTGTGTGGGGCATGTTTTCTAAGGAACTTCGCACTGGAGATCATGACCAAATCCTGAACCTCAGCAGCCAGGATGATCTCTGCCAGTCAAGCCTCACTCAGGTCCTAAGAGGAAAAGGCCATGGAAAAATACTGAATCTCTGAGATTTGAGCATGTACAAGAGAAATGCATCTGGCCCATGGTGGCCCCAGCCTATAATCCTTTCCCTTTTTTTCTAGTAACTCACCTTCACTCAAGTTCAGCCTGACCTCATCTGCAACTCCAGGAATGAGCACGGACTTAGGTCTGACCAATCTGATACTATTCTCCACTGGCCATGGGGACTGATTAAAGAATGATCATAGGACAGATATCTCCCATTTGCCTCTGACCCAAGTCAACTCTCCAGCCCTCTATACCCTGCTCTGTGCCCCAAGATGTTGACCAGTATGGACTTCACCAGGATGTTCCCTTGTCTTCTAGCTTCTAGTTAGATTCTGCTGTTATCAAATACTGGCAAGAGAGCAGAAAGAGGAAGGAGATTAAGAGTAAGCTCTGTATTCACCGGGGCTTCACTGCAACTGTCAACTGGAGGTCATACCTCCTGGCAGACAGCCATTTCTGTTCCCAAGCCTAGAACTAATAAGATCCCAGTGTTATGATGCCAGAGTTACTTGTACTTTCCTCACACACTACCTATATATTTGAGAATCATCCTTCCACTCTCTTCAAATCATCCCATTTGAGTGGACTATTTCCTGCTAAGACGCTGACTGGCATAGCAGTAACTGACAAGCAGAAACAACAGCCTGCTCAAGACTTTGGGTGAGACTACTGGGGAAAAGGTCTCCTTAGACTGAGGTTATCATGTGAGCCAAAGCTGGTGTGGGGAAAGCTGCCTAGGGATCCAGCCAATGTGGAGAACTGAACCAGGAGGAGAGAGAAGAGGAGAGGGACCCTTTCTTGATACCATTCTTTGAACACCTATATCAGATCATGCATGAAGACCGTCTACTCCCCGGACTTTCAGTTAGACCAGCCTCATTTTGCTTAAGCCCCTCTGAGTGCATTCTTTCACTTGCAAATGAAATAGTCATGACTTATCCATTATGCTCACATCCATTGTGTGGTCTGGCCTGGATTGAGGTGTACATATATCCTCAACATGTGACAAGTGATTGTGATTGTACGTACTCAGACATCCTTGGGGAGGTATAAGCAGGCCAACGGGAAAGACAGGAAGAGAGATAAAAGCTGTCAGCATCCTATGGTTCCTAGAAATAGAACCTGGATGTCAGTGTATTATAGAGCTCAACTGCTTTCTATTACTGAAGAGATAAGTAAGGTCAAGAGGCATGACATGACCAAGCCAGAATTAGAACTGGGGCTTCTGCCCCCCAGAACCACGTGAAGTGGAAACTATTTGCCTCTGAGCCCAAATGTTAAACATGAACAACTCACATAAGAAAGCATTTGTGGTTTGGAGCCACCACAAGAGTTAAGTGTTTGTCCTTGAAACTTCTAAAAAGTTCAAGTTTTCAGAGACAGGTTGGCTCCATATTTCCAGAGTTGGAACACCAGGGAGAGAGATGGGGAGTCCAACATGGAAAAAATCTGGTATCGGTTTCTCAGGCTAAATGACTTCCAGTCTGCAGGGGGCTTTTAAGAGGGTAGGAGTGTGTCAGGAGACAAAACCGAACACAATTTAATTTCATCTGGATAGTATGACACTGCTGTGCTACAAACAGTTCAAAGAAAGGGGAAATAAATTAATTTTCTGCTTTTGTTTTTACCAACCGGACATGTAAAAATAAATAATAAGACCTGCTTGCCAAGGTATAATATTACTTAAAACCATGGGGCACCTGGGTGGCTCTTAAGGCAGTTAAGCATCTGCCTTTAGGCTCAGGTCATGATCTCAGGGTCCTGGGATCAAGCCCCACTGTGGGGGAGAGGGGAGGTCCCTGCTGAGCAGGGAGTCTGTTTCTCCCTTCTCCCTCTCTCTCTGTCTCTCCCACTGGCTTGGGCTCTCTCTCTCTCTCTCTCAAATAAATAAACTCTTAAAAAAAAAAAAGAAATATTACTTGAAACCATATGGAATATATGATGAAATGCCACAAAGTTTTGCTTTTTTTATTCCTTTAGAGCGTTCTAACTAGATGATGAGCAAAAATTACAAACCTCTAATTAAAACTGAAGAAGGCTTTCAGGACCAATTATTAGAATTTTCTGGATTGAGGATACAGTCCTATAGTCTCTGCAGAAATGTGCATGAATACTTGGGAAAAAAATCATATGAAGCATTCACAAAGTTCAACACTAATAAACATTTAGAAAAGAATCCCAGCAAAATTATAATAGGAGTCTTCTTAGATGTGATAAAGCTAATCTCCTGAAGTCCTATATTCAATATCATATTTAATGGTCAAATATGGAATATATTTGCATTAAGGTTATGAAATATAAGAAGATACCCATTATTCTGGATTCTGTGTCACTTTTTTTTTTTCAGAATCTAACTAAAATAACAAGACCAACAAAGACAAAGAGGACAAAGATTGAAGAGAAGGTGGCAGAACCATTATAATTTGTGTCAACATGTTCATTCCCCCAAAAAATAATCCAAGGGGAAAATGGTGACATTACCAGAACTCTAAGGATAGAGTAGTGTTTAACAACAGCAATGACCAAATTAAAATAGAATTTAAAAAATCAAGGTAACATATGAGTGTTTGAATATCAGCACAGCATGTGGGTATGTTGTCAAACTTGGCGAGGTGTAAGCAGGCCAACAGGAAAGACAGGAAGAGAGATAAAAGCTGTCAGCATCCTGTTCTATAAAATAGAACCTGGATGTCAGTGCATTATAGAGTTCAATTGCTTTCTATTACTGAGGAGATAAGTAAGGTAGTCCTCTTACTAGCTATGGGTAGCTGGATGCAACACTTCATTTCAGATCCCCCATTGCCTCTTCTGTAAAACATAATGAGCTCCTCTATTTGAGAATTCCTAAACATGCTTATGTTCCACCTGGCGGTGAACCCTGAAATGCAGTAAGTACGCAATATTAGATGCCTTCTCCTTGAAGACCTTTGGTCATATGGCTGTTCACAATATGTAAAAAAAATATGCATTTAGTCATTGAAGAAAACCTTCTGTTCAACTATCAGAGAACCTCACCTCAACCCTGCTTAAAACCACCACCCAAGTGCTACCAAGGAAGAAGAGAGAGATGTAAGTCATTTGGAGTTTTGTTCAATGGCCAAAGTGGGAAAAACATCAAGGCCCCTCAAGCTCTGTTTCACGTTACTCTGATGGCAGTGTGACTTCTCTGGGAAAGGCCTTACCTACTGAGCAAGAAAGACACTCTTTTTTGCTCTCCATATGTGTTCCATGGTCTTTGAAGTTCTGCATAGGACCTAAGGGGGGGGATGTTTCAGGGGCCTAAGAAATGACTGTGGCTTTAATACACTCAAGAGCACCGAAAAATTGAATTTGATAAATATTTAATTAAATGTCTACAAAATCTAATATTATACCAGCTTTTTAAGAGCTAGGTTTCACTAAAATTTTTTTACTTTGTATAAAAATAACATTTTGGTTAGATTTTTCTTGCTGTATGAGTATGAATACATACTCCAGGAATTGATGCAGTCATTGCTATTAAATTCAAAATTGGATCCAAGGAGCCAAATCATTTTAAAGGCAAAATAATTTCAAAATCCCTTCAAAAGATTTTCAACAGAAAGTGATCTTGGAACACTACATCAAAAAAAAAAAAAAAGAAAAAAAGAACCATCCTGTATTATCTTCATTATTATTTTGTCTATTTGCCTAATTCTTTCCCAGTAGGAAGTGTTTTATGTCTATTACTAAATAAAATGTATGTCTATTACCAAAAAAAGTAATATTGAATATTAGATATGATTCATTTTATTTTTTTTTTTTAGATTTTATTTATTTCTTTGAGAGAGAACACAAGCAGGGGGAGGGGTAAAGGGAGAGGGAGAAGCAGACTCCCTACTGAGCAGGAAGCCTAACACAGAGCTCAATTCCCAGACCCTGAGATCATGACCTGAGCTGAAGGTAGCCGCTTAACCTACTGAGCCAACCAGATACCCCAGATGTGATGCTTTTTAATTGATCTGATAAGATGGAAGCATAGCTAAGTTACAAAAGGGAGAGTTGACTGGGGGTCTGTGCAAGAGAACAGCTCCCAGCAAGAGAGCAGCTCCCTTAAAGTGAAAAAGGTAGAAGCCGCAACTGATGAATCACTGAACGCTAAATCAAAAACTAATGATGTACTATAGGTTGGCTAACTGAACATAAATATAAAAGTAAATAAAATAACAAATGATTTTGGCACTGTTCTGAAAGGAAGGAAGGAAGGAAGAGAAGAAAGAACGGGAGGAAGGGAGAGAAAGAAAGAGGTATTGGAAAGATCAGAAAGTATTCCAGGAAATGGTGGGCAGGAGGTCCACTACATATATCAGAAAAATTATAGCCACAAAGCTCCTCGTCTACAGCTTCACTCCGGAACCAGTTACATTGCAAACCACATTAGTTCTGCGGCTTATGTTATCTTTGCTTTCCTTAGGTCTGTGCCACTCAACCAGTAAGACAGTAAAATCCCCAAGGTCAAGATTCATACCACTGGCTCTTTCCATCTCACCTTGTGACATGTAGAAATCACTCACCATGTACTTCTAAAGCTGAAGATTAAAAGAAGCAAGTACTTTCGAATACATATTAAAAAAAAAAAAAAAGATCCATCCAAGATCGTTACTAACAACATATGAAAAGATTCCGAAACTTTGAATTATAAAACACGACTGTGAAATTACATTTTCAGGAACATCTATTGTTTCTTTGTTCTGTGGCTGCAAATATGTTTCTCCCTGGGATATTAGCATATAACAAATAAATCCTAAAGTACCTTATTTTCCTGCCTGAATGCAGTACTTAACTCTGGTTGATTTCTTAGCTAAAATTACTTACAGGGAAAAAAGCTGCCTAAGTGTCTTTGATTATTCTGGAATACCTAAGCCCTCGTCAAGCAATACCAATCGTGCTACACACACACACACACAAACACACAAAACCAAACTCAAGTGGCACTGTATTTAAATATGATGATGCTTCATAGTTTGTTTTTGGTGAAGAAAACGACTATTATTACTTACACGGATCCCCACCTGAGGATTAACCTTGTTCTATGGAGTTCATAACTATGATATTTACAGCTGTGCTTTTCATAATGAAGGGAAAATCTAGCATCAAACAAAGAACTTGCTATAGTTTACATCCTCCCACCTCCGTGAGAAAAAGAGTCAACTATTCCAGCATTGATTCTCTGAGCTTTTTGTTTCCTAAGGAGGAATTTACCTGAGCTCCTAGAGGGAGGGGATACGCGCTCACAAACCCACATCACAATGCCCCTGACTGTGGCTGCAACTGTAACACTCCTTCCTTCCTTCCCTCCTTCTCCTTTTTTTTTTCCCCTTTCCTTTTTTGACTCTAAGAAGGAGTCAGGAATAGTCTCAGTCTTCTGTTGGAGAACAGGAAAGAACCAACTGTATCAGCTGTGGCTCCCAGCGCCAAATCCCACCAAACAACATTCACCCAAACAGAATGGGAATCTTCGCAAAAGATGGAGAACTGAGGTACCATGAACTGGGTTGTTGGAGTCTTTCAGGAAACAGGACAAAGAAGGAGGGGTTTGTTCTCTTAGCCAAATTATGCCTCCTGAGCTCTGTGTTCCTAACAACAGCCTCTACTGATCAGCGTCCAGTGACCTCCAAGATCTCCCAGCCCATCCGCACTCACACTTGGGACACTTGCAACTGCTCTGAGTCAGTGGTGTCCAATCAACTCCCCACCGGGGCGGGGGAGGATTTCTCATTCTCTCCTACCTTGCAATCCACTAAGATTCAAAGATTGTGTTCATTTAAAAAAAAAAAGAGCAATTAAAAAAATCCAATTAATTAATTTTCACTTCTAATTAAACAGACACAGATAACTACCAAGCAGCATGTTTCAGCAGCATGCGATGAGCAGGGAAAAAACTACCACAGGGAGCGGGTTTAACTACAGCCCCAAAGAAACAATTCTGAGGTCCCTAACACGTGCTGCTTCAGCGATGCTAGTGTAGGGTTCTTACTAGGTTTTCTGAAATGTAGAAAATGACTTAGAAACCTGGAGTTTAGGAGCACTGCCTCCGAGTCCCCCATCAGAGCATCCTAGAGGACTCAGGGGAGCACTGTCACCTCTCCCTTGCAATGGGTATCCCCAGGGCCAAATCCGTGCGGGTGAATATATGTCAATATTTTACTGCCTATTAAGCATTGTACTTAATGCTTTACGAACACTGTTTGAGAAAACTATCAGAGCAACTCCATGAAGTAGGGATTCCATCCTTTATCCTCCCACTAATTTAACAAAAATTTATAGGGCACTTATCAGATACAAAGTGCTGTCTGGGCTGCTAGGAACACAGCAATGGAAAAGACAGATGAAATCCTTTCTCTCAAGAAGTACACAGTGTAGAAGTGCCTGGGTGGCTTCGTCAGTTAAGCATCTGACTTCAGCTCAGGTGATGATCTCCGGGCCCTGGGATCGAGTCCTGCCTGGGGCTCTGCACTCAGCTGGGAGTCTGCTTCTCCCTTTCCTCTGCCTCTGCCCCTCTCCCTGTTCATGCCCTCTCTATGTCTTTCTCTTGAATAAATAAAAATCTTAAAAAAAAAAAAAAAGAAGTACACATTCTAGCCTGGAAATACAGACAACAATGCACTGGGAAATAATTATTCGAGCAAATAAACAGGATGATACAATAGACAATGAAAGGAGGCACTATTTAGATCATGTGAATAGGAAAATTTTCACTGAGACTGACTTTTAAACTGAGACCTTAAAGTATTAAACCCGTTTTGTCAAGTGGGAAATTGAGGTTCAGAGATGTGTAGCAAAGAACCCAACATCACATAACTTCTAAGACTGAGTAAAGTCTCACTTACAGCTGTGGATCTCCAAACCTGTCGGCTTTCCACTCAACCCTGTTGCCTCCCAAGAGGACCTGATAAACACCCCCATTCTCCTGTACATCAGACGCTGTTGTCCTAGACATTTCAGACTAGCTAGGGTGTATAATGAAGAAGACATTGCCAGGAAGAGAGATGAAAACAAGAAACAAAATTTATGATCATCTTCATTTGATTAGATAAACCATATCCCATGGTAAGCGATTCACATTTAATTTTTCTTTCTTTATTTCCTTCATCCTTCTTAATTTTTCACCAAAACCAAAACATTCATTATTTTTCCTTAAGGAAAGTAACAAATGGAGTTCTGATTTAATCTCTAGATAACACGGGTTTTTAGAGCCTATTTTTTAAGACATGAAAGTTGTATAACATAGGTGCTCAGCAAAGTCTAGATCTCCATAAAGTAGAGATTCATTAAAACACACACACACACACACACACACACACACACACGAAAATGTGTTCTTGTTGACTGGGCAGCGCAGCAATGACATTCAAAAGAGGTCCTCTCTTGCACTTTTCTCTGAGGGATAAGGTGTTCATTCAGGACATTGCAAGGGGCTGGTCGAAGGCAGTGAGTTATCTTGATTGAATGTTATCAGGACACTTCTTAGAACAGTTTTACTGAATCTAGGTTTTACTGCAACTGAAGAATCCAGCCCCACAGGAAACAAAACAAAACAAAACAAAACAAAACAAAACAAAACAAAACAAAAAAACACAACTTCTTTCAGTGAATGAAGGACTATTAGCCTAGAAAGTGCAGCATGTGAGGCACTGCCTCCAGGGGGAGAACACAGCCTCAGCTTTGAGCTCACAGGAAGGGACTGGAGCTCAGTAGAAGGAAGGCAACTCTGTTAAAGACATTGAGGAAATATGATCAGGAAAGCTGGATTGTGGCAACTCCTGAGTCTCTATCAAAATGGGACAACTATTAATCTCTCTGATTTGCAGGTAGAAAAGCAATCCATTCCATTTCATAGTAGTCTAATACAAAGAAAGCCCAGAAACCCAAGACTCCTGAAAGAAAAGGTCACTCCTACGTGATTCTTCCATGAAGGTCACCAATGATCTCTGATGGGACCCGCATAATGGCATGCTGTTCTTAGTACTACCGTATGGCTGGTGGTGGAGTTCACGGAAGTTTAGCACTTGGGCAAGGAAATCAGACCTAAGGGGTCTTGGGTCTTCCACAGTATAGCTGTGACATGGGCTTTTCATGAAAAAGGAGTGAGCCCATTGTTTCTCTGAGGCCTTGAAAAAGTGTACACAGTATATTCTCCAGCTATACAAACAAAAAGAGAATATAATTTTAAAAATGATAGCCGAGACTACAAAATCAGAGACAGAAAGAGGATGAAGAGGCGGAGGAGGAGGAGGAAAGAAGAGAGAACAAAGAGAGAGAGGAAGAACAGCCAGAAATCTAGAAGTGCACAGATCGCTGAGGATGGGCCGATCGACACTCACAGAGCACTGGTGGCATCAGCATCTCCCAGGAATGTCCAGCGAATCCTAGCAGCTGGGATGACATGAGTTCTTCATGTCATCTACGCCTCAGGGGTTATGAATCTGAAAGGTATCCTTTCAAAGGTCCTCTTGCTAATCAGTAGGTTTGCTGATAAAAACACATAGTAGACCGTGGGGCTGACTTTCCAGGAGCCCCTCCACACAGGAAAGTAGCAGGTCATGGCAACTCCATCCCTGTGACCACTGAGGACTCCAGGGACCTCTCCTCTAGGAGAGAAGCACTCAAGGCTTGTGCACAAGAAGATTTTCTTCCACACACTGGACTGATTAAGAAATCATGGCCCAGTGGCTGCCCGTAGACCTGAGGAGAGTAGCCTATGAACAGAATCAACACTTGGAGAGCAAAAGCCAGGGCACCTCAGAGAAAGGGAACCTTGTCCACCTACCTACGACCTCTCGTTAGGCATATAATAAATGTATGTCTCACTGTCACACCAATTCAGGGAACTTTCCTTACAATACTCTACCTTACAAAGTGGCAATGTATATTAGTGTATTAAAAGCTCTGAAAAGTCCTGTGATTAAAAAAAAAAAAAACACCCTGTCTAATTCTGCATTTTGCAAACCAAACTTTCCAGAGAAGCCTCCCTCTTTTGGCACCTGTAACATGCCAGAGCACACCTGATCTTTGAGACCCAGTATGTTGGAGTTCAAGGACTTTATCTTGGATCACCAACCCTTCCTCAAAAATAAAACTATCTCTAGCTACCTCTATTATCAAATTGGTAAGGTCTTCAGGCTGCTATTTTGATATGCTGCCTCTTCTGTGTTCTTCTGTCTTTAAATTTTCACATCCTCTTCCCTTCACTCACACTTGTGCATGACGAAGGGTTTCCAGAGGTGCTCAGTAAATACGAGTTCTACTACTAAGATATGCATTCATCTTAGGCAACACGTAGGCATGCCTACCCGCTTCTACTCTACTCCCTTTTTCCTTATACTCTTTTTCCTTTTTTACACATTTCATTATATTCTTTGGCACACATTCAAGGCTCTGAATCCTCTTATCTGCTAATTCGCTGCTTCTTCAAGTATGTGTCTTTCTGGGTTTAGTAGGTGTCATGGACACTTACTGCTTTGTCTGTCAAGCACTGTGTCTCACCTCCCACGTGGTCATAGAAGCCATCTTCCTCTCTCTGTTCTCATCACTGTAGTTATTCGTCCTCAACCAATCACAGCCCTTCCCTGCGATCTTCTCTCTCTCTTCCCCACCCCCATTAGTGACAGAGTGGCAGGATACGAGCTAGTGGCAGCTGACAGCCTCTGTTAAAGAAAACCAGTTCACAATGAGAATGGATGAAACTTAGACTGAAAACAGCAGAGGCAGAGAATTAACCAGTCCAAAACGTCAGTGGTGCTGAAGTCGAGGAACCTTCACACAGACAACCCTTTGCAGCTCCCTGCAGGTCTATGAACCTCTGTTTTACCTCCTGCCACATTCTTAATACATTCAGGTAAGTGCCCAGTCTTATTCCTACTGCTGCTTTCCAACTCAAATGTAGACAAGACACCTTTAAATGTCTGTGCAAGGTATCTGTAATTAGCAAGCCTTTTCTTTCTAGAGTGTTCAAATTTTGAAATGTTTTTCAAGTTTTTCAAATTTTTCCAGATTGCTGGAGCAAAGTTCATTTTAACACTAATACCATTTAATTTCAGAGATGTCCTTATAGATGGAGCTTCCCAGGTCATATGTTCAGATATTTGTGAGGAAAACACAAAACACACCATTCAATAGGATCTTTGGCAAGAGAAAATGTCCTAGAATGTTCTAGGGTGTTGAGGGCTCAATGTGACAACATTGGGGGATTATGAAGCCTTCTGGTTCGAGAAACTTTGAATGCTTCTAGAATTGAAAAGGAAGCAGTGATTGGTGGTATCCTCCTACCATTCTTCCCTCTCAAAGTGCCACAGGAGAAGCTACAACATGTAGAGAGGCCCTGTGTCCATACATGATAAAAATCCCCCTCCCTCCTCCATGGTGTGGTCAAAGTTCATGACTAGGCTGTAAAATCAGATTTGCTGGAGTGGATGATGGCTGGCACTCCCAGAAGTCAGTGAAAGTTGGGTAGTCTCCTGTTCCGAAGGAGGAGAAGAAAATGGGAAAATACTGCCCTACAGGAGAGGAACAGGAGCTCCTATTCTATATGGTGTCTTACATGCTGAGGATTCTCCTGGTATTTTGCTGTATTATATGATTTCACCTTTACAACAAGCCTGTGAGACAGCTGCCATCATTCTCATTTTTTTTTAAGATTTTATTTATTTATTTGTCATAGAGAGAGAAGCGAGAGCAAGCACAGGCAGACAGAGTGGCAGGCAGAGGGAGAAGCAGGCTCCCCGCCAAGCAAGGAGCCCGATGTGGGACTCAATCCCAGGATGCTGGGATCATGACCCGAGCCGAAGGCAGCCGCTTAACCAACTGAGCCACCCAGGCGTCCCCCATCATTCTCATTTTATAGGTAAGGAAACTGAGGTTCAGACAGGTGAACTAACTTAAAAGGTAACAGGGCTGATAGAGCCAGTATTGGAATTCAGGTGTATCTGACTTCAGAAGTGAACTTTTAAACACTACTACATCACTAATGTTTTATCGATAGGCACAGAACCACATCACTTGGAAATAAAACAGTTACAGTAAGACAGTGTCTTTTAGTAACCATTGGTTCACTGAACACCACAAGTGGGTATACCTTCTCCTGACAGCCTAGTAAAATTGACTTATAGATTCATTTTTAAAGATAATTTCGCCAACCTACCTCAGCGAGCCTCAGTGGACAAGTCAGGTGAAGACACTGCTTCCAGGAGTCATGCTTGAGCCTGAGGAATTTTTGAAGTTTCATAGCCATGTTACCACATAATTTTAAAAGTTATAAAATGAGAAAAAAAAGCATATCCTTTTACATAATGCACACCACAGAAAGTAAAATTTTCTTGGCTAGAGGATATAGATAGAAGATAGAAGAGTGACTCTCGAGGGAGAAAAATGGAATATCAAAAATTCTGGGCTTTAGCCACAAGAGACATATTGGTTGGAAAACGGGGAGAAATCCTTGTGCTGATACTCAAACTTCTGTCAGTTCTCTAACTGGCCCCCATACACAGAGGGCAAGAAGAGACCAAAGAAAGAGGCGCAGGTCACTCCAGAGTGGTCGGCGGCCAGTTCCATAAGCAAGGGATGAGGTGTATCCTGGGTGGCTTCAAGATGAGTAGAGCTCCAAGCCTACCCATCAGAATCTTAAAGTCTATACAGAGACTAACTGGGTTCAGTCACATATACCATCCAGGTGGTCTCAACAGCACCTTTCTCTCTCAGCACTGTGTCCCTGAAATAGCCCCCACTGTGGGAAGAGTGGGCAGAGTGTACCTGCCAAGGAGAGGGGAGAAAATGAGGCGCCTACAGTTAACTAGGTCAGCTCACAGTTCGACAAGAGGTCTCACCTCAATGACCTTCTCCAACACCCTTCTCATTTCCACTAATCAGTGCAAACTCTTGTGAAGAGAAGAGAAGTGGAGGAGAGAGGGAGGAACAAAGCAAAGAAGGGAAAAAAAGGAGCAAGAAGGTGAGAAAAGAAGATTCTCCGTATTTCGTTCTCAGAGGAAGCCCACATCAACGTGGATCCCAACTCAGAGACACATTTCTAAGACACGGATGGGAACAAACTCCAGGTGGACAAGGGAGAAGATAGGCATTGTAGACCGAGTCAGGATTGCCAGGCTTCAAACTGGGTTAGAAGCCTGATGGAACTACCACACTCTGCAACAGCCCTTCACTCCCACTGCCCTGTGCTCAGAGCTTTGTGCTCCCTCTCCAGCCGACCTCAATCAATCCATCAGCCAATCAATAAAAACAGCCAACCCCCCAGGCCTCCTCTCTCTCACTCTTCCCCAACATTCAGAGGCACAAACATCTTTGGGGTAATAAAAAAAAAAATTCTGAGCAGATTTTAAGGAATTTTATCTTTCCCACGTTCTGTGTTCAGAGAACAATGTCACATCCCTGAAAAAAAATTTGTAGACACATATACACAAGTCAGCCTTATTAAAACAGACATGAATGAACATTTGAAATGTGTTTGTTGTATTGGATATTGGGGCAACTGACTAGTTATTTTTCCAGCTATAATATATTTTGTTGATACAGGATTTGACAAATAATAAACACAACTACTTTTTTTTTTTTTTAACTGAGCAGGACTGTATTTACCAGATAAGTTCTCAGCATGCATGCAGTGTCTAATAAATCCTTGTAACAATCTGGGGAAGCATTATCATCCTCATTTTATAGGAATAAAGAGAAAGGAAGGCAGGAGGCAAAATTAGGTGGTCCTGGGTGTCTCAGCCAGTTAAGTGTCTGACTCTTAATTTTGACTCAGGTCATGTTCTCAGGATTGTGAGGTTGAGCTCCACATTGGGCTCTGCATGCAGCACAGAGTCTCATCCTGGGAAAAAAGGAGACTCACCCTAGAAAAACATTATAATATAAAGAAAATTTCTTCAGGCATCCAGTTTAAAAAAAAAAAAAAGATGACACAAAAATATACAAAATTGGAGCACCTGAGTGGCTCAGTTGGTTAAGCATCTGCCTTTGGCTCAGGTCATGACCCTGGAGTCCCTGCTCAGCGGGGAGTCTGCTTCTCCCTTCCCCTTGCCCCTGCTCCTTCTCTTTCTTGCTCACTCTCCCGCTCAAATAAATAAATAAAATCTTAAAAATAAATAAAAAACAAAATCATTCTGACCTCAAAAATTTATTCTGTAACAGGAAATACTAGAAGGCAATGAAGAAAAAACTATAGCTTTGCAAAGGAAAAAATTATAAATTATAACTACACAAATGTTTTCCCTTCTTTTCATACATGAAGCTGATGGGGGGGGGATTATGTGTTATGTGAAAGTTCTAAATGTGAAAGTTCTAAAAATGTACCAGCCATTTATATTTGCTTAAAAAACTGCTTGAAAGTGTCTTGCAGATGACCGAGAATTAAATCAAAATTAAAATCATCAAGAATAATGCTATCAGTTAGGGTGTAAATGACTTGGCCTACTGGCTAGTAGAACTCCCAACAAGGATAACACCCAACTTAAAACAAGATTCCTGAGGAGAATTCTCTCCTAGGTCAATCCCACTCGATTCTACTGGCAACCTTAGTAAGTCTGGGAAAAAAATGTGGAAAGCTAGTATGTACAAATACAATGATATCTGGATAAAGCTAATGGTAACAATATTTCTTATATTGCTATGAGAAAGGCCCTTGAGTCAGACATTCGATATTTCTCTGGAAAAGACTTCCCCTCAAACAGGCTTTCCATCATACTCAAAAATCCAATTAAACATTTCTACCAATGTGAGGAAAAAGAAGAAAATACACAAAAATATCCAGGTGTTCATCTTGGAGTAAAGGGATTATCAGGAGAGGCATTTCATTTTCATGTTCCTGCATTTTTCAAATTTGCTTTAATAAACATGTCCTACAGTGCTCTAATGAAAAAACCTTCTAAAATATGTAAATACAAAACAAGTTTTAAAAATACAAAGATTGAGGTTCTGAGATTCTGCTTACATTCTGAGATTTGAATGTACTAGTTTCAAAAAAATAAAGTGATGGCTCTAAAAACACAGACCAGTCTTCTCTTTAATACGTGCACCTGAATCATGCATTTTAAAATATTCCAGATTTTAATTTCCTTTCACCCATGAACAAAAATTTAAAAAAATACCTTTAGGGAAAAACTTTTATTTAAACATGTTTCAACTCTCAGTGATAACAGAAAAGGAAATATTTATGAGTCTATGTGAAAAAAAGCGAATTTTTTCAAGTTCTTAATGAAAGATACCTTCTAAGGAGAATTAGCTAAAGGGGGGAAAATTGCACAAGGAGTTGAAGAGAAAAATAAATTATTTATTGGCTCTCCCATGGTGCTTTCTAAACTTTAGATATGCATCAAAAGATGCTTGAAGTGAGCTAATTTCCGTAACACATTTCCATTTAGAATTACATCGCAGGCTTCAAAACACCCTTGTTCTGTGTCCATGTTACATGTGGAAAGATATTCAGGTGCGATGCTAACTCTAATCATATAACCAGAGCTCTCTTTATAGGATAAATGTTTTCCTGAAAAGATGTACATAAACCAAATTATATTTGAAATGAACTTGGGAATTCATGCTACAGTTGAATCCTTTGGGAAAACAAGAATCCTTGAATAATATGAAAAAAAAATACAACCCCACTACGCCATCCATCTGGCAAACTTAAATTTTTTTCATATTTGCTTTCTTCCAAAGGGACATGTTTGGACAATATGCAGAGAAACCCCTGACAAAATCTGTTACTTGCATTAAAGATTAGCATTTTCCATTTTAGAACAAAGAACACTCGACTAGTTAGAACAATTAAGTAGAACTAAAATAAAACATACACCTAAACCCAAAATCTCTTTCCCATGCTAAGAACTGTCATCATATAACTAATTTAAGACTGGATTTCCCCCTTCATTTTAATTGATGGCATCTGTAAGCCCATTGGCACTGTTAGTAGCTATATGAGTTCCAGAGAGCTTTAAAAGGGCAATTTCTTTCAGGCCACTCATGTATTTTTAAATATTTAATCTAGAATTCAGAATATAATTTGCTTTGTGTGTTTGACATTTTGTCAGAGAAAACACAAATGCTTCAAAACAATGATAGTATCAACTATGATTACAGAAAATTAGTCTTTAGTCTCCTCCCCTGGGGTTGTTTTGGGACTGAGACAAACACAGCTCAGCAAATTAAAGTGTAATAACTCATTTGCCTGGACATGGAACAGGAAAAACTGGAGGAAGCAAAATTACCCTGAGTTACCTGGACCTGGAGTGTTGCTTCCTCATTTCAACTAAAGGCTGTCACCTGCCACTGGACGCGGAGCTTGCAAGAGCCCAGAAGAAGCTACTCTTGGATTGGTGGGCCACTCCCCAGGGCTGCAAATCTTTATCTGGAACACCCATTGGGTCCCAAGGGTGACCACTTCCTTGGGGCAGATAACAGGAAAGAATGTATGAGTGTGAAAAGAATGCTGACCTTGCTGCATGTAACAACAGCTATCATGTGGTACAGTCCTCTGTTGAGGCTCTTCATGAGCTAGGCTTTCTGCATAGTTTATCTCATTTGTTATTCCCAACATTGTTCTGAAGAAGGTATTACTATCTCCACTCTACTCACAAGAAAAGTAAAGCTCCGTGAAAGTGATTTGCCAAGGTCACATAGGGAATGGATGGCGAAAGACAGTTTTTCTCGATCATATCTGAATCCTAAACCCAAAATTCTCCCCATGTGTCAAGCTTACAATAATTGAATGATCAATAATAGATGCCAATTGTGGTAGGCAGCCTCCAAGATGGCCCCAGGGATTCCAGCCTCTTGGTATTCACAGCCTTGCATCGTTTCCTCCCACACTGCACCAGGCTTGATGTCTATGACCAGTCCCATAGGGCAGAAGTGATAGTATATCACTTTTGAGTTTAGGTTATAAAGACTGTGCCTTGTCTTTTGGGTTCAGCTCTCTGACTTTGGCTCCTGGGGAAGGAAGCTGCCATGTTGTGAACAACTCTATGAGGAAGCCCACTGGTGAGGGACTAGAGCCTCTGGTCAACAGCCAGGCAGTAGCCAAAGCAAGCCAGCAACCTCATGAGTGAGCTTGGAAGCAGATTCTCTGGCCCTGATCAATCCTTGAGATGACTGCATGTCTGGACAATGGCTTGAACATAACCTCACAAGAGACCCTGAGACAAAAGCAACCATTTCAGCTGCTCCCAAACCTGACCCGAGGCAGCTGTGTGCCACAATGTTTGCTAAGCTGCTAAGTGTTAGGGTAACTGGTGTCACACGTAACAAACACATCAGTGTACATGCACCTTCATAAAGGGGATAGATATACAAAGCTCCATCTACCATAGTGTACTAATGGTACTAGATAACATGCAAGAAAATTAAAAACATAAGGATAACATGGCCCCAACTCTTAAGTAACTATGAGCTAGAAGGAAAGAGGCAAACATATACATAGGTAGACCACAAACATTTTCAAAAAGATTTCTGCAGTTTTCTCTTGGGCTTTTCCATATACAGTATGTTCTCCCTGGTTAGCCCAAATTATCCAACCAGATGCTCGTGGGGTATTAGGATTATTACAGAAGAGCTACAAAGAGAAAGAGAGGGTTATAATTAAGCTTCTTAAATTCAAAATAGCATTTTTTTTGGCAAGATAATTGGTTATAAGCCAGACATTGTTGAGAATGAAACAATTTTCTAAATCCTTTTAGCTCCCACTTAACATATCAGGGGCTAGTCCTGGCATATTAAATCAGAGATTTTCTTCCATAATGTAGAGAATGTAACTTTCTACCTGTGTTGGCCACCCTGGGCAGAAAGAAGATATGACATGGGAGAAGAAAAAGAAAATTCAGTCAATAGTGGACACTGTGGTCTCTCAGACCCATGTTTCTCAGGACTGAAAGACCTACTCTCCCAGCTGAAGAGAATGCTACTGGCAGACAGCCTTCTGGATAAGCCTCTTCAGAAAAGGCCTCACCTAAAGGGTCACCTTGCTCGGGCTCTGTCTCCTTTGCAGGCCATCTCTCATCTGATCACTGGGAGCTAAAAGGCTTAGCCCATGTGCCACTCAGGACCACTCCGAAGGGCCATTCCTGGCTTCCCATAGGGCTGGCTGGGGCCACTGAGACCTCATCACAGCAGCCTTCCTTCCTTGGCTTACACAAGTGGTGATCCCTAACAAGCCTTCTACAAACTAACCTACATCTCAGTGTCCACTTTCCAGAGAACACAACCTGTGGTTCTGTGGAATGGGGGTCCAGTGGAATGTGGATAGCAGGGTAGGGACTACCGTCACAGCATCAGACATGGGTCCTGAACCACAAAGTCCTAGAGTAGAAGGAGCCGCTAGACACATTATTGGCAGCTGCCCTCTTAACTCAGCTCAGTATTGGGGAGCTAGGAGATCACCCCGCAGGCCATCCTCCCCAACACAGTGAGCCCCAACACAGCTAGGAGGATAAAGTGGGAGAACCGGCCAAAGAGGAAGTCAAGTTTGTTTTCCTGAGTTTTTCTGGGTTTCAGTGCAGGGGAAATGCTAAGTTGAGCACCAACCCACCAGCCATGGAGCCCACCAAGGTCAGGACCAGGAAGGTCGGAAGGGAATGCTTGGGTCCACCAGAGTTCCAGAGGGGTCAAGCAAGTCTATCAGACTCCAAGGGGAAGTTAAGGTGGCAGGTAAAGGAAAGAAGTCCCAGGCTGAGCTGGCAAAGAGGAAATGTGGATTTTAGCAGCGTAGCGGTGGCTGGGAGCAGAATGACCAGGTACGGTACTTGAACAACAAACCAACGGCCAGGGAGCCTGTTTTCACCACGTGCCTCTCAGGCCTCCTCCCCTGTGTTCTTTGCCATGTATTTCCAGCCCTATCTGCCATTCCCTTATTTTATTTCTCAACCTGGCCACCTCTCAGACAGGGGAAAGGGTCAGAGACCCAAACCTGCAGCTCCTACTTAAAGAGTTATCGTCCCATTCCTTAGAAGTTTTTTTCTCAACTAGGAAAGACCGCCGATGATCAGTTGTCTGCCCAGAGCAGTGTTTCTCTAGCTGGGCTCATCTGCCTCCAAACCACCATGAAAGAGGAGGTAGAATCCTACTTAAAATGCAAATTCTGGGCCCGACTCGGAATTTCTGGAGCAGCATCACTGAAGAGGGAGTGGAGGAAGGAGGTAAGGCCAGGGCTTTGCCTTTTATAACAAGCATTCCAAGGCGATTTTAAAGCACAGTTAAGTTTAGACAACATTACACTAACTAGTCATTACCAGTCTTAAGCAGACACAAAGTAACCTCTAGGATTACAGGGGCCAAAGTCAGCACACCAAGCAAAAGAGGAGGCAAGAGCAAATAGGATGGAGAGGAAACTTGCCATGTTAAGAACGGGCAAGTGCTAGCAAAGAATAACAGGGAAGAAAATATTCATGAGGCTATTAAAGAAAGAGATACGTAGCTTTCTCCTATTAGGGATGGTTCTTCAAAGCCAAATCATCAAAGAGGAGGGATGAACAGGACAAATGAAAGCTGTGGGCTTCAATTATTCATCAGCATAGTGAAAAATGAAACTGGGGGCTTCAGAGCCTCCAACATATTCTAAATAAACTGTTCTTGCCTGGCTAGATTAATTAGTTTGTTAAAAGACTGGGTGTTAATTAGTTGCCTTTACATTGCTCTACCTACCCACAATACAACTGAGGAGTTATTATCTCCTACTTGTTAATTAGCTATTAACAGCGGGAAGTAATTGCTTTGGAAATTATTCCCTGGAAAGCGCTTAAGGTCTAATGTTGAGAAATGTATCTGTACACATGGTTTCATAGGAGCCAGGGAGCAGCCCAGCATCTTGAAGCCTCCTCACGCTGCCTAGGCCACAAATTAGGCTTCCGTCTTTCTCATCTAACTTCTCATATTTATTCTTCCAAAACCAGGTACGAACCAGCTTTGTGGCCGGAGAAACTTCTCCAGGCAGATCTAAAACGTGGCTAATTCTCATATTTGCTTGATTGAGCCAATTTAGTTCATCCACTATCTTAAGTATGTCTATTTTTTTCATTTGTATTAGAAAGCTTATGATTAATTTTTATTAAGTAAAAAATAAAATTGCCATGCATTAATCTTAATGTACACATCTGTGAGATCTGTACATCCATATAACTTCCAACTACATGGTACCATTTCCAGGAGGTTCTGTTGGGTCATTTCACAGGACTCGATCCCAAGACCCTGGGATCATTACCTGAGCTGAAGGCAGATACTTAACTGACTGAGCCATTCAGGCGTCCAGTTTTGCCCTATTTTGAACTTTATATAAAGCTAGATGATATATATTTTGTGTGTCTGATTTCTTTACTCAACATAATATGTGTAAGATTATGGCTAGACTTCAGTTAAGCTTTTCTGGCTAAGGAGAAGCTGGCACTTTTATTAGAAGTGGGACTAGAGCAGGGCAGCTTGTGCTCTGCTTTGGGGACTTTGGGCTCTGAAGAACATCCATGTGCTCACTTTGGTGGGGGAAGTGACACTGCCTGGCTGAGGTCTGGTAGCCCTGAAGGCTGGGGTTGCCTGGCAGAAGAATCATTGCCTCTTGACAGACCCAATGTCAGCACTGAGCCTCTAAAACCAGAGTACTTGGTCTTGCCACCATAGAGGCCTTTAATAAACTTGGCATGACTTGGCATGACCCACAGGTACACCAGACATACCCAGTTTTATTGCACTTTGCCGCCTTACTGCACTCTACAGATGTTATATATACTTTTTTTTTTTTTTTACAAATCAAACGTTTATGGACACCCTGGGTCAAGCAAGTCTATCAGCACCACTCTCCCGGCAGCATCTGCTCCTTGGTATCTCTATATCACATTTTGGTAGCCTTCACAATATTTCAAATGTTTTCTTCTTTATTGTATTTGTTACAGTGACTTGTCGTCAGTGCTGATGACTTGCCAAAAGCTCAGATGATAATAATAAAGCATTTTTAATTGACCTAGATAATTTTCAGACACAATGTTGTTGCACATTTAATAGACTACAGTGTTTATATATATAAACATAATGTTTATATGCATTGGGAAACCAAAACATTCATTTGGGTCATGTTATTGTGGTATTGGCTTTGTTGTGGTGTTCTAGAACCCAACCTACAATATCTCCAAGGTATGCCTGGATTCCTAAACTTCTGTGACAGAAATACCTGGAGAGAATTCTTTGCAGTTCTCACAACCAAAGTAGAATACTGAAACTGCCCAACACATACACTGTCCCCCGCCTCCTTGAGAGCCTTGATTCTGCCAATTCTCTTTCTTTACTCGTTAAATCGCTATTTTTCATTTCTCTTTGTATCCTACAGTTTTAATGTAAAAGAAGAAATTCAACACTAGCATTCTTGATCCTGTCAAACTTAAAAGTGTACCCATAAATGTTAACCAAATGACCATAGCTATAGATGACTGAGTATAATATCCCAATTATAAGTAGATCAGAAAGTACAATAAAAAGTTTATTTTATATAATTTATTAAGGTCATCCTGTAGCAGAGGCTTTTAAAATGTAATTTGTAGACTCCTGGAGATACACTAAGAATTGTTCAGGAAGTTAAAATATCAAATGTCAGAACTATTTTTATAATAAAAATTAAATGTTATTTGGGGTTTTTTTGTTGTTGTCATCTGTTGACATTTTCAATGATGACACTGAAGCAGGTGGGGGGATATCAAATTGCTAGTTCCATAGCAGAAATCAAACAATAGCTCTAAACTGTACAACTGGTTCTTTCTTTCTTTGCTATCATACACTCATAATTTTTATGCCAGTTTCACTTATGAAAGCCCTTTATGAAGCAGCACAAAATATTAATTTTCTTCAGTCTCAACCTTTGCGTACATACCTTTCTCATAGTATGTGATAAAAATGGAAAATGTACATAAAATGTTTCTGTTGCACACCAAAGTTTGCTAGTTGTCTCACAGAAAAGCATTGGTGTGATTATTTGAGTTGCTAGCTGAACTAGCCACTTTTTCCATAGAACATAACTTTGACTTGAAAGAACAGCTGAAGGACTAGCAACTTGAGCATTTGGCAGACATTACCTCAAAAATTAATGAAATGAGTCTGTCATTTCAAGGGAAAAAACTGACAGTATATGTTTTTGCTAATTTTAACCCACTGAGCCACCCAGGCGCCCCATGTTTTTGCTAATTTTAAAATTAAAACTTTCCAGAAAAAATTAAAAGTTTTGGAAAATTTGGATCTATCGTCATGAACATGCCAGCTTGTCAATACTTAAAGACCTTCTAATGAGCTCAGCAGTGATACTAACATATGTGATTTAATAAGTCATTGCATGGGGACGCCTGGGTGACTCAGTTGGTTGGGCTGCTGCCTTCAGCTCAGGTCATGATCCCAGCATCCTGGGATTGAGTCAGGCTCAGCAGGGAGCCTCCTTCTCCCTCTGCCTCTGCCTGCCACTCTGTCTGCCTGTGCGTTCTCTCTCTCTCGCTGACAAATAAATAAATAAATAAGTCATTGCATGAAGTGGCAAAAACATGGAAGTCCAATATTTTCCAAATAACCAATGATATTACAAAACTATGCATGATTTTTCAAAAATGTATTCCAAAGTGCAAGAGAGACCAATAGATTTTAACATAACAGAATACATAAATTTCATTAATATGGTTTCCCATATCCCATCACTACAAACATTTAAGAAATGCCACTCATCATTTTGGTGTAGTATGAAAAAAAAAGAATAGCAACAATGATCCGAAAGACTATTAATATACTCTTCCTTTTCCGTCCACATGTCTGTATGTGGCTAATTTTGCTTTAAATACTTCAATCAAAACAACACATTGTAACATACCGATGGAAGAAGCAGAGATAAGAATATAGCTGTATTCATTTAGGCCAGACATTGTCTCATTTAATCATTCACTGGTACCCACACTACATGTCATACTTCCTTGCCTGACAGAAATCGGCAACATCACTGCATCCCATGGGGGGAAAAAAGCACTCTGAGTGCAGGCTATAGGACCACAGGAAACAAATCACGAGAACACACTGATGCAGTTTTCAAAATACTTGATGGTTGAAATGCAAAATTACAACATTAATTACCTTTTATTGCTTTTCAATTTTCCAAAGGTTTTCCTTATTATTAATGATATTATATCAAACCTGGGCAGAAGCACATTCTTACATACTGCTCATGGGAGCACTAAGCAGTACAAACTTTATGGAAGATGGGCAGTTACAAATGTTAAAATCTAAAGACAATGCTACAAGGCTGTGGGGTTTGCACAATTCAAAGGGATGCTGTTTATAGGGAGTGGACATCAGGGTGGGGTTAAATTGGCTGTATGCAATGATCCCACATGCATACTCTTCGACTTAGATATTCTAGTTGTAAAATCTTTCCTAGTGAATGATTCTGGATGTGTGCAAAAACTTAAAGTTTTCACAATGTAATCTACAAGAGTGTCAAATAAAAAAAAAACAATCAATAATAAATGAAATAATTGGTACATCTATACCATACAGCCACATAGAGTTGAAAAACAGATGTATGTCCATGACCTTTGATGGCATAGCATTAACATATCATGTGGCTGAAAGAGCATGTATAGGATGATACATGCTTCATTAGAAACCATAATCAGGGGCACCTAAGGTGGCTCAGTCAGTCAAGCATCTGACTCTTGATGTCAGCTCAGCTCATGATCACAGGGTCTGGGGCTCAAGCCCCACATCAGGCTCCATGCTCAGTGGGGAGTCGGCTTGAGATCCTCTCTCTCCCTCTTCCCCTCCCACCACCACTTATGTTCTGTCTCTAAATAAATAAATAAAACCTTAAAAAAAAACATAATGAAGCATAGTTGCAAGTCACTGTATTATATAGAGGTAAATTACACAGCGCTGCAGTTAGATTGTCTTATTCAAATTCAAGTCTTCACACTTATTAAACACTTATTAACCAAGGGGTTTGGGCAAAGTTCTTTGCCTAGTGGGGATTTGGAATGCGGTTACTGCCTATAGTTATGAGCATCTGGAGAGAATAGAGAGTAGGGTGATAAGGAAAGGCTCTATCTTTCCACCTCCATAAGGGGCTCATGGGAGCAATGTTCCTTCCACATATTTCCACACCATCAGAGAGGCTTCCTGGCTGGCCCCAACCAGGACTGCTCTCAACAGCTTCCACAGCTGCAGAGTTGTCAACTTCCCAGCCACATCCACATCAGGATGCCCAGCCCCTGTTGTTGAAGCTTATTTACTATGGGTAATTTGGCTTCTTTGAGGTTTAGAGTTTGTTTTCTTTTTATTTATTTATTTGCATTTGGAGCAAAATACTTAATTATAGATGCAAAAATATTCCAGCAACTATTATCATCAGCTTGTGTTCCTCAGCACACTCCCTACAACACACTAATGATAATTTGATAATATGTATATGGAGATCAGCAAGTTGTCCACAAAATGGCTACCTGGTGAAATACACCAACTTTCTCACTCTTTAGAGCTTCTCCCAGGCTGAAGGTCCCTGAGTGTAGGTCCTGAATTTTGAGGTCAGTAAAGAAAGTAGTTCTAGAGCTCAAAACCTTCCTCCACCAATCCTGGAAGCCTGCCTGGCCTTGACCTTTCTAAAGCTACAGTGACTGCAGTCCTTACCAGTGTTGCTTTCTTCCTGGGCACATGGGGGTGCTTCTGGCCACTTGCTTCTGCCAACAGAGTGAGAGAGGGAGTAACCACCTGGGTGAAAGGGTTTAATCCCTAGTGTGAGATTCTCTGCTCCTCCCTTCCCTGCACCACACAAGCCCAGAAGGTTCCAGATGGTGGAACCACCATGAATCAGGGTCCTTGTGTGAGGATGACACCAAACAGTCTTCTGGAATGCAGAAAAATAACCCACTATTGTGTAAAGTCAGCAACTGTCTTTGTACAGGGCTGAATATCAAATATTTTCATGTAGCATAAAAACAGCCATAAGTGATGTGTAAATGCAGAGTTCCAATATATCTCTGTAAACTCAGGCTGTGGGTCAGATCTGACTCTGAACCATAGCTTGCCTACCTCTGTTTCTGTCCTTATAGAAAAACTTTGAGTAGAGAAATTAATTAATGAATTAATTTAAAATAATAAAAATTTATTTAATATTTTTCCAGCCTTAGGAAGTATACAACTGACAAAAACTGTGTATATTTAAGATGCACAACTGGATGATTTGATATATGTATATTGTATACATGTGAAATGATTACCATAATCAAGCTAATTAACATGTCCATCACCTCACATAGTTATGTGTGTGGTAAGAACATGCCTCTCTCTTCTTTAAGCCATTGAAATGTTGGGGTTTTTTGCTACCACAGCTAACCCGGCTTTAACTGACCAATAAAGCAAAACAGTAGGTCTTTTAGGGCAGTGACCCAAGTTATCATAGGAGCTTAGATCATGGAAAAAAGTTTTTGAAGTAATAGTCCTTTGAAGCCAAGGTGCCTAGCCAAAGCCAAAGCAGCTGGGAGGGGTTGGGGGGTCACCTGGGTGGCTCAGTGGGTTAAGCCTCTGCCTTCAGCTTGGGTCATGGTCTCAGGGTCCTGGGATCGAGCTCCGAGTCAGGCTCTCTGCTCAGCGGGGAGCCTGCTTCTTCCTCTCTCTCTCTGCCTGCCTCTCTGTCTACTTGTGATCTCTGTCAAATAAATAAATAAAATCTTTAAAAAAAAAAAAAAAGGCCCTGGGAGACTGATAAGATTTGGGGAATAAATAGGTATTTCTAAAGGAGAAATCCAGACTTGTCCTAATTGCTGAGCACAGATGCTTACATCCCCTCAGGAACCGCCAGTGCCTTTCAGAGCTGTAAAGAACACAACCCCCAGATCCTCCCCTCTGCTAGCCCCAACACCTGCCACATACAAAGTCCTTTCCAAGAGAAAACCTCTACAGCATTGGTTCTCACACTTTAGCTTGCACCAAGATCATCTAAGGATTGGTCAAGAACCCAGATTGGGGGACAGCCCCACCCCCAGAGTTTCTGCCTCAGGAGGCCTGTGCTAGGACCCAAGAATGTGCAGGAGTATGGAGTTCCAGGCGATGGGGCTGCTACTGGTCCTTGAGAGCCACTGTTTTTCTCCCGAGTTCCATCTTTAAATTTAAAATCATCCCACATTCTCAGAGTGGCATTTTACTCTTGGTTGAGTTGGTGGCTTCACGGTTACGGTGGCATAAAATCAAAGCCTGTCACTGTCATTTATTAGCTGGATAACTTTGGAAAAGTTAATTCTCTGAGCGTCTGGTCTCTGTTCAGGGAAGTTATGTTGAAAATATTTACCCCCCAAGAGCTGCTGACAATGGTCAGGTAACACTTGTCAGGTATCTGGGATGACACAGTCTAGAAATCTAAGAAAGCTTCTCCACCCTATGTCCTTTCTCTCCACTGGCACCTCATACTGAGTCCAGCCCAAGCTTCTACATGGCGTGACTCGCTGCCCCAGAGAGAACGTGGTAGCTGCCAGGATTCTTAAAAGAATGGTGCAGCCATTGCTTCTGCCATGTTCTATTGGCCAAGTCAGGTCACAAGGCCATCCCAGTTGTAAGAGGAGGCAAAGAGACTCCTGGTAGGAAAGAGCTGCTGGCAGCCATCCTTCAAGAGTATGTGCCTGGTGCAAGGGCTACAGGGAGCTAACAGGCCAAATGTTCAACACACAGAATGGGCCAGTACAACGCCACTAACACCAGAGAATCCCAGCTGTATGCAAGCTACCGAGTCACCCTTATTCTTGCCAAGATGACAATCGCCACTTGCCCAGCTGGTCCACTTTTGTTTCTACTCTCCGATTGTGTTTGTTAAAAAAGCAAGTCAGATGATGTCACACCCCTGTTTCAAGCCCTCCAGCAGCCTCCCATGGAACTTAGAATAAAGTGCCAACTCCCTACCCTGGCCCACTTTGCTCCTGCTGGACTCTGCAGCCCCTCCTCTTCCCCTCTTCCAACTCCTCACCCCACTCTCGCTGCACTGGTCTCTATGGTTCCTTGAAATTACAAGCAGGCTCCTGCCTACGGGCCTTTGCACTGGCTGTTTCCTTTTTGTGGAGAACCCTTTCTTTACAAATTCAGATGGCTTAGTCCCTTAATTCTCTCAAGTGTCTGCTCAAATATTATTTCATCCGAGAGACCTCCGTGGGCCCCCTTTTCTAAAAGGATGTGCCACATCCTTCCCTCACCTTACTCTTTCATCCCTGCAATTGCCATGACTTTACCCAGTATCTATGTATTGATTTCTTTGTTATTATCCCTCCTCCTTGCCAGAAACCTCATCCGGGCTCACTGATTCTGGTGTATTTGCCTCAGCACCAAGGAATTAGCATTAGTAGGAGCTCAAGCAGTATTTGAGTCAGGGAAGGAAGGAGGTTGGGGGTGGGGATGGGGGGTGGGGGTCATTGGTCATGATACCACCACCTTCGGTCCAGCATTAGTTGACTACAGGTATTTCTAGAGACCTGACCTCAGAAACACAGAAACAAAAACGGATGCAGTTTCTGCCCCCTTCCTAGCATGGCATGATTCTTTCATAGACATCTTTGTTATTATGTTGCAAATTCTATTTCACGGGGACCCCAGGGAGGCTTGCGAGAACTGAATGTATTCTTAAAAGCTACTCTGTGCCAGTTTCAGCAAATGCAGTGTTTCAAAGTGTACTTCTGGCCACTTGTCTTGTTTTCCCTTTTCTATGATTAGTTACGGTCAAGATGAAAGCAATCTGCTAATAAATCTTTTTAAGGGCACTTTAATTTAGATGCTCGTGTTCAAATTTTTCAGCCTCAAAACAAAATGCTCAAGGGAAGTCATGTTAGAGGAGCTGAAATAAGATCTAGGACTCTGTTTCTAACAAGCACATGGATAATGGCTGGACGGGGAAGACATAAAGGTTTCAGAACAAAGCAGGAGTTGTAGGGTAGAGGTGAACAGTATGGGTTTTGAATCTGGCAGAACTTGAATTCTGGTCCCTGGACTTGTAAGGTCTGTGGCCTGGGGAATGTTGCTGAACAGTTTTCTCACATGTAAAATTGGGATCATAATTATCTACCTCACAGGGTGTTCAGAAATAAATGAGTTCAGGAATACAAATTGCTTGGCACAGTGCCCACCCGTTTTAAGGGTCTAGTTCAAACAGGCCCCAACAATAGCTTAACACCATTATTAACACAGCTCTGTCTAGAACCCTAAAGTGATGTCCTCTAATATATTCCATGCCCCATGGTTTAGACAAGAGAGCTGGTTTCTAACCAATGGATGAATGAGAAGGCAGTGCAGGAGAAATCAGAGGGAGGCGTGAGTACCCATGAAGCCACGGTGGAAAGAGCTAGCTCCTTAGCCAGGAGAACCCTGAAGTGCTACCATCAAACAGAGTCATGGGGCTGGTAAAACTGAGATTTGAGGGATGGCCCTTTAGATGGAGGTTATAACAGAGGATCCTGGAATCTGAGACCTGCCAAAGAAGACCACACCATTCCCAACCACCCCAGGAACCATGACCAACCACATCCCACCACCCTCCCCCACCCCCCCACACACACCTATTCAAAGCATTTTGAGCAGAAGCCCAACTCAGTAGGCAAAGCTGAAGTCAGGAAATCGTAGCTTTCTGTGAACACGAGCCAAGCTTTAATTTTCAAAGGAAACCCTCTATCTGGGCTAATGCTAAGTCCATGACTTACTCTCTAGGAGCTGGCCTGAGATGAGAGGAAACAAAGTGTTCTCTCATTCTTGAAACCAAAACAAGCCTCGCTCTATTTCAGAACCAACCCTTATCTAAGATGATGGTCAAAGAAGTTGGCAACGATACGTGAAGCCTTCTCTGGCCCACCAGGAGTTCAGAGTTCTCCGATGGGGCTATCTCTACACTGAGTGCAAAAGGAAAATCTCCATTTTCTCCGAATTTGAGTGTAAAGCAAAATCCTACAGCCAGATCCTGCCTTCTCTTTTAAGCTGTTGATTCACTGTACTGTTGAGCTCAGACACCCCAGGGCAAACAGGAAATGAGTAAATACTGTCAGGGTTCTAAATTGCTATTTTTCCCCCTAAAGCACTGTGTAGACAGCAAGGGACTCCAGTGAAAGCAAGAACAGAGCAAAGGACTCTAAACCCAGAGTCAGGAAACCCCCTTTGTTCTCTAGCAACACGCTCAACACCGAGGCTTAGATGATTCCGGAATCATCCAGGAGGGTCCTGATTCATTTTTTTATATTTTCCAGTAAAGACTTTTTTCAAAAAATTTCTGCTAAATCTAGAATTTAGTGGCTTTTACATAAATGGAAATACAAAATGGGTCTTTTTGTAAAGACCAAATAAATGACCAAAGACTTTGCGCCATATTCAGTTTGAATTCTTTTTTTAAATGAGCTCCCACGGCCCTCTTTTCATTTTGCAGGTGTTCTCAGAGGAACGGCCCTGTTCTCTGTACCTTTATACCAAAAACCTCCAAATCCACTTAGTAGACTCACATCTCATATGGTAGTTAGGACCTAAAGTCAGAGAACAAGGTGAAAATTATAAGTATCATCAAAATTATCCTGGAACTTCCACACTCAGCGAGGCCAAAGTTTCCCTTCATGGGAGGCACCTCAGAACTGAGATCAGGAGGGGGGCAGGGCGCTGCCTCGCACCGCAGGCTCACGGGGGGCCTGTGCTCTGTGTACAGAACAGTAGATTCAGTCCAGTCCTTTCCATTCTCTCTTTCATTCAGTGAGTGCGACACCCTGGGTTCAACCAGGCCCTCACGGTCCAGGCCGAACCCCTGGGACACATCTATTTCTGTAAGGCCGTTCTCTGGCTTTGACACTGGGGCCTGAAGTCTCCAGGCAGGCTGTCAGGAAGGGAAGGTAAATGCAAAGTGGAAGAGATGGAGAACATGCTGGAACCCACCTCAGGAGGACGGACTAAACCTCCCGCTGCTTCTCACCTTGGAGACGTGGGTGCCCTGTCGAAGCTGGAGCCCTTGGTCATGGGGTTCCATACACAGGCCTGAGCCAGAGGTTAGGGAAGCTGAAGGACAAGCCGGGGAAGAGCCAGTGCTGGGCCCATAGGCCCAGCTGCTGCTTCACAGCCGGGAGGGGTGTCGGCCCATCAGCCATGACGTGGGTAAGCGGCAGAATGGCTGCGTCTTCCCCTCCCCCACCAGATCTCCCAAGATTCTCTGCGGTGACCCACCCTAACTAAAATTATGCCCCAGAAAGCGAATTCTGGGAAAGGTAGATCAGCCTCGCCAAGTTCATATTCTACAAGACCATGACAGTGAGGACTTGAATGCGGTGAGCTAACAGTGGCCGAGGCCCTGCTCCTGACCGCAAGACCTCTCTACCTCACCAGGCGTTCTGGACCTCTCCGCTCTGCTGTCCCCACCAGCACTTCAAACTCACTGAACTCCCTCCTGGCCATAACAGCCTCCCTCTCCAATCTATTCCCCCAGCCCGGATTTGGCAGATAAAAACCCCCTAGGCTGGGCCTCTGGGAGGCTCGGTCTTTCAATGTTTGCCTTCAGCTCGGGTCATGATCCCAGGGTCCTAGGATTGAGTCCCGCACCAGGCTCCCTGCTCAGTGGGGAGCCTGCTTCTCCCTCTGACGGCTCTACTTGCTATTCTGCTTGCTTGTGTTCTCTCTCTTTCCCTCTCTCTGTCAAATAAATAAATCTTCTTTCCTTTTTTCAAAAAAAATATCTAGGCCTGAAACCTGGGATCTACCTCCTCTCTAACCTTCTCCCCACCTATCCAGCTCTGAGCCTAATCAACCCTAAGACTTCACTGTCTTTCACGTCTATCCAGACTCACACCCTCCTCTCTTTTCCCGACGAGCACAGCAGCCTCCCAACTGGCCTTTTTGCTTCCCAATCAGTGCATAAAAATCACTTGGAATACTTATTACCAGCCTAGATTGCCAGGCTTTGGGACTCGACCCATGTGTTTCAGTGACACTGATGCTGCTGATTCACTTCGAATGCCCTCTAGTCCATTCCCCGCCAGAGTTCTCATTCGAAAAGATAATACCAACAGGTCTCTTACATCTATGTGAGGAACATTCACTTTCCTCAGATGACTTCATATTAGAATCTCTCTCTCTCTCTCAATATCTCCATACATCCCTCCCTCCCCCTCTTCCCAGGAGACAGATGCCATACTCAAACAAAATAATTTCAGGAAGGACTAATGAAGGAACTACTTAGCGGCACTGAGCAAACATAAGGAATAGGGCAGTAACAGTCACACCCAACTACACCCTTCTGGCCAGGAAGAGGTACAGAAGGAACGGTTGCCAGAACCCAGACGCAGAAGAGACTCACTGGTTTCATGGAGACGGCCACCCAACAGGAGTAGAGAACTTCAGATAGGAGAGGTCGCCAGCCTGATGTCTTCTCTCCTTTCCTCCAGTCTTCTCCTGGGCCTCCCCATTAGCAGGACCTATCTGGAAGGCAGAGAAAAGGGAGCCCACTGATGTGGCCCATTCGTGTCAACCACAGGGGCTGCAGAATAGGGTAGAAAAGGGTGAAAGATTGGAGCTAGAGGGGCAGATGGAGGACACCCAGCACACTCAAACCATACATAGAAGACCAGTAGATATTTAATGAAACAAATTGACCTTATCAGCTCCGAGCAGTGAGTGGCCCCTAGAGCTGAGGCTCCCAGCTGATGCTGTGCCCAAACCCTCAGAGCACGTCCTGATGATGGTACTGCTTAAAGGCAGGGAACCATCTCCATGTGCCTGTAGGCTGGAGAGAGGACAACCAGGTGACAGTTTGATTCTGGAAAGGAGGCCAGACATTACTCACTCCTGTGAAAAAAGACAATGCAGAGAAGAGCCTCTGAGGGCTCACAGTCTTGTCCTCGTGTTATGCAAAAGTCCCAAACCCAGGATCTCCTTCTGCATGAATCCAGGCTAAGAGGTCAAAAAGATGGAATCAAAAATAGGAGCTTAACGTCTGAAACAGGGAATAGGACAGTTACATAACAGAAGGTGAAGAGTTTATAAAAACGACAGAAAGATGCAGATCAACGACAGGGACTGCACTAAGATCCTATAAAGATGAACAAATAAAAGGAAGAAGCATATGGAAATGCATGTGGCTGGGAAACGGATGAGTTCCTACAGGGGATGCCAGCAGTGGGGTTTAAAGCTAGAGCACTCGGTGGGAGCCGGATCACACAGGGCCTTGAAAAGCAGGTTAAGGAGTATATACTCTGTTTCTTGCACATCAGAGCACCAATTAATTGACGGAGGAGTGATATGCTCACAGCTGTGTTTCTCAGCCAGGAGCAGCAGGCAGAGAAGACCTTTGGGCTCTAAGCTTATTTGATCAAACAACCTATAAATAAATTTTTAAAATTTAAATATGCAACAGGTGCATATTTATTTGTAAATTCTATAATGAGCCACTTCTATTATCCTGGTACATGATATACATCATAAAGCCTGCATCAAAAAAGCAGGGATTAAGGAAAGAAAATATAAAGGAAGGTGGTGACGAGAAACGGTAATCAGCAGATTAGCGGAATAAAATGTTTTCTTTCTCCAGGACATAGATGGGAAGAAGGGAGTCCAGACAGGCCTGGATTGTCTGCAAAAGATGGAAGAAGGACCCAGCAAAATGGAGGAGGGGCTAGAACTTGAAAAGAGAATGTTCCAGGCAGTGGGAAAAGGCCAAGAGAAATTCATAGACTAGCAAATCTAGTAAGTGATTCAAGCTGCCCGTCTGGGCTCTGTTGTGACCCCTCGTCGGTAAAAGGCTATAGCATCAGCCGTCTTACGTTGGGGATGCTTCCAGGAGATTTTTTAAAAGGACTTATGGCACAGTTAGATACACGTGGGGTAAAATGGAAAGAACCGCCACAGGAGGTGAACCCAGGTCAAGTTCAAGAATTATTCAGCGACAACCACAAACTGAAGGGAAAGGGGAGGAAGAGATGGATCCTAAGCCTCCGGGTGTTATGCAAATATTAAGATTGGCACTGGGCTCTCACCTTATGTGAGGCCAGGAGTGCAAGCCTTTTGTTCGTTTGTTTTCAATATTAAAAGACAGGATGACCCCATAGGTCCTCTGGACGTGGATTCCTAGATAGCAAGTACTTGAATTATTTATGTAACCCACATATCACTGCAGCTCCTGGTCCCTCTGAGATCAGGCTGAACTTGGCTTGAACTCCACTGCCTTGGCCTGAAAGTTCAAGAAGCACCCCACCGGCTTTCTGTGAATCCACAGGCCCCTTTCCTTCCTGGTCGCCAGGCCTACTCCTTTACCAGCCTTCTCCATTCCCCGCCCCTACTGATTCCACCTGGACCAAGCACTTTGGAATCAAATCCTTTCATGGCATAGCCATCTGCCCACAAGGGCTCCCCCCAAACCCACTCAGCCCAGAGATGTGGGGCCGGCACACTACTCAGTGGGGTGCAGCCCCCAAAGCTGCCCACTTCCCCTCTCCAGCACTCACCTCTTTACACTCCGGACTATAGTGCTTAGTCCTTTACCTAAAGAGTGCCTCGGCAGTTTTAAGCAAGCATTAAGATTTAGGGGACACGCTACATAAACGTGCGTGTTAAGAGTATAGTATTATTTGGACCTTTTTTTTCTTGACACACAAGTTGAATCAATAGTAAAAAATGTTCATAAGAAGTGAGGTAATGGGGCACCTGAGTGGTTCAGTGGGTGAAGCCTCTGCCTTCGTCTCAGGTCATGATCTCAGGGTCCTGGGATCGAGCCCTGCATCGGGCTCTCTGCTCAGTTTCCCTGCTTCCCCCGCCACCCTCTGCCTGCCTCTGCCTACTCGTGATCTCTCTCTGCCTAATAAACAAATAAAATATTAAAAAAAAAAAAAAAAGGAAGTGAGGTAATGAAAATGGTTTCTTTGATTCCATACTCTCCCAAGCTTATTTGAGACTTCCCAGGGTCTTCCTATATCTCTCTCTGCCTCTGCCTCTGTCTCTGCTTCTGTCCATCTGTCTGTCTGCCTCTCACATGCGCACACCGAACCTCAGGACAGGCAAGGCTACCTAAGACCTATCACCAGTAGCACCAACCCAACCTTTCCAGGTACGTGGTCAGCAGAGGTGACATCCAGATGGGAAAAGGCCGCGGAAGCAGAAGGAGTCTTGGGAGCATGTCCGTCTCCCTCTCTCTACTCAAGCTCATCTCCAACCTCCACTGTCTGACCTGACTGAAGTAGGTGAGGCCAGCCCTTGCCCTGGCATCATTCCCAGGTTTGTCGTCACCTGGAGAGAGAGTAGGGCTTGATGGGGTGCAGAGCCCTCAGCTCCCTCTGCTCTCAAGCTAACAGAAGCTATTATCTGCCTCTGCTTCTTCCTGGCCAAGTGGTCTTGGGTGAGACTTGTCTTCTGTTTTCTCATCAATAAAAGCTGGGAGTGGGCGGGAGTCTCATGAGGTTCCTCCCAGCTTGAACATCCTAGGACCACGACCTCCATGTTTACAGACCAAAAAAAAAAAATGCCAACTTCTTTGCCCCCAGATGACAGAAAACACTTCTGTTGGGATTGCGATTATTACCTGGTCTAGAAAGTTCTCACATAGAGGAGGCATTAAATCCTTCTTTTATCAAACATTCCCAGTACAGGTGTGTGCACATATACCCCTTCCCTTGGGAACTCAGTTTTACTTTAAAATGTGTGCACTTGACGTTCTCAGAGATGACAGCAGCATCTTGGAGGTGACCTACGGGGGGGAGCACTTTCTGTGTGTCAGCAGCTACCCTCCTCAGTGCTCTCCACACATCAGCTCAATACTGCCCACAACAGACTGCAAGGAAGGCACCTCCCAAAATGGACTCTGAAGGAAGGCTTGATGGACAACAGGGATGAACACAGATGCCCTCAACCATGCTACAGAGAGTCCCTATCTCTTGTGTGACCTGTTGGGTATGGTTTTCTCTGGAAAAGGAAGGCAAAGAGGGGAGCAAGAGCTCTGACTTCTAGAAACCCACCGCTCCCCCCGTGGCACAGCCTCTGCTCCCTCAACCGGCACTACGCTCCCATCCTTTCTATGCAATTGTACCAGAACCTTCTCTGGTTCCCTAAAATTCAGTTACAAAGGTGGAGACCAGGCTCAGGTGATTGCACACAGAAAGCTGGACCTCATGGCCATTCTAGAAAAAACACATAGTTTACGAGTGAGATCCAATGCAAAGCCTGGAAGAGGCTAAAGGAACAAAACTGCCATTGAAGATCCCCACATACTCCCCCCAACAACAGCAGCTCTGGCCATTTCTCTTCTTTATAAGCTTATTAAATATCTGACCTTTCCACTGCCTTAAATCCTTCCTTTTCAACTCTTCCGTCCTCCATACTTCTCACCAGGAAGCACAGTGACTTCGTTTTTCTCAGAATAAATAAATGCTTCCCATCCACATGACTCATTCTCATCATGGTTAGAAGAATTGCTCAAATACCTAGTCATCTGCCCCCAAGGTTTAGAGAATTCTAGAACCCAGACTGCTGCCTCCTGCAACCTGCTGGCAGGTAGAGTTACACATGTGTGTGCATACATGACTATATGTGTGTTCCTACCAATTTGTTAGAATGACACAATGATGTCCATTGCCGAGAAAAGCAGAAACCACCTCCTCTGGGGGTCTTTTCTCAAACTTCCCTCCCATTTTCCCGTGAAGACCTACTCCTCTTTTGTACATGCCCCCATCATTTTATGGCAAACATTTGTTTGCATGTCTGTCTCCCCTCTGGCTAGAGTTCCCAGTAGCCTAGTGCTTATGATAAAAATCATCAGCTACATGCCTAGTATAGTTTTAGAGACAGCTCGAGGCTGTGATTTCCCACAGTGGCCCCACTGCCATCCAAGGCCATCCAGCCACCAAAACACTCCTCCAACTGAGCTGAAACAAACATCATAAGAATTTCCACTATAAGAGTTCCAGAGGGTCACTCGAACATTATTTGGATGGCGGGGCCAGAGGTCACACCTGCTAGCATGGATTAAATGCACAGATTGGTTTGTAGACCCCCGGCAAACAGAACCACTGTGGGCAACCAGTGAATCTCCAAAGAGCCTAGCCTTTTATGGGAAGAACAGCAGCAGGGATAGAGCCCCTATCTTGGAAGCGACCCTGACCTAGGAGCATTTTGACAGCTTATAAGTCTTGCAAAATTATGCCTTGCAAAACAGTTTGTGCCTAAGCCTCCCCACCTGCAAAAATAGAATTTTACCATGTCCTTGTTCCTCATTTGTTCATAAACCCAACCTACAACAATCTCCGCCGAATACATTTAAAAGTCATCCAAGTCTCTGTTGTTTGTCCTGCCTTTTGTAACAAACAAGATTACTTTAGTATGTTTGTTATCAAGGAAAGCTTCTGGCTTTGTGTACCCAAGGTGAAGCCAATCTCACTAGAACAATACTCAGAGAAGGTTCCATCGCATCCACGCTCAGCAGAAGACAGGCAAAAGTAGGAGGCAAAAGTAAGCCCTTTTGTTTACCCTCTGTGTTCCTTCTTTTGTCCCAGTCCCATCCACCCCTTTGTCCTTTCCACCATCGGCTCAGATTTTTCATATTTGCTTCCCAGGGTTCCTTGATTTGCCTCCGGAGTTTGAAATCAAATCTGCCTGTCACACAAGAAGGACGCAACCACCTTCCACTCTGGGGCTTGCAGCAAATCCCATTACAATCGCTTCAGAATGGGTCAACCAGCCTCTCAGAATAGTGCACAGAATGCTAGAAACAATCATTTCAACGGGAAGCCAAAGCAATGCCTAAAAAATCACAATGATTTCACATCACAAAAAGCAGCCTTCCTCTTCTGGGAAATAAGCTACAGATGATTAGATGTCCCAGCGTAAAATAGCCAACTCAAGACCTTTCTCTGCTTCCAACGGCGGCCTCATGTGAGCAAGTTACCTTCTGCCATGGGTCGGGCTTGCCCCCAGGTGGAGCATCCCCACGGAGCCAGGCCCCTTCGTAGCAGATGGACGGATTGCATTCATTTTGCCACGCACACAAGTCATCCCCCTGTAGTCTTAATGAATTGACATACATATTTCCCCCAATGCCCGAAAGGTATATACTATTCCCATTTTACAGATGAAAAAATTAAGGCTTTGATACCTGACCGCACAGACACGAAGTCCTATGGGTGGTTAGGGGTAGACCAAGTCTTGAATAAAGGCTTTGCCACCAGCCTCGGTGTTCTTTTTACTGCTCCGTACCCAGAGGTTTGGAGGCACGGCTTTGCTTGAAGATCATGACTTGTTTCTTTTGTCGGCAAATTATCCCCTTAGCACTAGGTGACACCGTCAGAAACTAGGATGACAGGTCACTCTTGACACGTGTTATTTCCCTAAGGAACACCAGCCCTCCAGAATCCAGCTCTCATGAAGGGCTTACGAAAGGCTATTTTCCCAAGCCCTGGGTTGGGAGCAGAGAGAAAGACAAATCTCATCCCATAATGGAGCTTCCATTCTAGGCACAAGGAAGGAAATAATCCTTTCTTTGATGGTCGTCGTAAAGGGGAAGCTTCATAATATCAGGACGCAAGAGCATACCCACGGTAGTTCTTTTATTTCACTTGAACTGACTTACCTAGAAATTTCCATGTGCTCCATGCTAATATAAGAACTTCACAAATAATAATCCATTTAATTATCATAACAATGTCATGAAGCAGATATCGTCATCTTCATTATTGACACGAGGTGACAGAGGTACAGAGCCATCCCACACAGCATGGCTCAAAGGGGCAGGCAGGCTTCTAACTCCGGCAGTCTGGAGCTAGAAGCCATACTCAATCACTCCGCAGTGCCGCCTTGGCAACTTGGGGTTGACCAGAAAGCATTCTGTACAGCATGGCCTCGGAGAGCAATCCCTCACGATCGTCACTGTGACCTACATCATCTGATGTGACTAGGAAATAAATCACTGCCGTGAGTAATGTCTCCCAAGTTTGGGGCCAACAGCTCATCTGCCTTAGCACTTGGTGAAAGTCAGGGACTATGCCAAGAGCTCTTCAAGGAAACCTCAATTCCATATTCACAAGTACCACCCCATGAAATAGACTAGCATTAACCTTATTTGAAGGATGGGGAGACTGAGATTTAGGGAGCCTAGGCAAAGACTGCTAGTTACCTTCCCATCCCCCTATCTGACACACATGCACCCAAACATGTTTCTTCTCTAGGAATATTTATTTGGCTCGATGTGTGGATGGTATTACAGCACTCACTGCCATGTGAGTACATTCTAGATGATGACGTTTGAGCAGAAGCGATGGGTGTGACCTCCAGGTAATGAAATAAAAGAAACGCCCCTTTCCCTCTACCTGTGGCTGAAATGTGAACATGGAGGCTGGCCATCTTTGACCGTGCAGATGCAGGTGGGGTCGACAGAAGAGTAAGATGGTGGGAGCTTGTTCTCCAGTGTTGCTCAGACCACAACATGAGGGACAATTACAAAGCCCACCTTGTTTAAGCCACACTATCTGGGACCTCGGGTCCCAGCAGCCTAGCCTGTGTTTTCAAAACCATGCCCAAGTTCACGCCACGGTGAGCAGCAGAGCTAGGACTCAGATGCAGGCTGTCATCTAGAAACCTTTCTGTCCCTTACAGCTACATCACACTGGACAGCTAGCTGCACTCACACGGTCAAAGTCATAGTAATGGCATGACTCACAGCTCAGAGAAGAAGGGCACACAAGATCGTGCGGGTGTGGCATCATCCTCGCCAGTCCAATAAAAGCCTTCCTGTCCACCGTTGGCTCTCTCATGCCATGACCTTTCTATCTGCTGTTCTGGGAAAGGGGTAATTCCCTAAGCCAAGCTGTAGCTAGCTCAAGACCTTAGCATTTGTGAAAGGTTAAGAGCCTGCGGCGGGCTTGACTTCAGACACCACCACTACAAGTGTTAGAGGCTCCTCAAGGACCTGAAATATCCCAAACTTGGGGTGGGTGAGACTTTTCACGCTTACCCGCATGGAAATTTGCAAGTTTTAGTTTTGAGTTTGAACGCCCCTTCTCTCATTAATGTGCAAGGATATAAAACGCAAATAATAGTATGCATATGGCCACCACAAAATACTATTCGTATGTTAAAAACGAAAGAGCAAAGACTGATCCATGAATGATAAAAAATGCTTCCAACACGATGTGGCGGAACAAAGGGAGCATGTAGCAACAGCACAGAGAATCCAGAAAGCCAAGTTCATGTTGCAGGTGATTTCGTTTTAGCTAACCAACATGACTGGACATAGTAAATACAAACAAAACTGCAAACTCAACAAAATTCAAATAAAATAAAATGCAGTTGTTCAATGTGTAAATGGAATGGAATTTTACAGCTGCCTAGGAGCTATAAAGGGGCTTACACAGAGTTTTATGTTTTCATATACTTAAGTAACTTTGCAATAAAAATACTTATTAGAGTCAGCATTGGAGGTTTTCAAGCTTGAGAACCCTACTATTTCAGGTAGACCACAAAATACAGCAGCTGTGAACAATTCGGAAAAGAGGTTTGAGCCCATTCTCATTGTTGCCTTGGAAATGGCCGATCTTTGCCTTGAAACACCAATATCCTACCCTCCATTAGGCTGATGTACATCTGCCTTATTGCAAAATGGAAGTATTCAAGTTACTGCCATTGGATCACACATGGTCAGTGCCCATCTGTGGCTTTCCCGGATTTCTCTTTCCAAGTAATTTGACATGAGAATCAACATCTTGTTTCATCCGTTTCAGTTAGGTATGAAATTGTTTCCTCTGGTAATTAACATGCGGAACACAAAAGGAAATTAACTGATGGCTCTAAAACATTGATTCATCGCATTAGATCAATCTTCCTACCCGAGAGCAGGCCGTTGCCGTCAGCTTGGGACTCATTTTTGCTGGTGCTCAGTTACCACGCTTGAATGGATTAGGCCGATTAAATGGATTCAAGGACACAATCCACAAATCCAAGCCTACAAATCTATGGTAATCAAATTTAAGTCACAGATTGGTTTCCTTGGCCTGAAATGAGTAAGAAATGGGGTGGAGCCAGCACTAAAAATGATACAGAAGGGGCTAGAATCTCAGATGAGTTGGAAAGCGAAATACCGACTTCCTTCTTAGGGGAATTTCTCATCTGGACACGAACCTTCAAAACATGGCTTTCCTCTCCAGATCTTCCTCACCTAACAGAGACTGCCACACTCGCCGCCCTCTTTGCATCCCTCCCCGGTATCCTCACTTCCTTTCATGGTATTGCCTGTGAAGGCTGATCCCAAGAAACCTGTCCAATCCTAGCATCTTCCCTCTCAGGCCACCTGCACACCTCCCTGGTCGCTGCAGATTCTGTATAGGTCAATTTTAATATTCTCCCAAAACCCCGATCCCTCCCAATGTCCACTAAACTGTGTAGCCCAGGGAGAAGTGGACTCTGCCTAGTTCACCACTGTATATCAACACAACAGGTGCACCTTAGAGCTTGGCGGAAGTATTGTGGGTTTCCCCCATCTTAGAAGCAGCCCCCGCACAGATGCGCCCCCTCGTGGCAGGATAGGGCATTGTCTCATGTCTATCTGAAGACAAAGTTCCTCTTGCCAGTTACCTAAGAGGCATTTTTAAAGGATAGACAGCTTTAAATGATATTAAATGGGATAGGGCTATGTTTTGATTATATTAATCATTTAAATATTTTTGTGAGCTATACCTTGGATCTAATTACCCTTTATAACATTCGTGCTACGAAGAAATGTATTCCAAAAAGGTGACCAGGTATATGTACTTGTTTCTAGAAGTGCGGTAACAAAATATCACATCCTAGGTAGCTTTAAGAAAAGACAAAAATTTATTCTCTCACAATTCAGGAGGCCGGGGTTCTGAAATAGAGCTGTCAGCATGACCACCCTCCCTCAAAGAACTCGAGGGGAAAAGCCTTCCTTGCCAATTCCTTTCCAGCTCCTGGTGGCTCCTGGCACTCCATGGCTTAGGACAACCGACCTCTACTATCTGCATCTCTCTCCATTCACATGAACTTTCCTCTCTTTTTCTGTGTCCATGCCTGCCTCTACTTTCTTTTACAAAGACACCAGTGAGTCTGGGGCCCAGCTGAATCCAGGATGACCACATCTTACCTTGATGACACCGGCAAAAACTCTTTTCCATATAAGGTCACGTTCACAGGTACCAGGGTTTAGGGACTTAACATATTTGGGGGACATGAGGGAAACACAATTCAATCCACTACATTGTAATAATACCCAAATATTAATAGGACTGCCTTGCATTTAATCAATTATTCTGGGCTATCCTAGGAACCTAACCATTATTCATAACACTGAAACTTGGAACATGTCTTGCCATTAAAATAAACTTACTACCTGACTTTTCAACTGCAACATGTCAAATAATGAATGATGTATACAAAGATATTCAACAGAGCAACATTGGTAATAGTAAGAAATTGGGAAAAATTCAAATAGCCAATGATATAGGCTTCATTAAGTTATGTTATAGCTATAGTATTGCATAGCTATGTATATATGTTGTTATATATGTTAACATTGTATATTGTATAGTTATGCTATTGATTACTGATATTACTTTATTGATACCCAATAAAATGATATAGTAAAGTATATTCAGTATAAAAATATGTTCATGATATATTGCCATAAAATACATATGCAGATATATAACTATATATCCCAAGTAGACAGAAAGGCAGGCAGAGAGAGAAGGAAACAGGCTCCCTGCTGAGCAGAGTTTGATGCAGGGCTCAATCCCAGGACACTGGGATCATGACCTGAGCTGAAGGCAGAGGCTTTAACCCACTGAGCCACCCAGGCACCCCCTATATGAGGATTTTAAAACATACATGTATACAGATAAATATATAGCTATGTAATATCTGTATAGCTGTGTGTTTGTGTATACAGACATATCTACATATAATGCCCTCATCGTAATTCTACTATAGACAGGACTCAATTTGTAAGCTGGTTTCAATAATCTTCTGCACAGATTTATATAAAAGCAAACCACTTGTTTTAAAAGCAAAATAAGCAATGAATCTTGGAACACTGAAAAAATAAGATTAAATTTTTTAAAAAGCAAAATAAATTCATTACAAAGAATAAGTAAAAACAGGTAAGTAAAATATTAATTATTTAAGTACCCTTGATTTTAACTACCCAAGCAAATAGCTGTAAGCATTATAGTGTGTAAAATCACAGAAAATAAGGAAATGGTCTGGATAAAAACACCCCAAACTAGGGGACACTTTGGGGTATCTGCAGGTAAAGGAGGCCTTGGGTTAGCTGTGCAATTGCCTCACAGAGCCAGTCATACCCAAGGATCCGGGAGTGAGAGACACTCAGTAATTTAACTTAAGTATGATGCTTATATTGAAACAAATGTAGGTTTATAAGAAAAAGTTGAATCCATTCTGAGGGAACAAATTCATTCAGTAAAAATGAGAAGTTTGAAGGGATGCCTGGGTGGCTCAGTGGGTTAAAGCCTCTGCCTTCTGCTCAGGTCATGGTCCCAGGGTCCTGGGATCAAGCCCGGGATCAAGCCCAGGATTAAACCCCACATCCAGCTCTCTGCTCAGCAGGGAGCCTGCTTCCTCCTCTCTCTCTGCCTGCCTCTTTGCCTACTTGTGACCTCTCTCTGTCAACTAAATAAATAAAATCTTAAAAAAAAAAAAAATGAGAAGTTTGAGAAGCACCAAACTGCCTTAATGTGGGTGGAAAAATTATGGGTATTTTATAGTTGTTTCTTGTGGCTTATTTGTGTTTGTTGACTTTGTTTCCTGAAATGAGCCAGTACCGCATTTATAGAGAAAATAATAAAATAAGAACTCCATCAAACAAACAAAATTAATGACCCTTCTCCTCCCTCTCCCCCTACTTCTTGTTTGCAAATTGGGATCTGCTCATGTTGAGGACAGCTGGCAGCCAGGATTCATCACGACCCTGACCCCTTGCTCCCCGTGGCCCAGCTGCTGGTCCCACGCAGGTGCCTGTGGGTCTCCGTGTACCCGCACCAGGAATGCAGCACATCTAGGGCAGGCTCTGAGGCCTACTTGTCCACCCAAACACCACCAGCCTTGACCCATAGGATCCCATCAGACTGAGTTGGACATGTAATAAAAATACAGATAGAGTTCACTACAAGTCACATAATCATCACTGGATTTTGGCTCAGAGATGGGTGGTGCCCCTGAGAAAGGAAAGAAAGACATTAATGGAATGGGTACAATATGGTCTATTTCCTCACTTCATTCCCACAACAGCCTTGGTGCCCTTAAGTGTTCCATTGCTCAGAGGAGGAACTAGAATCTCAGAGAGGTTAAGAAACTTGCCCACAGTCACACAGCTGAAGTATGGCAGGGCTAAGATTCACAGCCAGGTATGTCTAACTGCAGACCAGGGGTCATCTTGCTACCCCCGCTGGAGAGCTGTTCTGGAGATGAGTATCTAATTCCCCACCTGTCTTCTCACTCTCCTTTTTTCCTATTCACTCCAAAAAGTGGCTTGTCCTTGTCTTTCTTTCTGAAGTGTTTTGTGCCAACATCTTTCAGGCAAGTGTGGCTATTAGCAAAGACTTCCGACGTCGTGAAGTCAGGAGGCAACTTCACTGATTTTCCATAAATACTTCCCATCTATTCAAGGTAAGGCAAAAAGAATAGACACTCAGGCACAGCATTAAAAACTTAGTAGTTCAGCCCAGGATATCATCTCACCACTGGGGGCCTTTCTACCCGACAATGACAAATTAACTTGCTTTTTAATTTTCAAACCCCATTCTATTTCTGTTCATTATTTCTTCTTTGCCTCCTTCTGATTTCAGAATTTATCTCCCGCCCATTTAATTGCTTTTTAAGAAATGTTCATTTTTTTTAATCTGCCCTGTAACTGTCCTCTGAAGATAGCAACCAATAATTGTGCTCTTTAGTCACATGAAATAGGCTATTTAAAATCAGCTTCTGATCGGATAGGGTCCTCAGCACATTATGACGAATCTATAGCAAAGGCGGTGATGCTCTCACTTCTAAATGCTGTTTCATTAAAAAGGATTCATACCTTGAATCCATAATATGCCCAACTCTACTTCACAGGCTGAACAAATAAAATTCTAAATTATCTTGAGGAAAGGAGCAGCTTTGAAAATTAGAGTCTATGGAAATAGGAGACCCTCATCAGACAGCGCACAATCCTGGTGCGTGATATTTCCCTTCTGGACGCACTTGAGAAGGCATAGGTTTGTGCTATTAGGAAAAGCCCAGAGGGCATTTATTTTTCCCTGCCGGAAAAATTAAATCTCTTCTTTCTAACTTGATGCATTGGGAGGATAAGAGAAAAAAAATCAATAACAAGTCTGAAAAAAAAAATTCCTGTTTAAACAGAAAGCAGGATTTTGTTCTGGTTCTTTCTTAAATATACATAAATATTACTTATACCTACCTACCTACATCCTACATATATATGTGTTTATATGTGTGTATATGTATTTATATATGTATGTATGTGTGTGTGTGTGTATATATATATATATATATATAGAGAGAGAGAGAGAGAGAGAGAGAGCAAAAGGAGAAATGGCCAGAAACCAGCCTATATTTCTCTTTTTTTCCAATTAACATATAATGTTTATTTGCCCCAGGGGTATAGGTCTGTGAATCATCAGGCTTCCACACTTCGCAGCACTCACCATAGCGCATACCCTCCCCAGTGTCCATAACCCAACCATCCTCTCAATACCCCTCTCCCTCCAGCAACCCTCAGCTTGTTTTGTGGGATTAAGAGTCTCTTATGGTTTGTCTCCCTCCTGATTCCATCTTGTTTTTTCCCTTCCCTACCTCCCAACCCCCCCACAACATTGCCTCTCAAATTCCTCATATCAGAGAGATCATATGATAGTTGTCTTTCTCTGACTGACTTATTTCATTGAGCATAATACCCTCTAGTTCCATCCATGTCATTGCAAATGGCAAGATTTCATTTCTTTTGATGGCTGCATAGTATTCCATTGCATATGTATACCACATCTTCTTTATCCATTCATCTGTTGATGGACATCTAGGTTCTTTCCATAGTTTGGCTATTGTAGACATTGCTGCTATAAACATTCGGATGCACGTGCCCCTTCGAATCACCACATTTGTATCTTTAGGGTAAATACCCAGTAGTGCAATTGCTGGGTCATAGGGTAGCTCTATTTTCAACTTTTTGAGGAACCTCCATGCTGTTTTCCAGAGTGGTTGCACCAGCTTGCATTCCCACCAACAGTGTAGGAGGGTTCCCCTTTCTCCTCATCCTCACCAGCATCTGTTATTTCCTGACTGGTTAATTTTAGCCATTCTGACTGGTGTGAGGTGGTATCTCATTGTGGTTTTGATTTGTATTTCCCTGATGCCAAGTGATGTAGAGCACTTTTTCATGTGTCTGTTGGCCATTTGAGGGTCTTCTTTGCAGAAATGTCTGTTCCTGTCTTCTGCCTGTTTCTTGATTGGATTCTTTGTTCTTTGGGTGTTGAGTTTGATAAGTTCTTTATAGATTTTGGATACTAGCCCTTTATCTGATATGTCTGTCATTTGCAAATATCTTCTCCCATTCTGTCAGTTGTCTTTTGGTTTTGTTGACTGTTTCCTTTACTGTGCAAAAGCTTTTGATCTTGATGAAGTCCCAATAGTTCATTTTTGCCCTTGCTTCCCTTGCTTTTGGCAATGTTTCTAAGAAGAGGTTGCTGCGGCTGAGGTCGAAGACATTGCTGCCTGTGTTCTCCTCAAGGATTTTGATGGATTCCTGTCTCACATTGAGGTCTTTCATCCATGTTGAGTATATTTTTGTGTGTGGTGTAAAGAAATGGTCCAGTTTCATTTTTCTGCATGTCATCAGCCTATATTTCTTTTTTTTAAATATTTTATTTATTTATTTGAGAGAGACAGAGTGAGAGAGAAATCAGAGCAGGAGAGGGGCAGAGGGAGAATCAGACTCCCCACTGAGCAGGGAACCCAACACAGGAATTGATCCCAGGACCCTAGGATCATGACCTGAGCCAAAGGCAGCCACATAACCAACTGAGCTACCCAGGCGCCCCAGCCTATAGTTCAAAGGTAGAAAAGTGAATGGCAGGGTTAGGAGAAATCACACATGCTGACACTGACTCCATCACCTGGAATCACCTGGAGCCCTCATAGTCCAACTTCCAGCTCCACGAGGGTCTGTGACTTCACAAGTGACCCTTTTCAGGGCTGTGCTGATGCCAGGGCATGCGACCACCACCTCACACTGGCTCCTAAGAACCTACTGCTAACCTTTTTAGGGGGTTGGAAAATTGGTTGACATCACATCGGTAGCTTGACATCAGCCGTGGTGGGCACATTTACAAAGCAAGTAGAAAATGCAACAAATCAGAGCTGTTCTGTGCCCCCCACCACCATCCCCCTGGAGAGCCAGCTGTTAACCCTCCACCAGCACACCACTGTTTCTTTCTCCTTCTGCCTGTGGCCTTTGTTTGGGAAATGCCCAGGCCCACTGAGCATCACCGATGCACATTTATAATGAAAGAAGAACAGCAGTCACCACCTTCCAGAAACATCCACTAATGGAGACACGAGGCTATATAAACATCAGGGCCACCTCTGTATTCTGGAGGGGTCAGACTAAAACAAACCCACCCAGCACACCAGTCCCTGGAATGAGAGTTTTGGAGCTTGCTAGCCCTTGCCCTTCCTCACTCTGCCCTGAAACATAGCATGCTGGCTCTCAACAGAGACAGCATGTCCTGAGGCCCCAACACACCACCATCACTCACCCGTGAGCTCCTCACAGGCCCCTTGCCCCAGAGCCTTTCCTACGCAGCCGAACTCTGCTCTGTCCCTCCTGCAAAGCAGGCTCTGGCTTCACAGGCCACACGCCAGCCACCGGCCCTCTCAGTCCCACCCTGACACACCTAAAGGCACGGCCCCAGCCAGACCCGGTGTTGTTGTTACTAACAAAAGCAAAGACAAAAGGAGTACTTATTGAGTGTCTACTATGAGCTGACCAGCATGTCAAATTACAAGCCGAATTCTCACGGGAACCCTATCACGGGTTTTCACGCTCATTTTACAGATGACAAAACTGAGTCACAAGGAGGCCGAAGCAGGCAGCTAGGCAATGGCAGAACTGGACTTGAACTCAGATTTGGCTGACTCCAAATATTGTCATCCATTACGCCAGACTAGCTCATGAATGAGCAACCGGAAGTGAAGACTACATTGTCTTTGGACTAACCGCTGCAGAAAAGGCAAGTGCTCAGCTCCTGGGCTCACTTGCCCCAGGCCTGCTCTGAAACCCAACAATAAACTGAGCTATTTTTACAGTACAGAACAAAGGGCTTTGAGAGCCACATCCTGCTTCTACCCTCTCTTCTGTGGTTGCTAATTTGGAGTTGACTTCTTTCTGTGTCGTTTTTAATATATTCTCCTGTCATGTTAATGATAGGAAACTAGCTGGTGCATGGTTCCATGAAACATTATCTCATTATCTCATTTTGCCTCTCACTGTAAAGTACTTTGTAGCATTGAAAGTGGTGTATGAAAAATATTAATTTCATTAAATTAATGGAGAGTGTCATGATTGCTCAGTTATGACTCGGAAGCATTTGTAGAGGGAGTTGTATGCATCGATGCTGGTCCTTTATTTTGCCTTTTTTTCTCCCACTTCCACCCATAAATAGTATGCTTTAAAGAAATATTGTTGCCACCAGCAACCTGGAAAATCCCACATGTAAAAATATGACTTCATGGGGCCAATCAGAAAAGCCACAGAGCCAATTGTGTTATGGGCACTGTCTTCCTAAGAGATACAAATGCTAAGCGGGAGATGTCATGCTATAATTCATAGAAGTATAGGACATGACCCATGTGAATGATCACCTCTCTCTTAGTCCTTCAGTTTACATTGGGAATTTTTTTTAAGCAAAAAAAAAGAAGAACAAAGAATTTTTCAAAGGTCCACTTCTCCTTTTCCTACAAAGTCTACCCATTCTTCCACGTCTTTCTCAAGTGTCACCTTTTACAAGCAGTTTTCCCTAATGATTCAAGCCATAACACTCTCCTATCTCTAAGTTCATTTAGTCACTGGTTCACCAGATAGTTATTGGTCAGTGAGATGTGCACAACACTATTCTAGGCACTGGAGATACCATGGACAAAAAGATAGATTGGTCCTTCCCCTTCTGGAGCATATTGTGTCTGAACAAGATTGTTCACCACCCAACTAATGGAGCCCTGACCCCCCACCAAAAAAAAAAAAAAAAAAAAAAAAAACCTGGAATTTCTCCTGAGAAAGATGCTACCACTCAGTGTATTTGACATAATCTAAAACTTCTAATGCCCATCTTACTTTAGTTTCTATAAATGAAATCAGTATTCCTACACTGGCCCCCCATAAGGCTATCCTAGATAGCTGCACTCCATTTTGGAAGTCTGCCAGATGACCTCCTATTTGTTCAATCAGTTCTTGGTCTTGGATTTCCTGGGTCCCATAATTCCCTGCGTTGGCTTCATAACTCAACTCCAACTCAGATCAAATACTCTTTTTTTTTTTTTTTTTTGGAGACACAGAGAGAGGGAGGGAGAGAGCAGTGGAAAGGGCCAGAAGGAGAGAGAATCTAAAGCAGGCTCCATGCCCAGGGCAGAGCCTGAGGCAGAGCTCAATCTCATGTCCCTGAGGTCATGATCTGAGCGGAAACCAAGATCAGGTTATTTCCCTGAGTGAGCCACCCAGGCGCCCCTCAGGTAAAATATTCTCTGAGTGCCTGCTATGCATCAGGCATTGTGCTTAGTGCCCTAAATGCACAATGTCTAGTTTGCACAACTTACAAATGTGGCGGTGCTGTCTCTATTTTCCAGAGGAGGAAACTGAGGCTCATCAAATAAAGGAACTTATCCCCAGGTCAGCTGACACATAAGGGCAGCAGTGGGATCTGACCCCATGCGTGTGGTGCTGGCATTTTATTATTCAAAATAACTTCAATCTCTACCTACTTCTTCACATGCAAAATGACAAGAATAACCCATACTACAGCCTTCCCATAAGGTTGTTACAATTATGAGGTGAGATTGCTGAATGTAAGTGGTGCGAATCATGCCTCTCTCACATACCTTCTGAGTTCCAACTGCTAAATATCCAGAGCCAAATGCAGATCACTGGGTCAGCTTTGTTAAGCAACAATAATGAGGTTCCCCTAGCAAGAGGCATTGCAGAATGTTGCTCGGACCCAAGGCCAAAACACGGGAACAGAGTCCCTCTCCAAGTCTAAGGCTAGGTATCTCACTGTGGTAAAAATAAACTCTGCAAACCTACTCTGAGTACATGTCAAAGACTGATCAGACTCCCTCCAAAACCCAGATGCCAGCAGCATGAGAACCTGAGAGGATCAGAGATGAACCTTTGTTACCTTTTCAATGTATCAGCTATGCACTCAGAGGGGGAAACTGTGACCCAAGCAAGCTCCCTCCAATCGGGGGGACATCCGTTCTCCTTTAAGGAAAGCAAGTAGGGACTAGAGAGAACGTCCCCAACAGAATTTTCTTGTCCTTTGGAAGGAAACAGAATCCCCCTCCAGTAGAATCACCAGGAACAGAGAGCAGTTACTTGTATTACAAGACAGAAAGCGCCATACCACGTCTACATTGTTTTCCCATCACTTGTTCATGACTGTTCCTGTTGAGCTCTCCACAATTTTACACGATATTGCCAGATAGTTATTTTTCATCTGATTCTATCAGACCAAATTCCTTCACAGGAAAAAAAAATCATTTTTTTAAAGTTTCACCTGAAATCCCCATGTATCATGCCATGTCTATCTCATAGTTGGCATGAAATATATATTTATTCAGTCAATGAATGAATGAATTCAATTGACATATAAACACCGAGACCCACGGAATGGATGGTTTTCCGACTACAAAGCATATTCATACGGATGCATCATTTTGCATTTTTTAATCTTCTCTGTCTCCCTCTCTGCTAACAGGTTAAACTAGATCCATAATTATCTCTTTAAATCATTTTATAATTCCCCGTTGATGTAATGGGCTCCTGTTTCACACATACATGCATATATACATATAGACAGACTGGGCTCATACATTTACTATAGATTTAACTATGCCCTTACTCACAAAAGGAAAAAAAAAAAGGAGAATATACAATATAGGAAAACAAAAATCCATTAAAAACTAAGTGAGGAAAATGAAACAAGGCCGCCAAGAAATGTTCACCTTCCTTATAATGTTCTCATTGGGAATATTCGTCTGCCTCCCTTAGTGTCAAGATGGCATGCAAACAGCTTTTCCAGAACATTTCACTGTGTATAAGCAGCCCAATAACTTCCCCAAATAAGCTCAGACAATGTTGACAGAGGCTTGTAGTAGGTGAGGTAACATGATTCAGCCTTGGTAGCTATTAGCAAGTCTAGCAGACTTTGCAAGCATTCTCTGAAGACACCAGACAGAGATGTACTTAAAAATAAATCGACTTTTAGTCTGAAAGCATTAAAAAAATAAAACAAGGAGGAGCCAAAGTTCAAGGCTGTAGTGGGTCAATAAAGCACTGTTCCCTTGAAGATATCTCTTCCAGCAAGAGGCGCTCCCTAACCCATCCTCCCACTGAAGAGCGTTCTCTCGGCAGCTATTACTGGGCTAGGAGAATCTGTCTTCTTTTGTTTACAGGCCAGAACTAGAACTCATGATGATGCCACTTAGATCACACCCTAGTTGGCAATCCCAGTGGAGAAATCTGGAAACAGCTGAGAAGCCAGAGGAGGCCTCTAACTCCAAGAGAGGCCTGAGTTTGTATATGGCTCTTGGTTGCTACAGATGGCTTTCATAGTAAGTGAAGATAGGGGTAAAAAGAACCAAAACAAATGGGATCTTTTTAACTTTTTTTTTTTCAATTCTCCAAAGTTGACTGAGGCTATGTTGTCATTGGGACATAGAAAATGCTAGGGAAAATTTTATAATCTGCTTGTTTAGACCAGAAATTTTTGGAAAATAAGAGCAGGCAATCCAACTGCAGCCAGGACAAAGATGTCAACACTTAGGAGCCCTGACCTTGAGCTCCTTTTGAAACCCTGAATACTACATGTCTTTTCAAGGGAGTAGGACCAAGAAATTATACTCTTGTATTTTTGTCACAGAACACTCTGCCTTACCCAACCACAATATTTCTTTATAGTGACCAGGCAGCATCTAAAGCAGGTGTCCGTTCAAATAATTAGATCAATGGCCTTAACCAAAACAGATAACCCAAGCACTGCGATGGAAAATACACTGAATCTGGAGCCATATGTCCTGGGTTCACATCTACTTACTAATATCATAACTCTTGGCAGCTCACTTAATTTCTTAGAGTCAAGTTTCCCTACCTTTTGAATCAATTAAACATTTCTACCTACCTCCAGTAACATTGAGAAGACTGAATGAAATTACATATGGCCACGGTTCTCAGTGAGGGCTCCTTAGCCCCACAGGGGGCACTTGGCAATATCTGGAGACACTGTTGACTGTCACACCTGGTACATGGAGGCCAGAGATGCTGATAAACCTCTTAACAATGCACAGAACAGCCCCAACCACAAAGAGTTATTCACACTTGAAATGTCAATAAGTAACACTTGAAAAACCTTGATGTGTATCCGGGGCTATAAAGGCATAATAATTTTATCAGTTAGGAATACATCAAGCAGCAAGTAATAGAAGTGGATTAAATAGCCAATGGTTTGTTTTTATCCCATAGTAGGTAGATAGGATGCAACCAGGCTAAGACCCATGCAGTTGCTCAAGAGAGTCATCAAACACTCTAATTATCTCTAGACTCCTGTTCCGCTACCATAGCATCTGGCTTTTGCCCAGCTGGATGCAAGACAACTATTACACATCAAGTCACGGTATCCACATACAAGATAGGAATAGGAGTAAGGGAGTTGCTGGAAGGATCTGTGTGTATACTGGGAAATCAGCAAGAACCTTCAGATTATGTCTCTTTGGACAGAATTCTATCACATAACCATCCTCAGGTGCAAGGAAGTCTAGGTAACTCTTTTAGCGGGGTAAATTTCCTACTCACACAAGATTCATTGGTAAAGAAGACAGTAAGCTATTGAGTAAACAACTAAAAATGTCCACCACAGAAATTATAATCTCCATTATTATCATCATCAATGGAGAAGCAGGATAAGGAAGAAGTTAAAAGAATAGAATCTAGGGTGCCTGGGTGGCTCAGTGGGTTAAGCCTCTGCTTTCAGCTCAGGTAATGATCTCAGGGTCCTGGGATCCAGCCCTGCATTGGACTCCCTGCTCAGAGGGGAGCCTGCTTCCCCCTCTCTCTGCCTGCCTCTTCGACTATGTGTGATTTCTTTCTCTCTGTCAAATAAATATATAAAATCTTAAAAAAAAAAAAGAATAGAATCTGGTCAGAAAGATGTAGGTTCATAGCCATCATTCCACCATTTGCTATCTGTGTACTACTGAGTCAATTATTTCCAAGCCCTGGTTGCCTCACTTAGAAAGTAAAGGTAATGAAAATAGATACATGATGGAGTGATTTAATGAATAATGTAAAATGTCTTCAGTCATTGCACACTGGGAATTTGGTAAATGGCATATATATCATCATCATGATTTAAACACAATAACTGACTAATTCTGAGGTACCAAATCAAAGTCTAATTTCCAATGCCTCCCTGTACTCTGATCTGAGGGTCCGAGCCTGCCTTCTCTCTGAAATGTGGAGACCCAGCCTGAAGGTCATGAAATAGATGTGAAGAGGGAGGCCAGATGTCAGTTCTTGATTCCCAAAAGTCAATACACAAATGATATCACTGTTACAGAGGTCAGGCTTGGCACTTGCCTGTTGAATGTATTTGCTCTGCTTGCAGAAATGTCAATGTAGGGATAGTGTTAGAGGGACATCCCAGCATCTATTTGTTTACTTGAGGGAAGCTCTTCATGTCTTGTTGTTAACACTTCATTAACTCTACCAAATTATTGTTCATAAGAGCATTTGGATTGATTCACATTTACAGTTTATTTGGAACCAAAACAAATTGGAAGCAATCATCAAGAATTTCACAAAACCAGTCCCAAGTTAGGTCATCGCCGAGAGCTTATAAGCATCGGAAGACTTGGGTTTGGAATGTGTGCTAAAGGGAGACAAGCACTCCTCTAATGTTTCAAAAGCAAGCAGAAGTGCAATCTTTCCAAAAGAGGACTCCTCACAGAACCTATAATGACTCCCTATTGTCCGTAAGATCAAACAATAGCTCCTCTGTCTGGTTTCCTATCCCTCAATTCTACTGCTTCTGCTATGAATACATCCACAGGAGCTGGGACAAGATACGTGAGGGCTCTGATTCCTTTTGTTCTCTTGAGTTCCTGTGATTGGATCCTGCATTAAGGAGCATATCTTGTTTACTAATTTCCCAGATGATCCCAGAAAGTCCTTTCCCATTGCCCCACTCCCATGTCCTCCACTCACTCCAGTTCCTTCCTGGTAGATCCCTGCCTCGGTGTCTTTAGTCCATGTGTAGCTGCCCTGCTTGAACACCCGCCCCCTCCTTTCTCTCTAATTCCTACCAATTTATCAAGACCCAATCTATCAAGAGGACCACTTGGCTCTACAGTTAACCTCCATTATTCCATTTCCCTCTCATTAATCTCTTTCTTCCCTGACCTCTTATAGCACCAGTAGCTTCAATATATGATTTGGCACTTGAAGACCTGCTGACTTGGAGGGCTGTCCAATTGTACCAGGCAGGGCATGTGTTCTATCTGCAACTGGACTGTGAAGTCTTCAAGGCCAGGGGCCACAGAGCCTACGTCTTTGCTAGTCCCAGAGGGAGGAGTGTGGTCTGCACTGGAGGTACTCAAATATGTCCTCCTCCAGCGCTGATCTGGGAAATCAAATCAACAAACACTTACTTTGTACCTGCTGGAGGCAAAGCACTCCTCCCCAACCAGTTCAGCTTCCTTGTTTACATAAAACCATCACAGGCAAAAATCCAAATGAACCTGAGATTAGAAAACCTGGCCAGCATTAACGCTCATGAATATTTAACAGAGACTGCTCATTCCTTGGGTTTAGAGAGGTCTCCCTTACAATCATGAAACTCTAATAAACTGTTGGCATCTAATTGTGCTCATTGGATAGGAACTAAGGGGCAGGCTTTTGGGAGCTGAGACATACAGTATGGTGTAGAGGAATGGCTTTAAAACCCAGCCTCCTGCAAGTCTTGGGTCCTCCAATCTAGAAGATGCCTGAGGGACAAAGGGTAACCTGACCCTGCATCACCATTCTGACCCAGGGGAGGGGGTGGGGGGACGGTGCTTTCCTCTTGACAGGCTTCTTTATTGAGCTTTGCTTGAGAAAAAGATTCGGTAACTAAGGAAATTTTTTAAAGAAAAGAAAACCGCTATAAACAAAAGACTGCTTGAAATCAGAGGGCAAGACTTTTTGCAGGATCCATCAATTATCACCTACGGGGAACTTGGGATTGTTCTGAACCTCCAGGTGGAAGTATGACCGCAAACACACTGAACCTTCAGCTCTAAGTAAGGCTTTACACTAAATACACTGGTTTGGGCCTAAAGGAGGCACGTATGAAAGCCCAAGGCACACAGCAGTCACTTAAAGCATGTTGCATCAAAGAAGTCCGACCTCATCTTCATCCAGGTATGGGCATTAGCCCAAACGCTGGTCTTCAAGGCTATCTAGATCAGGAAGGTGACAAGAGCCCCCGTAAGCCCCGCTCAGAGCAGGAGGACACACTGTGGTCAGGCTCCCTGGGTAACTCTCCCAGCCTCCAAATCCCGGGAGCCTGAAATTCCCCCGTCACTGTCAGAGAAATCCCCCGTCACTGTCAGATCTCCAGGTTGCTTTTCATGGCAACGGTGTCCTTTGCCTTCAGTGCACGTGAACAGTCATTACTCATTTGTGTAGCTGTTTGTTTAGAGCCTTTCTCTTCCTAGATTCTGGACTCACGTCCATCGTGTTCAGGGTCGGAATCCTGCCGCAATCTTGCACTCAACATCCCTGAATATGCTTTGCTGGATAAATGACTGAATAACTTTAGTCAGGACCTCTCCACGCCAGGCACTGGGAACCTAAATATGAATAAAATAGAATTCCCTGACACGAAGGGACCTTCAGGCCCTGAGAATGACACAGATGGATGCAGATGTATTGTTGCGGTCTAGCTCGTCCAAAGGAATAAAATTAGGTTTCTACATCTACCTGTTATTAAATCGGATGAGAAACTACTGGACTGATGTCCCACAAAATTGGAGGACGTGCTTGGAATGGTCTGACTTAAAACACAGGCTACACTGGTATAGGAAATCTGTTCTGAATTTCACAGCTGAAGCTGTGATGCAGTAAAGGACTGTGCATCCAGAAATACAAGCCATAAGGATCACATGGCTCAGAAAGGGGACCTAAATAGAAGTTGCAGAGTGGAGAACCCAAACCCCAGGTAATAACTGTGCTGTTTTGAATATAATTGGGGATGTCCCAGATTGACTGTAATTGAGCTGCATTTCACCAGGGTGAGTCTGAATGCTATGTCATAGTCAATCCTATTGGAATTGGTTATCTCATGATGGTTAATGCTTTTAAAGGAAGACCACATATCAGTAGCTACGCTTCTTACTCCCAGGGACAACTGAACACCACCTATCCCTAATTCTCTGAACACCCCTTCCAGCCAGTTAATATTGTGTCTATTATACAAAGGAGTTAGATCATGAGCTGAGAAGTTAATGTCCCAGGGACAACCCAGGAAGTAGTTCAGCTGGGACTTGAACCCTAAACTCCCTGACCCCAAAGACCAGGGTCTTGGCCTGCCATCATCCTTGTTTCTGGGAGAAGACAGAACTGGAACCTCAGACTTCACACTCTCACCCCAGACATGTTCCAGACCCTGGAGCATCACCAGTGAGATCTAGAGCTGGTAGCCTAAGGCTCTAGATCGAGGCTTTGGTAGCTTATGTGAGAAAAGATTGGGGGAAAGAAAATAACAGAAAACCTCTCCTGGGAAATGACATCAATAGCCAATCCATAAACGTTTTAAAGGAACTCAGGGCAATAGCCCCTCCAGGAGTGAAGTTTTGCCAGGGAGGGAGACAAACAAACAGAGCCCAATCAGTTTGTTCCTGACCCAAAGCACACTTTTCTTTCTCTCCCCCTTCTCTCTCCTCACCCTCTCGAGAAGGACCTGCTCTCCTGAATTGCATGTGAATCATTCCCCTGCTTTTCAAGCTATATCACTTATATTTGCCAGGAAATTTACTCCAAGAGACCAGAGCCTTGGCAAAATTTATGCAAAAGGATAAGTGTGGCCCAGAGAAAGGTTTAAGAAGAGTAGCCATGATTTTCACAGTTAAAATATGTGTAAAATAAGGGCGCCTGGGTGTCTCAGTGGTTGAAGCCTCTGCCTTTGGCTCGGGTCATGATCCCGGGGTCCTGGGATCGAGCCTCGTGTGGGCTCTCTGCTCAACAGGGAGCCTGCCTCCTCCTCCTCCTCTCTCTCTGCCTGCCTCTCTGCCTACTTGTGATCTGTCAAATAAATAAAAATCTTAAAAAAAAAAAAAAAGTATGTGTAAAATAATCACCCGGCTGCTTCCTGGTCACACCAAGAAGGAAGATGAGGGAGGCAAGCAAGGGATCAGTAATGCCTCACTTCTTGGACCTCTTCTAGCAAGTTCCTTCTGATCTCTTGTTGCCTCACATAATTCTCCTTCTAGGGAAATGCAAAGACAAGATACCTACGTCCCAGAGTTATTGTTTTATATTTTATATTTAGAAGATATTTCCATGTTTACATATTCATAATTCTTTCCCTAAAAAGCCAGAAACACTTCTACAAATTCAATATTCTTCATGTCTCCACTCCTTGCAGACAAAACAGAACTCAGGAGTGCATTCTTTCCTTCTCCTACACCCCTCCCCTCCCTTCTCATGGTGCCTTGGACCCTACTTTCTGCCCAAAGTCTTTATCCCTCGAGATCCTGATTGATCTTCTAGGATCTTTTCCTTTATTCACATCGTTGGTTGGTCTCCTAGCTCATATCTTGGTCAATAGCCTGGTTTTTCTTGATGTTGTTGTTGCAGTGGACTCGAAATCAGATAATTCCTTCCCTTCTATTGAAGAAATAGTCCCCGCCTCCTCATACCCTGAAATAGTTTATAATATTTGACCCGGAAGTTTGACTCCTATAAAACCTCTCCATGCCCCCTGCTTCCACTTTCCTCTTCCTGCAGTCTCAATTATTTTTTCAAATAGCCACATTGCTCTAACCCCTAAAATTTAATGTTATGGGTCAACATCTCTTTTGACATTTTGTAATTTCTCACGGTCATTGGCTCCACTTCCAAATGCGGATAGAAACAAACATGTTCCATGGTAAATCGCAATGTACACAAATAGCAAATCAAAGGGTAGTCGCTCTCGGTAAGAAAGTTTTATACCAGTTTCTTTTTGAACAACCCATCAAGTGCTGTCAGCAACCACTAGAGTCTGACACAAGTAGGTGATGCTCAAATTAGGAGAGTCTCATCATACGCACACACACCCTTATAATTTCTCATAATGGTAGTCATTTTCTTTCACAACTAGTAATAAAGAAAATAAGAAGAGCTCAACTTAATCAAGAGCTTACAGAGGTTCGCTCGCTGTGTTAAGCCCCCTCCATGCATCATCTCATTTAACCCTCACCTCGCACTCAAGACTGGAGAGGTTTGGTAACGTGAATGTAATCACACAGCTGGCTGGTGAAATTCCAGAGTGTGATTATTTGATGGACATCTGTCTTCCCACTAGATAGTAACCTCTATAGGAGAGAGGACAGTGTCTGCCGAACTCATTTTTGTGTGAGTCCATACATTGAACTATGGCTGCACACCATAGTTACTGGCACACCATAGGTGCTCAATAAAATATGTTAAGTGGATGAAATCAAAAATTGTTTTGTGGGTGACAATGCTGTTGATGCTTCCACTAATACCCTTTAAAATAGGACTCACGTGATTCACAGACCTGTACCCCTGGGGATAAAAATATATGTTTATAAAAAATTAAAAATTAAAAAGAAAATAAAAATAAATAAAAAATAAAATAGGACTCACATAGTTACAATATGACTTGGACAAATCTTGGGAGCATCAGAAGTAAATTAAAACCGTCCTGAATTAAGTTGAAAGACTTGAAATGAGAACTCTTCCCCTAATGTTTCTGCAACCTTAGGCAAATGCCTTCCTCTTTCTGGGACTGTTTTCCCAGAGATAAATGAGGATAGGGCCTTCTGTTAAATGCGGCAGACCAACCACATGCATGCACCTGGACTTTCTTTTTAAAAACCTTCTAAAATTTCAGTAAATGAATTTAAATAACCCAACAAGACAGAGAGAAGGGTGAGAAGATGATAGCAACAAAATGTTAAAAAGAAAAAGAAAACAGGATTATGGTAATAAATTTGTAGACAGCAGAAAACCCTGAAAGTCAGCTGGAAGTGGGAGGGGCCCCAAAGGATCTCTGTTTGTTCTGTAGAATGTCAGGAAGGCTCAGCAGTGAGGCACAAAGTGCTTCTGAACATAAGGGCATGAATGATGCTAGATAGACTGAAGGCGTAGGATCACTAGACTCACAGATCTTCACCCTGCCCTAGTCCACACTGGCAAGCAAATGTCCCTATCTGACTCTAGCAGGAGAGTGGGGCATTCAGTGGTTAGAACCAATAGGACTCTGAATTGGGGGACTCCCGGGGTCCTCTGTGATCGACAGTGTAATACTGAAAACAGAGCCCTTTTAAGAAAGTCTCAGTCCTTGAAGGTCTGCGTTTGGTCCAGGTCATGATCCCAGGATCCTGGGATGAAGCCCAGCATCAAGCTCCCTGCTCCGCCGGAAGCCTGCTTCTCTCTTTTTCTCTCCCCTGCTTGTGTTTCCTCTCTCACTGTCTTTCTCTCTCTCTCTCTCTGTCAAATAAAATCTTAAAAAGAAAGAACCTCTGAAAAAAAAAAAAAAAAGAAAGAAAGGAAGGAAGGAAGGAAGGAAGGAAGGAAGAAAAAGAAAGTCTAGGTCCATAGCCCATGGTGATGGGCTTAAGGCCCCTTTCCCCACTTTTTTCCATAAGGCTCAGTCAGTTTTAGACGCCCCAGACAGAAAGCTGGAATACTTTTTTCTGGGAAAGATTAAAAACCCAAGAAAATGACCAATGGATATTCAAACCTTTGGAAGCTCCCCATTGAACTGCCCTTCCACAGTCACCAAAGTGAAGCCCACCATTGGCAAGTCCAACAATGTACACTGCTCCCAATCCCTCTTGTCTGCTTCAGTTAAAAACAAACAAACAAACAAACAACAACAAAACTGAGCAGGGAGCCAAGACAGATTTGTAGACACATTTAAGAAAAGTGTCTACTAAAGGATAAAAAACAACATAACAGAAAAAAAGAAACTCAAGAGAAAATTGAGTGTGTAGGGAACAGAGAGAAAATCCAAAGAAAGCTATAATTGATGTTCTCAGAGTGATAATAAAAAAGGACATTGTAACCATGAAATAAGATGTTATTTTTCTCAAAGAAACATGAAGATATGAAAAAATTATTGAAAAATTTAAAATGTGATACTGGAAATGAAAAATTCAGTGACAGTCTAGGAAATGAAGCTGAGGAAATCTCTTATAAAGTAAAACCAAAAAAAGTGGGAAATGAGAGGGGAAGAAAAGATAAGAAAATTGCAGTGCCTGGGTGGCTCAGTCAGTTAAGCGTCTGCCCTTGGCTCAGATCATGATCCCAGGGTCCTGGGATGGAGTTCCACATGGGGCTCGCTGCTCAAGAGGGAGGCTGCTTCCCCCTCCGCCTCTGCCTATGACTCTCCCTGCTTGTGATCCCAATCTCTCTCTCTCTCTCTCTGTCACATAAGTAAAATTAAAAAAAAAAAAAAAAAAGAAAGAAAGAAAGATAAGAAAATCAGCATATAGATCTAGGAAAACCAATTCTTATGGCTTCAGAAAGAAAAAGCAGAAACACAGGAAGAAAGGAAATTACCAAAAAAATAATTTAAAAAATGTCCTAGAACCAGAGGGTTCGAGTTCCAGGCTAAAAAGACACAGCAAATATAGTTCAAAAAAGAAAAATGACTCACACCAAGACTCCTCATCATCACATTTTACAACATTGTGAACAAAGTGTAGACGGGACTGGAAGAGATTCTGCTGAGTGAAATAAGTCAAGCAGAGAGAGTCAACTATCATATGGTTTCACTTATTTGTGGAGCATAACAAATAGCATGGAGGACAAGGGGAGATGGAGAGGAGAAGGGAGTTGAGGGAAATTGGAAGGAGAGGTGAACCATGAGAGACTATGGACTCTGAAAAACAATCTGAGGGTTTTGAAGTGACGGGGGGTAGGAGGATGGGGGAGCCAGGTGGTGGGTATTGGTGAGGGCACAGATTGCATGGAGCACTGGGTGGGGTGCATAAACAATGAATACTGTTACGCTGAAAAGAAATTTTTTTAAAAAAAGTGTAGACTCCATGCTTCCAGAGAGAAAAAGTAGGTAACCACAGGATTTGGAATCAGAATTGAATTGCATTTCTCAATGATGACAATGAAGGGATAAGGAAAAGTCTTTAAAATCATGAGGGTAATTATTTACTACCAGTGTAGTACCACCCGCTATCAGGATTTCATACCAAGTCAAACAATTGATCAAATGTGAAGATAGAATTAAACATTTTCAGTCATGCATGTTTTCAAAGATATAGTTACCATGTATCCTTCCTCAGGAAGCTATCCAAGAAAAATCCTCACCCAAACTAAAACGAAACAGGTGGAAACCCATGAGGATTAGGAAATGGGGGATCCAATATGGAAGACAGATCAAGGAAACCACTGAAATGGTGGAGAGAAACTCCTAAAAGATGGGACACATAGGGCGCCTGGGTGGCTCATTGGGTTAAACCGCTACGTTCAGCTCAGGTCATGATCTCAGGGTCCTGGGATTGAGTCCTACATTGGGCTCTCTGCTCAGCGGGGAGCCTGCTTCCCTTTCTCTCTCTCTGCCTGCCTCTCTGCCTACTTGTGATCTCTCTCTCTGTCAAATAAATAAATAAAATCTTTAAAAAAAAAAAAAAGATGGGACACATACATACACATGTATATATGGCTTATCAGTTGGCTTATATATATTCACAAAAAGGTGAACACTGGACATTGAATTAACCAAAAAGTTGACTATTGACTGTTGAACGAGTAGAGGGAAAATGGCATAATAAGAGAGTCAATAATTATCTTCAACAGTAGGAAGTCAGCAGATAATATTCAACACTGAACAATCAATAATAACAGAACATTTGTATGATTTTTAGAAATGTGAAAATAATTGGAGGGAGAAACCAGAAAAGAACTAATTGAAGCTGCCTCTAGGAGTGAAGGTCAGAGGTAGACAGGAATGAGACACAGGACTGCCTCTTTTGTTATAAATCTTAGAGAAAAAGTGAAATGAGCTAATCCTGTTTCCTGAGTTCCTAATTGGATTTGCAGGATTTCTATTTTGTAAAATGAGTTAAGTGAATTCCCCATGTCCTACACGAATCCCTCATGTTTTAATAGAAACGCTCCAGCCTCATCCTTTAGGGAGGAAGTCTCTCGCTTTCCCCCATTCATGGCCAGGGACAAGATTACATATCCAAGATGAGTACTGGAGGCCGGCTGGGCTCCCATGTAATTATGTACAAGTGTCAGTTTCCCCAGGTTCCTGTGTGAGCGGAGGTTTGAGATAGGTTTTGTTATAAAAGGAAGTAAAGCAGGCTGATGAGGTGCTTAGTGAGGGAGACTTGAACTAATTAAGAAAGTTAAACTACACGTTGGAAATAAGGAATCAAAATTTTCCTTTCCCATCTCTTTCCACCCTCGAGCCTCAAAGGGACCCTGTGGAATTTCCTTGACCATCGCTAAGTCAGGAGCATTTACAGGACCAAAATAGGTTCATGTCCCGGCTAATTGTATTTTAAATGGAAATTTCTCTGTAGTACATTGTTTAATGATGGAAAACAGGAACAACTGCGTCTTAAAGCTCTCGGTTGTTGGCTTTGCCAAGTTAGAAATAGCCTGGCTTGTCTTCCTAGCTGACAGCCTCTTGCCTGTATGTATCCTCACTGGCCCCTCATCCTCATTCCCTCTGCCCACCCACTGCAGGTTCACAGACCTCCTTAATCTCACTCCTTGTCTCTCTAGGCTGTCTCGACTTCACAATGTGGCAGCCCTTGGGAGTCCCAACATGGAAAGCAAACACAAAGATTCTGCCTACTGTGCGGATCAATTCTTCTGGGGAGCAGGTGGCTTGATTAGGATATAGGGTAGGCATGGTCAAAGGAGGCAAGGGTGATAGATGTGAGGGGTATGCACCTGTGCTCTCACACTTGGACACCCAGCTCTCATCTTCATAATGAAGACATATGCAGTAGACAGGAAAATGTGTCTCACTCATGCTCCCTTTTGTGGTGGTGGGACGAGCTCACAATACCCACATCAAAATTCAGGGGTCTGGAACAGCTGGGAGCATCTGAGCATGGCTCAGATGGGAAGCCCGCGGCACAACCCTAGTGGCTGAGACACATGCCTGCCCACCCCACCCTCTCACAAGCCCAAAAACCACACATTTCCAGGATATCGAGCCTCTGGTTTCAGCAATCTAAGGGCTTAATTTCAGGGCAAAGACAAGTGCTCCCAGCAGAGTCCTGGCTAAAACGCACGCAGCATATCACCATGTTCAGTGCTGTCCCTGTTTTCTCTTCTGATGTATCTCCAAGCATGGAGGCTTCTGGCACAAATCACTCCTCACCCCGCTCCGTGTCCTCATCTAGCCGTATCTCCAGAAGATAAGCTGTGTCACCAGAACGTGTTCTATTGGCCTCTAAAGGCTAATTAAATCACTTCATTTCAACACGCTGTACTTTCCAAGGTTTGATGGGTTTCAAAAATGTCACTGACCCACGTGAGGTTAAACGAGCCAAAAATATTAGCATTCTTAAGGAGAGTTCACTCCAATCACGTCATGCTCTGGAGAGGACTCCTGTGGGAGAAGCATTCAGCATCAGGATTGGGGTGTTTTGATGGGGACCCTCTCAGGAATGTAAATAGCTTTGTTAGCCAGACCTGGAATGGATGGAATTTAGCTCTTCTGGGCCCTTGGGTGACTCAGGCGGTTAAGCCTCTGCCTTTGGCCCAGGTCAGGATCCCAGGGTCCTGGGATCAGGTCCTGCATCAGGCTGCCTGCTCAGTATGGAGTCTGCTCCTTCGTCTACCTCTGCCCCTCACCTCAATTCATGCATGCTCTCGCTCGCTCTCTCTCTCTCTCAAATAAATAAATAAAATCTTTAAAAAAAAAATCTAGCTCTCTGATCCCCTCTGTTTACAGAAGAAGAATCTGCAGGTCACATAACCAGCCCATGGCAAAGCAGGACCAGGATTCTGTTCTCTAGGTCTCACATTCAGCATCATGGGTGGTGCCTTCCTCCAGCAGGTGCCTTCTCACTGGCTTATCCCTCCAGAGAGTTCTTTGGCAACTTTTCTGGATTTTTGCCTTTAGTTCCTTGAGTTCCTTCTCCATCCTCTGAGATCCCCAGTCTACACACTATTAATCTAGGATCTGTTATTAAAGAGGCTCAATCAAATATAGGGGAGAATTTCTTGGCCTTCATCATCCAAAACAACACTCAAAAAATGGAAGAAAAAGATGAAAGAACCTGACCCAGATGTTCCACACCGCTGGGCACGTGCAGGCTCTGTGCATCTTTTTCCTCTCCCCATTCTTTCCCATACCGTCTTACATATCAGCTTGGTCCTTTTGTCTCTGGAAGGCCATTTATACACAATGGGAGCATGGCTGTCAGCAAAGTCAACTTAGCCAACCCAGCAGAAGGAGAGATAAGTTTCTTCTTTGTGTTTGTAAGTCAGTTGCAGAGAAAGACTCTATTGGTCAATGGTTACCTGGTCATCCCTCAGATTAATCATGGTTGGTTATAGCCATGCCTCCTTCCCAGGCCGACCCTCTGGCCATAATGACAAAGCACGATTCTGGAGAAAGTCATCTGGGGAACCTTTTATGGAAACAAAAATAGAGTAACTGTTCTCACCTACCAGACCCATCTCCGTGTGAGCACCCTCAAGTATGATCCAGTCCCTCTGTGCAGGGCCCTCCCCCCTCACTGTAGCACATGAGACCAGAAATGCATGCCGTGCAAGCCTATTCTAGCATGATCCACTGAAGAACATTCAGCCAGTGACATAAGGTTTCATACAAACATTTTTATGCAGCTTAACTGACTGGAGCTCAGGGAAGAGAAATACATAGAAGGCTCCATTGTGGGAGGGTTTACCCTACTGTGGCATACCTTGCTGATTTCAAACCTCTATAAAACACCTCCACTCCACAGAGTGGAGGCCAGCTGGCCTCTGTTGAAGGTTCCCCCATGCCTGTTCTCTTGAAACAAGCCTGTTGAAAAAAAATGCTAAAGGCACTTGGGTAACTCAAGCATCATATTTACCCACTTTGCGAACACAGTTTGAGAAACCAGGCCTCTGTCTTGTTCTTAAAACCCAGTTTCTCATTCATAGAACCTTGTCTTGTGCTCCAGTTCCAGGCCTCAGTTCCTGCCTTGGATCTCTATCCTCAAAGGATGGAAGTTCAACCCTAAACTTACCCATCTTCTGAGTCCTGCTAGAGGTCCCTGCCCAGTGACAGAGAACTCCATCCCTACCTTCTCTGGGGCCATCTGTGTAGGTCTCCAAACATCACCTCCTCCTTTAGTTGCCCATCACCTTGCTCCATCCCAACACTCTGGAATGGCCCTCTCTGGTGTTGACCATGAGCAAAGCCACCTCTCATTTACTGACATGTCCCTCCTGGGGGAGCAGATCTAGCCTGGTCCCAGCCTGACCCCACGGCTCAATGAAGTGGTGGGCACTGTGCCATCTATGATTCTAAGAAACAGTCCCACAACCCTAGCCCTTAAAGAATGAAAGGACAGAAACCCCCAAGGTCAAGTGAGAGCCAGCCCAGCACGAGAGCTACACTTGCACTTGCCCACAAAAGCGCTGTGGAGTTCAGGCAGGAATATAATTACAACAACCTTGTCACATCATCCAACATAAGCAATGATGGATTGTACATCCCTTGTACATCGAACCATTTGTGACTTAACATTGTTGCTGGAGCTAGGGCTAGCCAAGGAAAACATACTACTAATTTGATCTATCTTCAAAGTTCTTCCTGATACCATGGAAGGGAAGACTTAAGACTGCCCCTCCGGCCCCCTTCCCCCAGAATGAGGGTCCTAGGCTCAAACTCAGGCACCAATGTCCTAAGAGCTCAGAGTAGTGTGAAAACAGCAGCAACAACATCAACCCAAACATTTTTGGAAATGCTTATTCTCGGGCACCACCCAGACTTCCTGGATCAGATACTCTAGGAGTGGGGCCATGCCATCTGTGTTTTCATAAGCCCTCCAGGAGCATGGATGCCTATTAAGGTGACTGCATGAGAGCCTTGAAAAACTCAGATGTTCAGTCCCCACTCCAGAGATTCTGATTGGGTTTGGCTTCCCTGGGGCCTGGGCATCTCTATTTTCAAAATTCCCAAACTGAATCTAACAGTCAGCTACTACGGAGAAGCACGGCCTTGGGGGTGTGCAACGTCCTGCAGTTTGGCTCCGAGACAGAGCTGTGTTTGCTTTCTACCCCACCCCCCCCAACTTGCCTTGCTTCCCGGAACCCGGGCAGCTCCGTCTGCACTTAATCTGCACGCTCAACCCCTCCAGGAGAGACCGGCGGGGGTTGGCCAAGGTTCATGTTCAAAGGATCCATAAATGTCAAGCTTCTTGTTATTCACAGTGTTTTTGTGTTAGTTACGGTTGTTAATATCATCATCAAATCAAATCAGGAGATTTTCAGGGCTTGCTGTGAAATTGTATCCGCCTGTCTGCCATTCTAGCTGAAGACCTAGTTAGGTAAAGTCACCAGATGCTACCCGTAAGGACCACAGTCTGCAAGGAGTGGAAACGGCAGTACTTAAACAAGAAAAGGAGAGGCAGGAAGAACCAAAATGAATTAAGTTGTTTGAACCTTGGTTAAACCCACCCGCCGTGCTCCTGTCCTTCATGGCAGTCACTCACAACCATCTACTGGGGTTGGACCCAAATCTGGAGCAAGTGATCAGTCAGGGCCAGGAGATCCATGGGGGTGGAGATGGTGTCCACCCCTCCCTGGGCAACAGGGCTTCGCAGCCGTTACTGATGAGGATGTTGTTAATGACAAAATACTTCTCAGAACCCCATCTGAAGGTCATCATGCTTTGAGCTTTGTCAGATCGAAAACAGCCACAAAGGAAATGACTCTGAATGTATTACACTTATAATTGAACTTGTATGGTACTTATCACACAAATCTGAAGATGAGGATCTGTGTACTAAACAGGTATTTACTCAACTTAGGGGTGATGCCGGAGGCATCAGTGGATCCCAGGGCCCCTGCAGTCACTGTCAGCCCCAGAGGAACCACTGGCTGGGGAGCAGGGTGATGGGACCTCAGAGCTGTTTCCTGCCTGTTCTTCTTTGCATGAAACTGTCTCAATGATCCTGCATCCACCACCATCCCGAGCACTAGGGCTGCTCAACCATCACCACACCCTCTTGAAAAATAAACCCAGTTTTATTTGAACTAATTGCAATTCCTTGGGAGAAAGGAAAAAACAAATGAAGGTTGGCTTTGTCCTTTTTTTTTTTTTTTTGGAATGACTGGAACCTTCACCTCTAGGGTCAGGCCGCATGATCACTCCCAGTCAGGAGCCCCTGCCTCTTCTGGTCTGCTGTCCTCCTGGAATCAGAATGGGAATTCTGAATCCCCGATTGGGCTGTGCTCTTTCCAATTCCCCACTGGCCTTAGGAAGAATCCAAATTTTTGAACAGAGTATAAAAGCTGCTTCGTGAGCTGACCTCTTCTCATCTCACTGGTTTTCTGCTTAGCACCCTCTCTCTGTGGCACAGGCTGGATCCTAGCCAGCCACCTGCAGTTCCTTGAATCTACCCCCACCAGCCTTTCCCCAGGCCTCTTTACCTGGCTCACCCTTACTCAGCTTCACATCTCCTCCTGGCCCTCCGCTCCCCCAGGAAGGAACCTTCCCTGACCACACTGATTTGGCTTAGGTTTCCCCTCCCAGAGCCTCCCAGAGCACCTCATCATTCCCCAATACTGACACTCAGTCATACCGTATTGGATCTGCTCATGTTCCGTGGATGGTAGAACAGATGGCAGAGCAAGAAGACAGGAGAAGTCGATGCAGGTGAATGGGGCTCAAACATAATGTGTAGAACCTACAGTCTCCAGAGAACATTCTTCTTCTTCTCTGGTTCTTTTGGCTGCAGCCAAAATGGCTGCCCACGCAACAGGCCACACAAAGGCACTCTCCGTCCATGTCCCCAGCTCACCTGACTCCCCACCTCACCTTTATTCTGGCAGGACGCGACCAGCCTGGTGGGTCTTCAGGGACCGAGGGCCTGGATCTGTCCCACTGTTGGGGAGACGTGAAAGGGATTTTCAGTAACACTTGTCTTAAGGGCTCAGGACCCAGATACTCCCCCATGAACCTCTAGAACTCATCTGCTTGCACCAAGGGAGGAAAAAAGGTCTTTGAAGAACAATTTATATCTTGTATTTTCACAAAAGGGAAAAGGCAAGATGAATCCAGGCAAGCAGTCCTCCCGAGGGTTCTTCTTGATATTAAAATGGAGGATTCTTATGGACAATTCAAAATAACACACGAGGCAGAGAATCATCTTTCCCTGGTAATCTAAATAAAGCCATGGATAATTTAATAATTTCCTCATTATATTCAATTCACAGTGCCTCAGGATGATTTACGTGCCATTCACAGAACACAAGCCCTGAGCCACCTGATAGATGGTCCAAATAACAAAAATGTTTTTTTTTACTTTTCAAAACAAAAATAAATTTATAGCACTTTTCCCGTTGGAAAATAAAATGTGCTCATTATGCATATTCAAAAAACATAAAGGATGCATAAAGAAGTAAATAAAACTTAAAATTTCAACACTCAAAAGTACTAGTTTACCATTTTTAAAACTGCAAAACAGGCTCACATCCTCCAATCAGGCCTCTCTCAAGACCATCCACAAACAGTCCCTTCATCTGAAAGAATTTTCTCGTCCCTCTAAACCCCTACCTTTCACCTCCTTCCATGGGCCTAACTTAGACATTCTTCTTATCATTATTCATAATATTTTTTTTAAAGATGTACTCATGTATTTTAGAGAGAGAAAGAGCACACAGGCAGGGAAAGGGGCAAAGGGAGAGGAAGAAATAGATTCTCAAGCAGACTCCCTACTGAGCTCAGAGCCAGATGTGGGATTTGATCCCACAACCCTGCCATCATGACCTGAGCTGAAACCAAGAGTTGAACACCTCACCGACTAAGCCACCCAGGTGCCCCTCATTACAATGGTTAATTCATGATGTTATGGATGATGTGATATCGTGCAATAAAATACAGTAAGTACACTGCAACATAACACACGATAATTTAGGAATTATAGGATGTAATTTCCTCCAGGAAGGCCTCCCTGACTCCCCAAGGCTGGGGTAGTTGGCTCTCCCTTGTGCTGTCATAGCACCAATCACAGTATTGTTTACCCTGTAATAATGAAATCACTATTGACTCTTCTTTTTCTCCCACGATTGTAAGCTGCCCAGGGGAGGGGCCAGATCTTCATAATTCACCACTATAGTAAGTGTCCAGTACACACCTACGATCGCTTCAGTCAAAGGACAACTTTACCTGCTGTTCTGTTAACTGCCTTGCTCCTCCTCAGTAGATAGTGGACATAATTCTGTGCTAATCAAGATAGAGCTATATTACTATAAAAGACTATTTTCCACTACATGGAAATCAGGACTTCTTTAACCAGGCCTGTATTGACTTCCACTATCACATTTAGGAAGCCAGCTGATTATTTCTTTCAGAACTTCAGGTACAACAGTAATCACTGGACCATGAGTAAGAATCTAAGGAACTCTGATGTGAGGAAATTGAACGCCAGAGTTGTCTTACACCTTCTATCTGCTCCAGAGATAGAAGATTGTTCACTTCCCAGGTCTTAGCTATGTTTTAATGGTTGATGTTGCCAGATCCTTGACCTTCAGCTAAGTGTTGCAACATTGTTTTAAAATAGTTAGCATTTTGGGGCGCCTGGGTGGCTCAGTGGGTTAAAGCCTCTGCTTTCAGCTCGGGTCATGATCCCAGGGTCCTGGGATCGAGCCCCGCATCGGGCTCTCTGCTCGGCGAGGGGCCTGCTTTCCTTCCTCTCTCTCTGCCTACCTGTGATCTCTGTCTGTCAAATAAATTAAATAAATAAATAAAGATAAAATAAAATAAAATACTTAGCATTTTCTGAGCATCTGTAAACTGCTATGGTGTGATGTCAGCCTCGCAGAAAGAAGCCATCCTGAGATAAATACTTTGCCTAAAAGAGACCAGAAATCCAGATAATCCACATGCTGAAAAAATAAAGTGGACTTTTTTTTTATATTACCAAAAATCCTCTAGGAATTGAGCACATTCCCACCCTAAAATAAGACAGTCCATCTATTTCCTACTAAGTGAGATTTGCAGAGCTCATCTTGTATACGCAGGACCATACTAGGTACTATGAAGATGATAAGTTGTCTTTTTTGCTCTAGGAAAGTTTATAGTCTCTTTTAATGATGAGATGTTTATATCATAAACAAACATGACCCACCTTTTCCTAGAAAAGCAGATGAATTAGGGTAGTGGATCTCTGAAAAATAATTCAAGGACTTAGGGGAAAATGACCCATTGTGTTGAGAAAGGGGTCTATGGGGTTACTGAACCAAGACATGAGGAAGCCAACCCAGGCTGAAGAGCAACATTTTTCTTTCTAAGTGTAGGTATTATCACCTTTTGCCACGTGGATGCAGACACACAGCTGAGTTATGACTGGAGCTTCAAACACCATGGTAATGACACCAAATATTTGTGTATCTCCTGCCTCTGAGATACGCAGAACCTCTTTACGAATTTCTTTTAAAGCAATAAGGAAAAACCTCACTGAGGCACCCATGCAAGTGGCAATTGTGTAGGAGAGATGATGGGAGTCCAATAAGATGAGAAACCAAGCTGGATGTGTAACCAACACCCTTTTGCCTCCGAACTCAGCTTACATTTCCTGCCTCTACTTCTGGCTTACTTGCCAGCTCCGGCAAAGACAGTTTGTGCTCATGAAATTTCCCATGTGTTCCCCCAACAACTCCCAGACTCCTTTAGAACCGGTCAGGGCCCACTGAGCACTTCTGGTCAATAGACAAAGAGCAGAAGCACAGTGTATCATTTCCGGGTGCAGAAGCATAGAGTATCACTTCCGGGTACAGAAGCACAGAGTATCACTTCCGGGTCGAGGGAGTTCAAATAAATGGCCTCTGCTAGTACTCTTTTTGTTGTGGTAGCAACCTTGGTGAGATGGGGGCCACCCAAGATGGAGGAACAAGGGAGCATAGATCCAAGTCACCACATGGGGAGCTCCTCCTAACCAGTGCCAGACTTTACCACTGTGAAGTCAATGTTTGTTGTCCTAAGGCACTGGGATGCCGGGGTTGAGCTGTCCCCATAGGACAGCCCATCCTATCCTGCCAGATACTATCCACCAGCCACTCCTACTCCCTCATTCCATCCTGGCAAAGTCCCAACATGGTTTGTGGTTCACTCTTCACCTTACCACAGGCTCAGAGTAAGGGGCTACCTCTCCAGCCCCAGGAGGGTGAGTCATCAATTGATCTCAGCAGATTACAATGGTTTTATTTGCCTTGCCAGAGATTGATTTAGGCTTGGGCATGCGACCATATTCTGGACCAGGAGTTATAAGGGAAATGTCCAGAAATTCTGAGAAAGGCTTTATTCACTCATAAATAGGTAGGTAGGTAGATAGAAAAATAGACAATAGATGTGTGCGTGGGTGTGTGTGCGTGCACCTGTTTGTGTAAGCCATCCCTTTTGTCTCAAGACGCAATGAGGGAGATGTATGAAATGCATGGCACCATGGCTGCCATTTTGCAACCACAAAGCTGAGGCAAAAGTCAGCCTGGTGAAGACAACAGAGAAGAAATGAGAAAATAACATGGGTTCCATAAATTAACCAACTCAGCAACCACTCCTTTTTATCATTTGATATGTTAAAACCACCTGCCTTTCAAGCCGGCTACTGTCAACTCCAGCTGCTGAGCAGAACAGGATGGGGCACATTTGAAACATTGCAATGCTCCCATTCCACGCCCTGAGGTTCTGGCTTAATCCGGCTGTGGTGGAGCCCAGACACGGCTTTGTGTAAGCTCTCAGACGATTCTAACATTCAGTCAGTGTGACAGACCTCCCAAGGGAGTTTAACCTTCCCGAGGATAGGAACTACGTCTTTCTGATCTTTGATGTCCTGTAAGCAGCAAACAAATATAAGGCCTGGTGTGCAAACAGGCTGTTCCATAATTGGAAAATAATAATCTATAAAGCAGGTAACACGGGCTCATCTCTCCAGAAGTACGTCTCCTCACGGAGGAAAAACTGGGCTGCATCTTGGAAGGAGATTAGTTGTGACCGGTAGCAGGGGCCTTGGGAAACAGGGGTCAGGAGCGGCCCTCCGTTCAATGTCCGTGGCCTCTGGGGCTCTCTGTGTCCTTCACTTCCTGCCGCTCACCTGGCTTTTTTGTGCCATCAGAGCCCACCGCTCGCACTTAACCCCACCTGGGCAGCTATCCAGGTCGGGTCTGACCAGGTCCTTTCTTTTTTTCTTTTAATAGATTTTTTAAGATTATATTTATTTATTTGAGAGAGAGAAAGAGAGCGTGAGAGCAGAGGGGAGGGAGAAGCAGAACTGGGAGCCTAACACGGGACTCGATCCCAGGACCCTTGGAGCCATGACCTGAGCCAAAGGCAGCGACTTAAACAACGGAGCCACCGGGTGTGCCTAACTGGGTCCTGTCTATGTTTGTGTCTGTTGAAGCCGAGAAAGCCAGATTTGCCAGGACTACCACCATCCAACATGGAACATACACGTGTAAGGACTCTTCAGGCTGAGCCTTGAAGTTGGCACAATATCATTTTCCCTGCGTTCTGTTGCCTGGAGCAGGTCACAGCCTGGCCCAGATTCCTGGGATGGGAAATAGACTCTACATCTTGGTGGGAGAACCCACGACACACGGAGGAGGGCATGGATGTGGGGAAGCCATTAATCTACCACAGCTAGAAGTGCTGGGACTGGATTGGAGGCCAGGCAGTGTAGACTTGGACCTTGAACTCGAACCACCACATAATCAAGGAGCTGCTCACACTCCCAGATATCCAGATTCTGTGGTTCTGGTTTGAGCTCCGAGAGTATTTTCCTTCCAAGTTAAACTTCTCACTCATTATACAAACATATGTTCAATGCCACATCAATAAGCAATAATTTACACCTTTGTCGGCCATCCCCAAAACTGAAGCTAACAGAAGGGGGTAATATGTAAATTGTTTTGAAGCCTGTCTCAGTTCTGCCTAACGAAACACGGTCATGGGGAGACCTCGAACACCAACAATATGACAAACCACGTCCCGGGATTATGAGCTGCGATAAAATAAAGTGCCAAGAAATAAAGTGCCCACTTACATAGAACTGCAAGAAAGGACTCCTAACGGCAAAGACTTTTTAGAAGAGCTGCTTTCCCCTTGGAGATCTGGGAGTCCACCCGCGATGAAGGACCCAGTCCCTGGACGGACAGCTCAGGACCCAGACTAATTTCCAAGAGAGCTTTCACCCAAAACTCTATCATATAAAGACTGTTTGATGTCCTTGAACTCCCAGGAAAAGCACACTTCATTTCTCTTCAAATTACTTCCAAACAACTATATTAGCCTTGTACTCATGTCCTGGAACCCAAAGCCCATTCCTCCAAATTGCAATAAGAAACATGACTAACTCCTTCCCTGAGAGAATACGGTTGGGGTTCGGTTTGGTTTGGTTTTTGGACGCGTGTGTCGACATCTTCTAAATAGATTCTTACAGATTGAACTTGTTACACAGTCTGTAAGTGCCACTTGGAAGGTGTAAAGAAATCCCTACTGCATAAACCCAACTGCTCACTGAGAGCACGAACTCTCGCCCCCACCCTGCCCTCCCCCCTCTTGAACCATATGGAAATTTCTGGATAAAGTGAGAATACCCAAGAGCCCCTGCACTCGCCCCCACGCCCGGTATCACTGCCCAGAGGGGTCCAGTCCCAGCAGAACGCTCTCTGGTGAGCAGTTCCCAGGCTTCTCAAAGTTTTCAAAATAGAGGGAGATTTTGCCTGTAGCAAAACACTTAGATCCTCTTTCTCTTTCCCCTCAATAAAAATATTAAGAAAGTGCTGGAAGCTTTATTTCACTGAGAGAGAAAAAGGGAAGGAGGGAGGAAGACTGAAGAGAAGAGCCCCTGTTGGCAGCCACATGGGTCTCAGTCATAAAGGATTTGAGTTCTCTGGTGCTATGGACACTGTTCCTGACCTAAATATTCCCTTCAGCCCTTCCCTGTTTCAGGCAGGCCATGGGCTCCTGGTTACATGGACCCACCCCTCATGCCCTTCCACTGTGCCTTTTTACAGAACGTTGGCCCATGCCACAGCCTTCAGGGAGCCCCCCACACATGCACCCCAAATGCTGACTCTTCAGCCTAGAGCTCGACTCCCCGATACGCACGTAAGCTAGCGGGGTTAGCTGCGAGGCTCGGATGCAGCTCCTGGGGCCCCGGGGAGGCATCTTTCAAGAGCAGAGGGCCATCAGCACCACCAAAGGAGCCCCTCACAGGTTCAGATTGCTGTCCTGACCCCGTCGCTCCATCAAAGAGGGGTAGGCATGTCGACTTCTAGAAGGCTCTCCTCTCATTTTGGTGATTAGCCAAGTTTGGAAATCAGTTAAGCAGAAAAGCTTGGAGGGACCAGACATTGTCAAAAAGAGAAGCAAGGATGGTGTCTGCAAAAGACTTTGAGGGACACACCTCCCTCACACACATTCTGCTGCCCCAGACTTCGTCACAAGGACCTAGGTGGCCACAAGAATGAGTCATTATCTGTTCCCATCATCCTTATTTTTCTTTATCGTAAAGCCAGAATCATCAGGGGCACTTAGAAGAAAGCCCTCCAGTAGGACTCAATATTTTCAAACTTTTTCTTTCTTTTCTCTTTCTTTCTTTCTTTTTTTTTTTTTTTTTCAGTTATTAGTACATGATGAACTTGAGCAATGACCAAGTTCCTCCTTCCCCAGAAGTTCAGGGAACAGCAGATAATGCTCTGAGGTCTACCACCATAGGTAGTCATGGTAACTTGTGGCTCTGGTCTCTCTGCCTAGAATGGCGAAAGTTGATTTTGAACCCTAGGGGACATCTGTCATGTCGGTGGACATTCATGTTTGGCACAACTCAGGGAAGGTTATCGAGTGGGTAGAGGTCAGGCCTGTTGCTCAAAGTCCTCCATGCACAGGACAGCCCCCACAACAAATCATCCAACCCAAAATGTCAAGAGTGCCCAGACTGGGAACCCGTGGCTAAAAACAATGTTCAGAACAGTACTGAATCAGCAATTCATGGATTTTGTTTAGTTCTAAATGAATGAATCCACTCCCGTCTTGATGGTGGAACAGTCAATGGGACAGATGAAGGACGCTGCCGACCTTCTATTCATCACTCAGTGATGTCCTAAAATCCAACTCTGTACAAGCATCATGCTGGGAAGAGGGACCTAGAGCCAAGAAGACATGGTCCTGCCCTCGTGGAGCTCACGGCATTGCTGGGGAGATGGGCAGGAGGCAAAGAATCACCCCAATCACAGCTGTAAGCACTATAAGGAAGAGAGGGAGTGAGCAGTGGTGGGGAAAACGAGTCAGTAGGGGCTTCACTGGGAAATGCAGCAAGGCTGAGACCTGCACGGGGTGCCTAGGAGTTCACTAGGGCAGGGGAGGTGAAAAGAGCTTTCCAGCAAAGGCAAGAGTGCAACTGAAAGCCATGGAAGGGAAGACTAGGGTCCATACCAGAGGCTGAGAGATGTACAAAGAAGATGGGAGTGGCACCAGAAGAGGCTGGGGGAAGAACTAGAGGGCGGTTCCCAACAAATGTCGGTTTAGGAGACACTGATGATGTTGGGTCTTTCCCTTGATGGCAGTGGGAAACCATTCTTTTAAGCTAGAGCTTGAGGTTTGTGAAGGATCAAAGTATCTCCTAGTCCATTGGGTTTGCACATGAGACTTGCCTGGGGAGCTTTTTAAAAATACACATCTTCAGGGGTGCCTGGATGGCTCAGTGGGTTAAGCCTTTGCCTTTGGCTCAGGTCATGATCTCAGGATACTGGGATCGAGCCCCACATCAGACTCTCTGCTCAACAGGGGGGGCTTCCTGCCCCCCCCCACCCCAGCAGCTTTCCTGTCTGCCTACTTGTGATCTCTCTCTGTGTCAAATAAATAAATAAAATCTTCTAAAAAAAAAAAAAATACACATCTTCAGGCCCTACCTCGGAACGATGAATCAGAATTTCTAGGGATGTTTCCCAGGAACCAGCAATTATTTAAATGCTTGAGAAACAGTTTCCTAAACCGTCACAAACTGCAAATCCACATATACCTGTATGTAATTTTAGTCCATAAATCTCTAATGTAGGATGATTAAAGACTAAGCTACCCAGAGGCAGCTGGAACCTTCCACGATGGAGGAATGACCCCACACCAAGGTTTGGGGGTCAGTCGAGTGTATTTATTAGTGTATTAGTGTATTATTGATAAAATATGATGTGCTAATGAACGTGCTTGAGGTTTGTGAGGGATCAAAGTATCCTCTCTCTAGCTTACCAGCCTATGCCAGATACAATTCTAATTCTTACTTCTGTAAAACTACAAATAATTCAGGGCCTCTAGAGGACAGTCAATCCCATGAGTTTGGAAATCTGCAAAAGCCAAGGATCTGCTGTAATTAGTGGATGGAAATGCTAAGGCAGAAATCAGATTTACATGACATAGCAAAGCAATAGTAGAAGAAGGAAAAAGAAAAATTGAACCAAACAGCAGACTCTGGTCCTGTGGAGAGATGCTAGCTTTTCAAGTAATTTCAAGCAGAACAGGAATAGGGTTCGTTTCTGAAGTTTGCAGTTTCAATGTTGCCTGGAGTTACATATAATTTAGGAAGTTAATGCGAAATTACTTAACATAGGACTCCCAGATAAAGGGCACGGTCTTCTGCTGACTCACCCCATTATGGACCAAAATAGGTGCTTACACATGAATGAACGTGAGCACGTTCATTAGCACATTATATTTTATCAACTGGGCTAAGCACTACCCTCATCAAAACCTACACATTTTACACTAAAAAAGACTGGAAAGTGGGAAGAATTTCAAAACAACTTCTTATGCCAAATAAGACAGATCATTCAATAAAACCAAACTAATTCCCTGCCATCAACTTTGTGTCAGCAGATAATTCATTTACTTTGGTTTACCACACAGGGGGCGCTATTTACTAGCAACACCTGGGAACTAGAGTAGAATTCTCAGTAGAATTCATGACCTTTGTTCCTTGTCAAGGCCGCCAGCAGAATGAGTGAAAGGTGACCGATAATCCCTTTGGTATTGCTTAGTGAGGAAAGGTGGAGCAAGGACAAAAATCAGGCCCAAGAATCTCCAACTTCGTACATGAAAGATAAAAGGAGACTGTGAATCTTTCCAGAAGCTTCTATTTGAGGGTGATCTCAAAGTAGTATGCTGAGCTAACATTTTATGATTCTACAACCCCAGATATTTAAGAGTAATGGAAACAAACAGAGCAACGGATAAGACCCTGGCAATGGAGACACTAAGAAACTTGAAATATTTTCACCAAAAGAAGAACTGATTCTTATTCTTTAATTCCAACTGTTTGTAAAATCAAAACAGCAGGAAGTCTTTAGTAATCCAGTGATCTATATAGCCTCTCAGAGGCCAAACACCTCTAGCGAAATGAACTGCACTGCCCATCTTTTCCGTTCAGATGACATACACTTGAGGATGAAAAAGGGTCAAATCACTGTTAGGATTATAGATTACAATGTCACAAACTGAGTAACAGAATTTTCTCCAGGCAAGAAAAAAAACATTGAATATTTCTTAAGAATTTCTTCTCTATAATTTTTTTTTTAACCAATCAATTGATTAATAGTGAGTGGTACACAAAGCATTTGGGATTTATGTGGCGAATTGTGACCTAAAGCACTGATCAGGAAAACTTCATTTAATCATGGATTTCTGCAAGATGTGCATTGGCACTGTTTGATTTACCTCTAAAACGCATTCCTCCGAACTCAAAGATAGAGGCAGATAGCGTTTACAGAAGGTACACACCATTATTTCCAGACAATGAAGTCTTTTCTCTTTTTCTGATTAAATTTACAATTCCATCAGAAGATGAATAGATGGTGGGGTCGTTTTGTTTATATTTTATTTACAGCTAAATGAAGCAAAGAACTGGTAATGTTCCTAGAAGGGGCCTATGGCCAACCAAATAGGACGATGTCCCTTATATTCAGGAAAGCTTTTGCTCTGGACAAGAACAATGACCCCAACAAACACCAAATCAAACAATAACCTCTGAATAAAATAACAAGCCTAGGGGACACCTGGGTGGCTCAGTTGGTTAAGCAGCTGCCGTTGGCTCAGGTCATGATCCCAGAGTCCTGGGATAAAGTCCCGCATCAGGCTCCTTGCTCAGCAGGGAGCCTGCTTCTCTCTCTGCCTCTACCAGCTGCTCTGCCTGCTTGTGTTCTCCCTCTCTCTCTCTGACAAATAAATAATAATAATAATAATAAGCCTATATGTTTCCTGAACAAGCAACTTAGTCACTGACATAACATCATTGGAGAGGGGAAAGAGAGGATAAATTTAGTAAAATACATAGACACGTGGCGAATAGGTTTGTGATTGCTTAGTCCTGGGCAGAGGGAGATGAAGGGACTGAATGATGCAGTTTACCAGCTCAGAGAGTATAGGAGAGAGGCAATAAGTTCATTTTCAGATATTTTAAATACCAGGGTTCTACGGGACTTCTAAGTAGAGCCATATCCAATAGGCTGATAGATGTAACATCAGAACTCCTTCCAGGCAAGCACATCTCAGAACCATAAAGGTCATAAGCAACAGGGAAAGACGCCCTGAGGTCTCTGATGGGCGGGTGTAGACGGTGCTCTGAAGGGTAACCACAGAAGAGACGCAGAGGAGCGCTCTCCACTTCCACCACACGAGGGCAGCACAGAGCCTCCTCCTCGCCGGTACCCTGGCTGTCCGGCTTCCCGGAGGTGTTCGCTCCTGATTGGTGGCCCCGGATACCGATGTCATCCAGCAAGCCGGTTCCCAGGGAGGCCCTGTCTGCGCGCCCTGCCCTCTTCAACCACTAACAAGGATCGCCATGAATTAGCATAAGGAATTAGCGACCTAACACATGATCAGAAGTGATTACTTGGCCGGGGTGGGGGCGGGGAGGACATTCTACCATTTTTATTTATGAAGTAACTTTACCACTGAATATTTTCTTTTGCTACTTTGTACTCCTATCAGAGAATCTCTCTCTGGATAGACAGACAGATAGATAGATAGACAAACATATATATACACAAACATATTTATATTTATATGTATTTATATACAAATAATATAAATATATTTGTATATTAAATTTAAGTACATTTATATTTATATTTTTTAAATATGTTTATATATAAAATATAAATACGTTAAATTTATGTATTTATATTATATAAATAAATGTATATTTGTATTTGTAAATAAATATAAATATATAAATTATATATAGTATAAATATTTATTTAATTTTAAATTTAAAATGGACAAGTCAATGGTTTTTGGTATATTCACTGAGTTGTACAGCCACAGCCACCATCTAATACCAGAACATTTCATCACCCTACAAAGAAACTCCACAGGAAGGAGATTATACCATAGATAGTCTTTTGTGACAGGCTTTTCTCACTTAGCATAATGGGTTTTTTTATTTTTTTTATATTTATTTACTTGACAGAGATCACAAGTAGGCAGAGAGGCAGGCAGAGAGCGAGACGAGGAAGCAGGCTCCCTGCGAGCAGAGAGCCCAATGCAGGGCTCAATCCCAGGATCATGACCAGAGCCAAAGACAGAGGCTCTAACCCATTGAGCCACCCAGGCACCCCAGCATAATGTTTTTAAGGTTCATTCACATTTCGCTTATCCATTTCTAGTTGATAGATATTTGGGCTGTTTCCATTTTTTCCCAGTATGAATAAAGTTGCTATGAACAATCACATATAAATATATGTATCTTTATTTCTCTGAAATAGACATATCTCAGAGCAGAATTGCTCAGCCACATGGTAACCCTATGTTTTACCTTTCGAGGAAGAACAGTGCTATTTTCTGGATCATTGTGCTGTTCTAAATTCCCACTAGAAGTGTTTGAGGGTTCCACCTTCTCTACGTCCTGACCCCACTTGATACTACTGTCCATCTTTTCCATTCCAGGGATTAGTAAGTGGCTTCTGGGTCCTGATTTATATTCCCCGCATGGCTAACGATGTCCATGGCTTTTTGAAGCTTAAAATTCCAGAATGTGATTCAGACTTTTTTTTCCCTCGTACATCAAAATAAAAACTGTCTTTTGAGGACGTAAAGAAGACTACAAAACCAAGGAACCTATAAAGTCCCCATAATATCCATAGAACCTGAAAACACCATTACGGGTTCCAGGGGAGACGCTGGAAAATGTAGTCAAGCTGAACTGTGGATGGAAAATTATGTTCTTGGGCTTCCAGAGAAGAGAATCAAGGGACCCATTCAAGTTTCAGCGAGCAGGGAGGCTCCTGCTGAGGCTTGGCTAAGTGGGCACCAGCCCTGCTGCTCTAGCCATGCCCTTGTGTGGATGATCTCACAAGGAAAAATGTCATATCCTGATTTTTAAAAAAATGAGAATTTGAGGCCGAGCAGCACATGGTCTCATTGACTTGCCTCATGGTATGATCTGGTTGGACTTTGAGAGGGGCTGGCACAAAGCCTCTGTAGGACTTTGCTCTGATCCTAAGGGGGCTTTGGAGCAATGACTGGACCATAACAAGTGAGTCCAAGGATGTAAACCCCAGAGTGGGAAGGCTGCCCTGAGCTTTGCAGCCGGAAACTCTTATATGAAATGGTAGTGAGCGCCCCTCCTTCCCCTTCTCTCACTGGTAGCCTCACTGCAGGGAAGGAAGCACCACAAAGCATGAGGCAGAGGCCAAGCCAGGGCTCTTGGCCTGAGGTTTGCGGGAGGCAGCTTGTAGCACCGGAAATCAAGGAGCCACTGGGTCAGGTGATGGAAGGCTTAGAAGACATGTGAAGACCTGGTCTCACTTTGAGAAGCTTAGACATTAAAAAAGAAAGAAAGTGATATTTTATGTTCATCTCTCTGACTTCATGGGGGTATTTCTCAATTAACCCCTGGAGTTGACTGTTGGGGTTTTTTTTTTAATCAAAAATCACCAGTTAGGATGTGACTATCACTGAAATCAGATCGCCAGCCAAGCTCACCATTGAACAGATAGGAAACTGGGGGCAGGAATATTTTGTGTGACCCCCACATGACAAGCAAGCTTGTGTCTGTGGCTCAGTGTTCCATGTGGAATGAAAGTTGTACATCTGCATCCATCCAGAGCCCATGATCCCCCCCCCCACCCCTACTTCCAGCAAGGCCCCTCCCTTACTTCCAGGCCATGCAGTTTCAGTGGGCCTGGTCTAAAACCCCCAACTGAAGGAAGCCCAGAACCCAGGACTAGCCACTAAGACTAAAATCAGAACATCAACTTGGACCAATGAGAAAGGGAAGACTTCTCACTCCAAGGACTAGAAGGAAAGGGAGCGGCCAACAGAGGTAAGTATTGTCAAAAGATAAAGAGAAACAGAGCACTGTTGATAGATATCCTTTGAGTTTCTTGATACTCTGTGCCAGAAATGAATTGCCTCCAGAACTTTCCATTAGGTTAAATGACCTTTAGGTCATTTCCATTAGGTTAATGACCTTCCGCTATACACACACACACACACACACACACACACACACTTCACTCGTTTTCTGCTTTGTTGTGAGTTTTGCTTAAATTAGTTTAAATTGAGTTTCTGTTACTCGCAAACCAAAGTCCCAAAAGGCACCTGACTTAGAATTTTTTTTCCCCAACCACCATCCTAGGTGCATGGACCTGCTTCAGCCTGGGGTGGGGGTGGGGACTACTACCCAAACACACCTGCTTGTGCCTTGACCACACTCTCTTCATGTGCAGATACGGCAAATCCTTTTCAGGTTCCACTAAACATGCCAGCTGTCTTCTCCACTGACCTGTCCTTAGTGACGGATGCCTCTTTCCTCTCTCGTGATAATTTTCAACCTGTCCCACCTTAGCACAGGACCCACTTGATTCACCATCCTGCTCCTGTAACACGATCTACCCAATATCTTCACTACCAGACAATGACCTTGACCCGCGGACCAGAGTTCGGCAGCATCTCCAGGCGTCCCCAGCTCACAGGTGCTCTGCAGGTACGCTGACCTCCTGCTCTACTTCTTGCTTTTCTCCATTCCCAATCCACATCTAAACTACCAGGTTTTTAACTACTCTAGCCATGTGCTCATTAGCAGAAGCAAAACCAATCTAAAGGATGCCTTTGCTTGGCCCCTACTTGCTCATCTTCAGGGAATAAAGCCAGGTCCAGTGGCAATCCTTCCAGCACCTTCCAACCCAAAGCTCCTGTTATCTCAGGGGGCTTGCTGATGGCATTTGTAAAAATTCACAAAGAACTTTGCCCGAAACCTCCCAGTGGGGAGGTAGATCCATGTCTAAGCCCTACTCTGTATCCTCTGGCCCTCAGCTTCACCCCCTCCTCGCCCACCGCCCCTCTGCCCTCCCCAGCACTCCACAACTTTTCAAACAGGCAGGAACATGGACAAAGAAAGTGCCTGGCCACACACCCCGGAGGGTACTTCATGCCTAGGCTTCTTCCCAGGGAGCAAAATGCTGGTCAACCATCTGGAGGCTTAGCTCAAAAAGTATCTGGTGGGGCACCTGGGTGGCTCAGTGGGTTAAAGCTTCTGCCTTCAGCTCAGGTCATGATCCCAGGGTCCTTGGGGATTGAGCCCCACATCGGGCTCTCTGTTCAGCAGGGAGCCTGCTTCCTCCTCTCTCTCTGCCTGCCTCTCTGCCTACTAGTGATCTCTGTCTGTCAAATAAATAAATAAAAAATCTTAAAAAAAAAAAAAAAAGTATCTGGTAACATTTACTGAAATTTGTTCACGAAGCACCCCCTGATGCTTAAAGCTTAATGTAACTTGTTTTCACCTCAAATCGTGTTTCCCCGGCATTGGGGCAGGACTGGGGTGTGCTTTTCAGGAAATGGGGAGAGACATGCGTATATACGCAGCCCGGTGGTTCACAATGCGGACTCTGGACTCAGACTGTCCGTGTCTAAATCCCACCTCAACCATTCGGAACCCTGATGTAACACACACTTTTCTCAGTCGTTTCGTAGGGATAATAACAGAAACCACGTCACCAGGTTTCCAGGAAAGTCAAAAATGATCATGGCGTAAAGCCGGTGCTTGATGCATATTCGTTATTGGGACGTGGACTTTCCAACATGACAGAGAAGCTGGGGGGGTCCTCCTGCTCGAGATGCCCAGGCAGCCTCTCGGGAGCCAGGGGAAGGCGGTGGACCTCCCTGCCCCACGGGGGTGTGAGTTCGGCACCGCTGTGGCGGGCCCCCACCCTCAAGGAGGGCCCCAGAGAAGACGTGCCTCTCCCTCAGGCTACTGCCAGGATCAAAAGACCCCCCTCACCACCACATGGGTGCGGGGTGCTTCATGGAGAGGCGTCTTGGCCTCGGTGGTGATGTGACCCCCTGTCTTCTAACAATGTCTTGTACTGACCAGGGTGTGTGACCGCAGGTGCCCCGTGGAAACAGTGTCTACAGCAGCTGTTCACGCAAGGGCCATTTTACTCCAGGAGACACTGATCATGTCTGGAGACATTTTTGACCGTGTGAAGTGGGATCTGGGGGTCCCTTACCTTACGATCCTACAGGGCATGGTCCCTCACTATCCTGCAGGGCACAGAAGAGCCCCCCACAAAGAATCACCCACACTTGAGTGCACACATACACAAACATACACATGAGAATCTGACATATATAGAACACAGACACACACATGCACACAGAGACACACATACACACACACACACACACAGAAAGACAGAGACACTTTCACACCCACGCCGTCCTGGGAGTGACAGCACAGACAGGGCCCAACACCTGCTTTTTTCCTCCTCCAGCCTATTGGCTCAGGGAGCTTTCAGAAACGGCATCTCTGAAGCCACCCGTAGCTTGCTGGAAATAGAAACCACAGCCCCTCCCCTCAAGAGATTTTTAAATCTGGGAAGATAGGAGAGGAGCCTGCATGGGGAGGGCACAGGTGCACCCACATACCTATGGACAGAGCCACGGGACTCAAAGTCAGATACGGTGCTGTCGGGTTGCGGGGGCGTGTAGGGGATGGAGGACCTCTCTCTGTTTCTGTTCATTCCTCCCTGCCTCGAGCAGCCTTCCTGATCCCAGTCTGGACTTCAGGCGAGTCATGGACTTTCAAGTCCCAGGCGCGGGCAGGAGACACTGACATGCTGTACATCTCAAGGCCCCAAGAATACCCACATCCTCACCCCCGCCCAACAATGATCTCCACAGGTCCCTCCATGGGGGGCCTTCCTTGCATGCCATGTCTAGAGCCAGGATTACCCTGCAGTCATTCCCAGGGAAGGGAAAATTTGGACTGATATGTGTTCCCCCAATCAAGCAGAAAGCACATTTCACTCCATGTGGGCACCCTATAAAGGTGGCAGAGACAGATCAGCAGGAAAAAGTCTCGTGCCGCTGGTGGGACCATGCTTCCCCTGGTTGCCTATGAGCCCAGGAGGTCCTACGGCAGCCACACAGCGCTAGAGCAACTGGAGGGACCATGGGCCTTCGTGCAAATTTTGGCTGCCACTGAACAGCTATAAAAACTCATGCACAGGATTGAAATTCATTGAATTAGATGCCTCCTTTCTTGGTTTCTTGGTTTCCCTGTACAGCACCAAATTTCTTCTCCGGGTAACAGAGCCATGATTTTCCTTGCGGCTGATGGTAGCGAACTACTCTGTTCCTGGCTCTAGAGGTGAACACATAGCCCAGAAGTTCAGGAGCACAGACCATCCCTTTAGCCACAGCAGTCGAATGAGCATGGCCCATTGACCCTGGTTACACCAAAGACACTCAACCCTAGGATTCCGAGTTGGAACCTCTGAGAAGGAAAATCTCCCCTGCTCCTGTTTTTGAAACTATATCTGAAACTGAGAAGGCACCCATGTGAAGCTGCTGGGGCCGCCACACCAAGAAAGCCCACCAACATGGCAAAAACCACAGCCAAGAGAATACCTGAGTGCTGATGATATCATGAAGACCCTAGATCCAGCTGTGCCTGAAGCCTTAGAATTTCTACTGACAGAAATAAATTCCTCTCTATCTGCCTATCCCAACTGGACCTGGATCTTTAACATTCACCACCACAAGCCCCCAGTATTACACTCTCCAAGCCTCTGTTTCTTCTGTGATAGTGGGGATGATACCAGTTTTTAGTCTCACATGGTCATGGTGAGCTTTTAATTAAGATCTAGCAACAAGTATAATGCATTGGCCTTTAACGCCAGTTTCTCCCAAGCAAAGAAACTCTGCTGCATTTGATGAGAGCTTTGGGAGGACTGCGTGTGCTCTCTGACACTCCCCGTGCTCCCAGCCCCCTCAGTCTAAGTGAGGCTGTATGGGCAGTCCTGGCTGGCAGCCTGCATAGAACAGACAAGAGCTGGTGTTTGACCCTCCACCTCTTATCTCTTGTCATGGTGACCAAGGAGCCTTATGAAGAGCTGGTGGCACCATGAGATCAAAGCAGCCAGAATCTCTGAGTTACCACAGGAGAGAGGCTGTCCCGCAGAGCCGTTAGACTCCCATCGAGTGTGTTAAGTCTCTGAGATTCAGGGATAATGGGTCGGCAGAGCAGAGCCTATCTCATAGTGACAAATAGGACTGTCTTCTGAGAAGACTTCCACAGCCGGACAGATGAACGGAGTGAGCATTTGAGCCTGTACAAGGCGAACCCATTCAAGAAGGTGGACACTGCACCCCCAAGACAAATCACATGTGTCTTAATTTTGCCCAAGGGCTGTCTTTTCTTTGTTTAGGTCTGAATTTCTATGGCATGTTCTCGGAGGGGTCTTCCTGACCACTCTGATGAGAGCAAATCCCCTCCATATTGTCCCTCTCGGCTTTCTCTGCCTGTTTTCTCCTCCTCCTCCCCCAGACCCTCTTCTTCTTTTTCTTCTCCATCAACATAACTAACACTCACTGGTTGTTTCCTAGGTGTTGGGTAGAACCGTAAGCTCTCTGCATGGATTGTCTCATTTAATCCAGCAACAACCCTCCGTATCAATCAGGAATCTGAGTCCACACAATAGAAAGCAAGGTGATTTAAGCAGAAAATACATTTATCGAAAGGGTATGGAGTAGCTCACCAGAGCACTGGGATACGTGGAACCAAGCGACCCTGGATGGTCAGTATCCCAGCCCAGGGCAAACCCCAGTCAGGGGGTTTGCAACAACTGCTCCTACTGCAGAAAACGGGTCACCATGGCTGTCACCACCACACCAGACCTGGGTACACTCACTCTCATTAGGCAGCTCCAACTGCGTCTTTGAGACAACAACCTTGCTTGAGTTGAAGTCTCAAGCTGAAGCCCCCAATTTTCCAATTTTCCAAGCTAAGGCCCCAGTCTTCCCCGGGCTGCTTCGCCAGTTTCCAAGAACGTCAGAAGGGGTGCCCCTAGTGAGATGCACCATGGAGCGTTTCCAAAGCACAAAAAGAAGCATTAGATGCCATCCAGCTCTAAAAGTACGAAATGGCCCACACTCCTGGGGGCGGACGGAATATTCAAGACACAATTTTTAAAAACCCTTATCAATACCAATGCTATCCCCAATTTAAAAAAAAAAAAATGTTGAACAAATATTTAAAGGCTCTCCGTTTGAAGAACCGACAAATTATTAGCCTGATGAGGGCACCCACACTCTCCAGTCTCATTCTGCTGATGGGTGGGGTGAGAAGTTTGCCAGACGGCTGCCTGCAACCTTGGCTTCTCAGGAACTCACAGTTTCTGGCAGCAGAGTCAGGCCTCCAAGCCTCCCAAGGCTTTGGACTATGGTCCTAAAACCAATAGCACTTCTCACCTGGGAGCTTGTTAGACTCCAGGTCCTACTGCGACCCTACTGAATCCAAATCTGCATTTTAGCAAAAAGCCCAGTGATTCAGGTCCGTATGAAAGTTGAAGATAGCCTGTTGCTGCCCTGTGACTCTCAACCTCACACACACAGTGAAATCACATAGGCAGTTTCTACAAGGGACGGAGGCCTCATCCCACTCTTAGAGACTCTGTTGTAAGTGTTCTAAGGTGTGGTCTGGGCATCGAAATTTTGAGATGACTCTAATGAAAAGCCAAGGTCAAGAACTACTGAGACATGATTCATCCCATCCAGAGCATTCTTGGAATAAAAAGTTATTCTCATGAAAACTATGTCCACCCAAGGTCATTTCCCAACCTTTGCCTCCTAAAGGGTCCCAGAGCATCACCACTCACCAAAGCTGATTCCCAAAGAAGTAATTTTAAAAAACCAAAGGGCACTGGTCAGCCACAGCCACTCTGAGCTCCTTACTCTGAATCTTGGTGATGTCTTTCCTGTAAGTGTTAAAGCTCAAGAAAGCAGTTTTCCCCCAGAGGTCATCCGGTCTAACCCTCTCACGTTACGAATGAGGAAACCACGTCCCTGAGAGAGGAACTGAGTTTTCAAGCACAACCAAGGACTTGAACTCCGATTTCAAGGGCAGTCCCTTCCCCGCACACACATCGCCTATCCAGGGAAGGGAGCTCCTGAGGAATGGGCGTTTGATGAGGGCCTGGTCAAAAGTTCATCCCCAAAATGTTAATTATTCTTAATGAGGCTGACAGCTTTGAAGCCAGTCCAGTGCCAGTGGTGCACCCAAAAGCCAGTTTTTTAGTGTGTCCTCATCTAATTAGGGGTAGGTGCGGTAATTGGAAACAGGCGATCTCTGAGGGGCAGAGTTGCAGGAAACGAAGCCCCCTAATGCAGTTCTGCCTGGGAAGAGTTCGCTCCCGCCGTCGCGTGCAGCTGGGACTCTCGCAAGGCCTGTCCTGGGAGGAGGAAGGTGAGCACATTCCAGAAGGAGTGGGGAAAAGAGGCAAGGTCACTGAGGAGTGTGATAGTCCCACAAGGAAAGTGAGCCCTGGCCGCTCTGCTGTGGGGACTCAGCTGTGCCAGTGTCCCAGGGGCTGTTCCTGTGTCTCGGGTGGCGCAAGCCCTGCATGGCTGTCGCTAGTGGTGGTCTTCCAGTTATCCTTACTGGGTAGGTACTAGGTACTAGGTAGCAGGTACTGACCTAAGTACTCTGTTCACATGACTTCCATTTTATCCCTGTATCTAGCCCATCAGGTAGGTACCCTCTTTGATAAGGGAAGAAAATGAGGTTTAAAGGGCTTTGAGTTGCTTGCCCAGAGTCCACCGATCGGGACGGAGCCAGACCCAGGTCCAAGTTCATGTGAGCCCAGAGCTCTGGCATCCACTCTGCTCTGCCCTCCATCCCTTCTGCTTACAGTGCTCATCAGGACCGGCCTGGCCCTTCCAGAGGGAAGCAAGCAGAAGCACCAGGCTCCACGGGAGCAGAGGGGCAGAGGCTGGTCCGCGGAGAGCAGACATGGGCAGGAGGCAAGCGGCATTCGTCCAGCGAGCAGACGCACCTCTCCAGAGCTCTTGGGAGTGCCAGCATCACGCATTCGGCTGACCCGGGAGCTGCCAACCCAGGCATCTGCTGCAGTGCGTGCTCGCCGCAACAGGACCGTGCGACCACCAGAGCCGTTGGCACCATCTGGGTTTCCGGGTCCAGAGATTCCATGACCGCTTACAGCTGAGTGTAAGATGATCAGACCTCCAGCGGATACCACTTAACAAGTTCATGGCTCAGTGGTTCCCGAGATGGATTACTCAAAGCCCCTTGCTCGGGAGCCAGATTTTCCGCAAAGCCGGCTGCAGGTGGCTTCTCATGGTTGCTCTCAGCCTTGTTAACACCACCTGATCTGCACATCATCGGCTTCCCATCTGCTGCCTACCAGCTGGGCTGCTGGCGGCTGGGGGACTGATTTTGCAATTTCTCTCCCTGCCTCTCTCCCCTGCTCCCTCTCTGCATTTTTATTCCAAGCCAAGCTTCTCATGGGTTTATAACCCCATATGCCATTTTGTCCCCATTTTCGATCCCAACCTCAAATTTGTATCAGCCGGGAGTGAAACTATTCATTTTTGTTTGATTAGGGCAGTGGAATAACCCCAGCTAATGCCAGCCCACCCGCCTTTTGCCGTGAAGTCATATGCAAGTTTCCAGAAGGCCCATGGAATACTGTGGGGTGGTGGGGGGAGGGTCTGGATGTCTTCTGCTCTTGTAGGTCTCTACTCTCATCCCCATTCCCGCCCCTGAGGCCCCTGCCGGCTTCATGACCCTTCTGGAATAATCTGTTACTTTTTCATTTGAGGTTGGGGATAAACTGAGGCAATCAGGGAGTTCTTCATCAAGACTCATTAGGATACAGTTTTTCCCCTGAGGTCCTGCTGCGTCTGCGGATGACAGACTCAAGTCTCTTCTGCCCTCAGGTATCTCGGCCAAGGTGGCTCCTTCCCCAGGGCTCGGCCTGGGGAGCGGAAAGCCAAGCCCTCGTGGGATCTTTCCAAGTCTACTCCTTACCTTCATCCCCTTCAAGCTGCCTCCCTGCGTGCAGCCTGAGAGTCTTTTTCTGATCAGAGGCAGGGACGGGAAGAAGGTCTTAATCTCACATGTCTTATTTCCTCTGATATGAATCCTTTCTAGGCTTTTGAAATTCAAAACCCAGGAAGAGAGAGTTTTCCCTTCTTTCTGCTCTCACAGGGAGGCCTATGGAGAAAGACAGGACTCCCACTGATGGACAGAAGGGAAAGACAAGAAGGAAAAAGAAATAACAATCAGTTAATATAATATGATTCTATGAGTCCTGAGCTCGAGTCCCAGTCCGGCTCCCAGGTCAACGGGGAATCTGCTTGTCCCTCTCCCTCTGCCCCTCCTCCCCACTAGTGCTTTCTCTCTCTCTCAAATAAATAAAATCTTAAAAAATAATAATAATGATAGGAGATATGGGAGAAAATCCACACTCTTTTTAATCCAGTGGGTCTGACTACGAGTCAGAATAACCTGGTCACACACAGGGACTCTGACTCTCACCTAAGAGCCCCAGGAAATTAAACAGTAATCTGTACGCTTCAGAAACCATTTTCCAGATAAAGACACTATGGCCCAGAGGGAAAACCAGCTCTCCTACTTGGTTAGCTATACTTTATAATCCACCTTCTTCTAAAGAAAAGGAGGCCATTTGTGTAACAAGTTCATGGCATCAAGGTATCCAGAACATGGTCCTGGGCTCAGTTTCCCTCTTGCAGAAACCAACCCATTCTCCATTGTCCATCCTGTTTGCTCCTGGCAAGGGAAATGTTTTCCTCTTTTTTTTTTTTTTTTTTTTACCCTTTATAAACAATTCATTCTCAAAGATTATCTGGGAGGCCAATCAGGTTGGGAGAGAAACAGAAGAGTCCGTGCTCAGCTGTGACAACTGAGCTACAGTGACATTCATACACACTCAACATTCATCTGTCTGACCCAGGGAATATGTACGTGTGTTTAGAGCAAGTAGGCTCAACATAATCCAAAAATACTAATCTGATCAATGGTTAATTACTTGATTAGTCCTAAAAAATATTGGATAACATCGTAGTTCTTTTTTGTTTTGGTCAATAATTGAATGCCGGGTATATATGCCCATCCCCACACTCAGACTGGGTGTACAGGTGCCATCCCTCTCATAAACGCCCTACGCTCAAGGAATTCACACTTTTATGGGAAGAAAGGCCAAAACAAAAATTGAGTCTTGTATGTGAAAAAAGACTATAAAAAAGCAAGCAAAAGTCTGAGCTAGAACAGGAGTCAACAAGTTGGCTTTTGTTTTTGTTTTTGTTTTTGTTTTCTAAAAAGGGTCAGATGGTACCTATTTTCTGTTTTGTGGACCTTCCGGCCTGTGTCTCAACCTCTTGGCTCTGTCTCTCTAACCCAAAGGCAATGGAACAGGTATGACTATGTTCCAGTAAAGCCTCATTATGAAATGAGCCCACGCAGGCTGGTGACCCCTGGGCACAAGGCGTGCAGAGTAAAGAGGCAGAGGGTGCGTCCCTAAGAAGGTAACAGGTCAGCTAAGGCTGGGAGAGTGGGCAGAAGCCAGCCCCAGAAAGCAAGAGGAGAGAACCTCCCAGCAGAGGGAACCCCAGGGCCAGGGTGGGCTGGGAGCCGAGAAGGCAGTGCCGGTGGGGTGCTCAAGGGGTTGTCAGCCCCGGCGGGGGTCCCTGCATGGGCAGACCTTCCCTGTGGGGAGTCCAAGGAGTCAGAACTTTACTCCAAGTGCTGCAGAAAGCCATGGACAGATTTAAGCAGCGAGTTTCCATGATTGGAGTGTGTGCCCTCTTACAAGCATGGCCCCTCGCACCAGCCGCGTGGGAAGCGGGAGCTCTGGCAGAGCCTGGAGTGGCAGCAGGGCCCCGGGGAAAGGGGAGCTCGGCGGCCGGGGGGTGCTGTGCTGCTGCGGTGACCATGGTGGTAGAGAGCAGAGGGGGGGCTGGAGACACACCGTAGACATCAAGTCCACAGCGCTTGCCGCTGGATGGCCTGGGCCAGGGAGCTCAGAGTCAAGGATGATGAAGAGGGTTCCGACCTGAGCAGGGGGGCCTGGGCGGGCTCTCAGCGCCGAGGCAGGTGGTGGCGCGAATCACAGAAAGGGGTATCCGAGCTGCCGGTTCTGCAGCCGTCGCTGGCTGTCCCTTGCATCCATCGCCCTCACGAGGCTGGGCCGCGGGCCCGGCACAAAGCCAGGGCTTTAGGTCCCACTTGGATGCGGCGGGCAGTCGCGTGAGAAATCAGGACAGGTGAAGGAGCTCGCAGGCCTCTTCGGTGCCGGCCCCTCAGCTCCCGTCCACCCCTGTCGGGCTCAGGTTCCCTGACACCAAAGAACCAGAAGGACAGCGGGGGCGGGAGGAGGACAGCACCAACCTCTCCGCACTGGCTCTGTCGGTGGGAAAACGGGGAGGTTTTCAAAAGCTTAACTTTTAAATAAAATCGAACTGTCTCACCTTTAGTATCTTTAAGTAAAAGCCAGGCCTCCCCTCAAGCATGGGGGGTGTGGATACGGAGAATGTTATCTGCTTGGCTCTGACTGCTTTCCTGAGGAATGTCCTTGGGGGGTCCAGAAGAGTCCGAGGGGACCCCCAGATTCCAGCCCAGCCCCACCCCAGGGGAGGATGCCCAAGTTTGACCCTGAGCAAGTCACAGGCTCTGCGGGCCCATCTGTAAACCCGGAGTTGGAGCAGCCACTCCTGGAGGCTCTAGCATCTTGCCGGGGCCGTAAATCTCCTGTCGGGTGATATCATTCAGCACAGCCGCTGCCCCAAAGGTCTGTGGCTCGTGTAAATCAGGATCCCCTGCCCTCTGTCTGGGACCCAAACATCCCAGCACAGAGAGCCCGGGAGGCCCTTCCTGCTCAGATGCCGGGCATGACTCCCGGACGAGCAGAGCCGAGGAATCCAGCTCATAGTGGTGAGCACGTGGCACCCCGAGGCCGCAGTGAAACAGAGCTGCTGACCCTGACCTACCTTCATCAGCGTGCCCTACGCGGGGACCATGGATTGGGTCGTTTCCAACCTCCCCTCCTGCCCGCGCCTCCCTGACTGACCCGCTGCCCCGCCTCACCCTGTGAAACATTGCCACGTGCGTAGGTTGGGCTCGTTTATTCGGCAAATGTTGAGGAAAGCACCTACTGTGTGCCAGACCCAGTCTGAGGAGCCAGGGGACACAGGACAAAAGGACAAGCCTGCCGCCGAGCCGGCAAGCGGACAAGATCACAGCCTACTTCAGATGACAATCCGGAATAGGTGCCATGAAGGAAGTTACAACGGGGTGACAGAGGGACACGGACGGGTCTGACGCTGGTCAGCAGCCACTGCCGGGGCCGCCCTGGGAACTGGCCTTGGGAGGAGAGCCTGTGGGGCGGTCGGGACGACAGGTGGAACGGGGGCGTGGCCAGAGCACGATGGGCCACCTGATTCTGAGTACAATTTCAAATGGCATTTATTAAGGGTCTGTGTCGTTTTCTGGGGCTGACATCACAAAGTCCCACCAAAGCACATTCATTCTCTCACAGTTCTGGAGGGCACAATCCAAACTGGAGGTGCTGGCAGGGCCATACTCCCTCTGAAGTCTCTAGGGAAGAATCCTTCCATGCTTTCTCCCAGCTTCTAGAAGCTACCAGCCATCCGGGCCTTCCTCCGCTGGTAGGCATCACTCCAATCAGCCTGTCCTCACAGGACCTCCTTCTCTGCGTCCTCTGCTTAGAAGGACACCAGTCACTGGGCTTGCGGCCCAACTTCATCCAGGAGGATCTACTTCCAAATAAGGTCGCATTCTGAGTCCTGGGTGGACATGAGTTTTGGGGAAACCAGTCCACCTACCATAGGATTTTTAGGCAGGGGATGGGTCGGTTAGGATTTATGTTTCGAAAACTATGACTCCAGCTGGAGGTAAGGGCTGGGTGAGGGTGAGAAGGAGGGTAAGCAAGGGTGGGAGGAGCCGTGGGGAGGGGATGGCGGGTGGGGGCTGGGCTAGCGGAGATAGACAGGTGGGGACAAATTCTAAATCTGTGTTGGAAGCGGAGTCGGCACCGTTGGCCATGGAAGGGATGTTAGGGACCAAGGAGAGGGATCAAGGATGCCTCCCAGTGGTTGCGTCGTGGACCCAGACACACTGTGAGGGTCTGAAACGCCACTGTCCTCCCCACGGGTATTTCTTCCCTGATCCCGCGGGTCGGGGAATGGCTCACAGAGCACACAGGTCTGCAGCCAGAACAGGAAGCCCAGAAGGCGAGCTCGAGGCCTCTTTCTCCACGCGCAGCGGTCCCCTCCATGCTCTGTCACTGGCTTGCGTGGGGTTCCCCATTCATCGGGAGAGGCAGAGAGCAGCCCTGTGCTCCCCGATCTTCCGTCGGCCCTTCTCCTATTTCCAGGGCACTCAGGGGGACTGCTGTCACTTCAGCCCCCAGGACCCTAGGGCCAGAACCAGAGGTTCACATCTGACTTCTCAGCTTTGGCAAAGAGCTGGCACAGAATGATGGGAGGGAGCAGGGGAGAAGTCTGGATCCGCAGGACCCTGGGTCAAAAGATGAGCCGTGGAGGGAGGCCGCAGGAGGAAACTCACATGTAGACGTCGCAAAGAATGCTGTACGCGCTGACGAAGGCTTTCTTTCATGTGGCAGCATCGCAGGGACCGACTTCAAGAAACAAGATACTTGTATGGTTTCCTGGCCTTCTCTTTGTTTGGCAAGTAGTCTTGAAGGAGTTTTACAACCTTGAGAGGAGTCTATGAACAGTGGAAAGCAGTGGCTGCCGGGAAATGGCCAAAGAGGGAAGAAAGTAGCCCACAGGCACATGCACACATATGTGGACACACCGGCCAACACGCACACACACGCACACACACACGCACACACACGCGCACGGTGCTCAGCAGGTGGCCTTTTGCTTTTGGGCTTTAAGAATGCCAGAGATACCAAAACTGCACCTGAATGGGATCCAGGCTCCAGATCCAAGTTCCAGACTTGCAGATTACAGGAAGTACAGGGGACAGAGGAACAGGTCACCCAGGACCTTGAGGATGCCAACGGCAGGTGTGGGAAACGACCAGCTATCTTGACAAATACACTGCAAGGCGGAGGGACAGGAGAGGGAAAAAATACAGCTCCAGAGAAGCTTGAAAGACCTAACTGCTTGCAACGTGTGGCTCTTGCTGGGATCCTGACTTGAACAAACCAACTGTTAAAAAAAAATTTTTTTTAGCAATTGAACGTTGAACACCGACTAGAATGACTGCTGTTTTTAGGTGTGATCATGCTATTGCGATTATGATTTTTTAAAGTTTCACTATCCTTTAGAGCTTCCTGCTGAAATATTTACGGATAAAATGATCCGATGTCAGGGATTTGCTCTGAAAAAATCCGGAGGTGGGGGAGCAGGGAGGAAACAGACAAAACACAATTGGCCCGAAGTTGGCAATTGTTGAAGCCAGCTGATGCAAGCGTAGGGCTTTGTTACACTCGTCTCTCCACTGTCGCACATGTTTGAAATTTCCCATGATGAGCAGGAATTTTTTTACAAAGGAAAGCAAGAGGCCTCAGACCAGCAGAATCTCAGCCCCGCCACCAACCAGCCGGAGGTCCCTGGCCACTCCCCATTCCCCCAGAGCCAGTCACCTTGGGCTACAGATTCCTGCTCCCAGAGACTACAGTCTAGTGAGAGCTCCAAGATGTCAGTGACTTCGGCTACTTACCTGTCCTTTCGTTAGTGTTTACTCTGTTTCTGCTGGGACATTCTCAATGGGGTATCACATTATTGGATTCTCTTCCATCAAAGCTTAACTACTTTTTACTTCCTCTAGGAAGTCCTGCTTGCTACCCAACTCAGCCAAGGTGCGTTCCTCCTCTGAGCCACGCTGATGTCCTGCCTGGGCTTGTCACCTTGTGTACCCATCATCCTTATGTGGTCCTAGCCTGTCACCTTGTCAGCATCTCCCATCAGACCCCAAGCTGTCCTCGGCACCTAGCACGCAGTAAGCATGCAGTGAAGATGATTGGACCAAGTGGATAACTACTTTGACGAAAGAACTCTGAAGATCTAAAGGCAGGAATCTGTGTCCCGAGCCTTGCTCTGTCTCTGCTTTGCTGTGTGGCCCTGGGCAAGAATCTAAACCTCTCTGAGCCTCTCCTCCCAAATAGTCACACTTACTATCATACTGCAGTGCAGAAATGAATAGAAAGCTGGCCGTGGCCCACTACCTCCTGGTGTCTGCTGGGGCTGCATAGGCACAGCACCTCCTCTAACCAGCCTGGCCTTCAGAAGCATGGCTGCTACCTCCTACCCACGGGCCTTCCATTCATTGGACTCCCTCGTGTTCCACACAGACTCTGTGTGAGTCCAGAGGCTCTGGACAATATCCATCGCTAAGGCTCTCTTTATGATGATGACCCTCTGCCAACGACACTGAAAAATCATATATATTAATATTTCAGACAAGCCCTATACACAGAGAGGTTTTATCGTCAGACCTGAGAAACGGTGGCTGGAGGTTAGCCCATAAGCATCGTCCTCCAGCTGTCGGGACAGAAGCTATGTCCTCTGGCCTCTGCAGCCTTCCCAGGGCACCCACAGCCCACATGGTGAGGCGGGGGATCCGAGACCTTGAAGCAGACCCACCCCAAGGTTGCCCACGTTCAGAGGTGCTGGTGGTGAAAGCCACACCAGTTGAAGCATGACGCCTGAGCCGTAGCTGTCAGGACCTCCGAGGACCCCATAGGGCACACAGGCCCTAGGAGCCGGGGATGGTGGCTCTCCCTGTGTCCTCCAGAGAGCTGGCCCCACGGCTAAAGTCCAGGGCAGAATAAGGGAAACATCCCCCTGCTTGTTTCACTGGCCCAGAGCAGCCTGGAGGAAACAGCTTTGGAAGTGGGAAGCAGAGCCGACTCCATGGGTCGGTTCTCGGACAGAGGCAAGCCAGGGTGGCCACTGGCCAAAACTTCTGGTGGCGTAGATCCTCCCTGCCTGTCTGAATCCTCGTACTTCCCAGAACAGCTTACTGCCCTCCGCTGCCTCCTCCTGCTCCTCTTCCTCCTCTAGGTGCTGGGGTCCCTCCACCCCCTCCTCCCTGCTGGGCCCTCCTCCCTCGCTTGGGGTCCCCAGCCCTTCTGGCTTCTGAGCCTCCCCCTGCAGGAACTGGGGCCACACCACCTTCCCGCCCACTCATTGTCTGCCAAGGCCTTGCCACCACCCCAGCCTGCAATGCTCCGGAGCCTGCCTCCAGGAGACACCCGGGTCTAGTGCATCTGATGAGCTCCTACTGAATGCAGCACCTAGCTAGGCCTGACGGCAGAGGGGTACAGGGGCCAAAGACAGGGGCTCCCCCAGGAAATTCACCCTGTAGGGAGGCCAGAGGCACCCACAGGATCCTGGACAGGCAGACCCGACTACACTCACAGGAGCCATTTCGGGGAGCCCTTCTAATGTTCACCACCAGGGTGGGGGCTCTGGCGGGAGGTCCCCACTCTAGGGCTCACGTGGCCAATAGCGGGGCCAGAGATGCTTGGCGAAAGACCCAAGGAAGCAGCAGCCACATGTGAGCCCCGGAGCTGGAACTGCCGGTGGCGGGGGGGGGGGGGGGGGGGGTGCAGGGGATGCCAGACCGCAGTTCAAGCCCTTACAGTACGTGCATCCGGAGCCGCTCTGTGCGGCTCTTCCACTCCCGGCCGCACTGTAGGGTGCCGGCGCCCTCTAGCGGCGGGAGTGCATACGGCCCTCCCAGACCGCGGGGCTCTCTAGCTTCTGGAGCTTCTGCCCTGCGGTGGGAGGGCGGCTCGCGTTCCCAGAGGGGCAGGGCCAGAGCAAAATCGCGCAGCGCAGGACACTGGCCTGTCGGCTTCCAGTCCCTCCCTCGGTTCCTCCTCAGCGTTTGCCATCGAATCGCAGATCCCAGACGAATAGCGCCACTACCTCGCTCCCACCACCCACCCCCAGCTTGCTCTGTGGATCTCAGCTTTAGGAAGGTGCAAAATTTACACTGTAAACGAGGCCTCCCCGGGCAGCCTTCTCGGGAGGAAGGCAGTTCACAGCCAGCAGAATCTTTGTTAGCAGTGAAGTTCGGATCTGATTCAGGCATCCGGGATGTGTTTCTGGGCGGCGTGGGAGGCGCCCACAGTCCCCTTCTGCAAGGCCATCTGGACTACGGAACTCTAAAGCACTCCACTTTCCACAGGTTTAGAAGCACGCAGGCGCCGCCACCAAAGGGAAAATACGAGGGATCTGGAGCTCAGTGCTTAAGCAAGAGCAATGAGAGCCAGGGGCGTAGAACCCCGTGGGCACAGGGCAAAGGGGGAAAAGGGACGGCCCAGCCTGGCCCCTCCCTGTCTGCGGCCCCAGCAAGGGCTCCTCACAGGGCCCGTGGCAGGCAGCCGAGGGGACCCTGCTCCAGCCCTGTTGGCACCTGGACCCGCAACAGTATCAAATCCTGATGCTCATTTTGCTCAAGGAAGGCCACCACCATCCCTTGCCCTCTGGAAGTTCTGAGGCTATGACTCAAATGTCAAATCAACTGTCCAGGTCACTCAGCCCCTCCTGCGCCCACCCCAGAGCTCGATGCTCCATCATCTCACCCTTGGCATCTCAGACGATGGCCTCAGAACCCGTCCCTGCCAGTACCCTAGGAGGCAATGACCCCTCCACCCCAACCCAAGCGGTCCGCTTGACACGAGACCCCATCCCTTTGTGATAGGGAAGAGCCACCCGTCGATCTCCAGAGCATACCCCAATGGGCCCACTTCCCCAGCTCCTCCCCACCCGGTCCTGGACACCATCATCTTCTGTGCATTGTGGTTTCCTTTCTTCCCCTTCCCCCCGGGCCACCGCACACCAAGCAGCAACGGTACGTTTAGAGGGCGGGCTTAAGCCTTGCTGATTTCCCTTCACAAGGTGCCTACTCTGTGCTCTGGTGCTGGGTTCCAGCCTTCTCCCAGCTTCTCTACGGCCCATTACCTTCCCATCCTAGCCCCAGGGTCCCACTCATGCTGTCTCCCGGACAGGAGCAGCCCCACTCCGGAGCCCCCTTGCAAAGATGGCTCTTTGTCAGCCTTTAGGCTCCCGGCTTAACTGTCAGCTTGCTGAGAGCAGACTCCCCCAGGCCACATCCCACAGGTGCGCTCTCTCACAGGACCCCGTTAGCTTCGTTCATGGCACACTTCCTCGTCTCTGCTTTATTTACTCTCCCGCTCACTCCTCCGAGCCGGAGCTCAGCACCTGGAATGAAAGCTCCCCGAGGGAGGGAAGTCAGTGTGGTTCACCGCTGTCCAGTCCCTTGCTGCACATAGGAGCGGCTCAGTGGAATGGATGAAGGTGTCCAGGGTCACAGGAGAAATGGAACAAGGGTTCAGAAGAAGGAGCAATCACTTTCAGGTGACCCAAGGGGGAGAAGATAAGATTGGAACGTGCGGAAGTGGGGACAAAGCTGCAGAGGAGGGCCGGGTCTAAGGAAAGCTCGAGTGGTTCCGGGCTTGACTCTAGTGAGCAGTGAGAACAAGGAGAGAGGACGTGGTCTTGGAGGGTTCTGGAAGGTATTAGCAGAGGAGAGGAAAGGCTTCTGGAAGGTGGACAGCGAGGCAGAGGGGACAGGGGGCAAGGGTACCGGAGAGAGTGACAGAGTGGCCAGAGGCTGAGTTAACATAGGGAATGAGCAGAGACACAACTCCAGACAGAAGCCCAAGGCGGAGATGACAGGGCTCCCGCGGGCCTCACCCGCTTGTTCCACTGGGGACGGCAGACAGGGGACCTAGGACTACGGGAACCACACCTACCCCTGCCCTTTCTACCCCACCCCTTCCCAGTCCTGTCTCCTCCTTCCCCTTTCCTCCACTTAGAAGATCCAACCTGAGGTCTCATCTGTGGCTGCCCTTGCTAAGGAGCCGGAGGAGCTTCTCAAAGCGCTCCCAGGGAAGCCCACATTCTAGTCCCAGGATCTGGGAGCCGGCGGGCCTTCTTTTCAGCCCTGGGTCCAGGAGCCCTCGGTGAAATGCTAGCACCACCTAGTGGAAAGAGCTGGAATGCGCCACATGGCCACACCCTGCATCCCTGTAGGTGGGACCAGACCCAGGCAAACCAGCGTCTGAGACTTCATAGACTCAGGAAGGCTGGGGAGGCTAGGGAAGCACACTGCCCCTGTCATGTGGCTGCCGTAGGTTTTGCCGGAGTGTTCCAGAGATCTCTGGCTAAGGGAGAGAGTGGGCAGTTGGAAGGAGAAAAAGCAGAAGGTCCTGGGGAAAGTTTCTGAGCCATCTGGAAAGGGACAGACCCTGGACAGAGCTAAACATTTATAAAGCATTTTCTATGCGCCAGGCTTGGTACTAAATGCTTCCTGAACATTCGTTATTTCATTGTATCCCCTATGGGTGGAGGCAGGTAATCAAGAAACAGCTGAAAGGTCTCTGGGCTGGTCAGGAGGGGGCTGGGACTCGAAGCCTGGGAGCCTGGGCAGATTCCAGACACTGATGGAATCACAGAGCTATGGACACATCAGCAGCAGTCATGTCCAGAAGACAGTTTACCCAGAAGCCCCCAGACTCCTGCGTGGGGCCCTGCGTGTTCAAAAGTAGGTTGGTGGTTCAGGGCTCTGTACCTGAAGAAAGTGGTGAACACGGAGTCACCCGTGATTTCCTGGTCATGGCCTGCATTTCCTTATCCAGACTTGGGATTTGTCCATCCTGCACCCTCAACACCAGCCCTCACTTCCCCTCCTGAAACCCCTCTCTGTCCCTGTCCTGGGGCTGGGGGGGGCGGGGCTCGGGCTGGTGTAAGTCCTGAAACAGACTTGTGGGTCCTGGGAGGCGGGCTTCAAGTCATGGGGGTGACCGTACGTCCGTATTTCCGGTGCGTCTCCGGGCTCTCCCTCCCACAACCCTCACCCCTAACCCATCCACCCTCCCCCTACATGTGGCGACTGTGGGGACTTACCACACCCAGATCATGACATTCGAGCACTGGAGGAGAAGCTCAAGGTCAAGGAAGCCCTGGGGCTTGGTGGAAAGAGCAAAGGTTCCAGCACCAGGCTAGCTGGTGCTGGAACCTTAAAGAAGCTTGGGGCCTTTCCCTGAGATGTTCCCGCCTCCACGTCTTCATCTGTAAAATGGGGAGCGGCTGGCTGGCTGTGCCTGGAAAGCTGTTAGCTCAGCCACCAGCAATTAGTTCATGCTCAATATGTACCATTTTATTCTCCCTTGAAGAAAATACATTTCCCATCTGCACACTCAGATGGCTTTCTTTTTTGTCATTTTAAGTAAACGCATGCATTTAGAGACATTGCTGAGTATTCAGGGGAAAAAATGGAAAATCTGCAAGCGTGGTGATTCAGTGACCTCTTGACCCTTGGCTTCAGGAACAGGAAACAATCAGGTGGGGGGAGGGGGAAGGGGGAGGAACTGCAGCAAACCAGAAGCCACAGGCCTCATCTGAAGCCATTGTTCCAGGGAGAATACAGACCCAGTGCTGCCAGATCTTCTAGCAATCTTAAGAAAAGCTAGGATTTTAGAACTTAGAAATCTTTTGATAGCTTGCACATCGACTCCATTTCTTGGGCCGAAGTCACCAAAGGAGGCAAGTCTGCGGTCTGAATGAAGCCCACAGGTGACCCATGCGCAACTTAATGGTTCTGAGAAATTTACTTAAGGATCCTGCAAGGATTCCTGTTCCCACCGCCTGATTCTCACTCTTCCTTCCAGACCCAGCTGAAGACTGACGGCCATGCACCCCCCACAGTCACCTCTCGGCCCCAGATCGCCCACAGCAGGTCCTGTATTTGCCTCCAGGTAACTTTTCTTGGGAAAAGTCCTGTGTCTCCAAGGAGGCGGGGAGCTGCTCACTTTATACTTTGTATCCTATCCCTCCCGCCTGTTAAACTCTGTCAGTGTTGGCAACCAATAGCAATAAGACTCCCGGAACATTTACCACCTGAATTATAATCTCTCCAAGCACCGTGTTGATCTTCTGCACGGGCAACCAGCAAAAGAAGCAAGGACAACGCTCATAGATCCTTCCTCATCACCAACTCTGAACATGGATGGCAAATTGGGAATTAGAAGTGTCAGGTTCTCTCCCCCTCTCTTTAACTGCTCTGCTAGCAGGCACGACAGTGCATTGGTAAGTCCAACGTAGCAGCAGGCTTTAGAAACACTCTTAACATCACTTTGTAACTCAGCGTCTAGCCAACGAATAGTCAGGATGACTGTCTTGGTTTGGGTTCCACTAAAAGCAGCTTCTGAGACGAGAATTGTCTACAAGTCATTTATGTCTGAGCTGATGCCAGGAAGCCCCAATAAGTGACGCGGAAAGGGAGACAGGGGAGAGGGAAAGCCAAGAAAAAAACTCTAACGAGTGGGTCACTGCCATGGCCTGTGGAGCTTAATTCCACTGGGGATCCTCTGAATTGTCCCAATGAGGGGTCAAAAAGCCAACTATGTATCTTCTGGCTCCCACCCCCTCCTTGGCTGAGGGTCTTTCTTGGGATGTTAATATCCCAGCACTTCTGGCCTGCCCTGTGGATCCCTCATGCTTCCCAGTCAGAGACTGCCCTCAGCGGGGAGATCCAGGCAGACAAGAGGGGCCGGAACGTCCTTGGGTCCTTGGGTGACCCCCAGATGGTTGAGAGGGTATAGACAGAGTCCTACAGAATCTCCTGCAAGAACTCTGCCTCCAGAAGACCCAGTTCCCTGACACTGAGAGAATGAATTATACTTGCAAAGCATTGCCCACTGGCGCATCTCGGCTCCCCATAATAGGCATAGGACTCTGACTCTGCTGTAATTTACAAGTGAGAGACATCAAGTGTTTGCCCAGATCGATAGAAACAGTTACTAACTCCAATTTGTAGATTAGCTGAACTTTATATCACTGAAGACTTTGCCAGGACGCTACTTTACACATAGCAAATCATCTCCTCCTTTCAAATTATATTCTAATTTTTAAAGCTGATTTTCTCACATCTTTTCAGGAAATTTGACTGGTTCCTGGTGCCTCTGTCTTTGTGCATCTGAGGGTCACATCTCTGCTAGAGAAACCGATGTCTACAGAAATTCAGTGTCTGCCACATTTTGGTTCCTTCCAGTGTCGTGAGATCGGAATGCCCTTTCTGACAAGTACTCTTTCAACTTGTACATTTCACCTTTATTTATGTGAAACTGTTTCCCGGGCACTGGCAAGATTTTATTGCTAATAAAATTGAATGAGAACAGCAACCATGGACACGCCATTTACACCGATGCTTCTGGTACAACAGATTAGAGAGTACAACGAATTTTCATCAGGAATGACCTCAGTGGAAGGCTGTTGCCAATAAAAATTAAGTTTCGAGCTGATCAAAAACAATGGCTGTGTTCCACTGCCCGTCTGAAACATTCTTTCCAAATTAATTCGCCTGCTTTGTGCCTACCGTGAACGGGAACTGCAGTGGGGAAAAGTTAATGAGGCTGGAAGGCTCCTACAAAGCAGATTCTGTAAAACTTCAGAATCCAGAGATAGAAATAAACTTTCCATAAAAAGATGACTTGGCAGTTTCCAGCCTTAGAGCATTACCCTGTACCATCACTGTCCCCAGAATGCAGATTAGAAGTGACTTATTTGGTGCTTTGTAGGGGAGGAGAGATCTCCGGACCCCAGACGGAGGGGCCAGGACTACAGGCTGCCCTGGGGGAGGACAGGGTAGAATCTCACGTCTTCCCTCCACCTGAGAGACCGTGACTTTTCCAACCCAGGGAACACCGAGGGAGACCTCGACATGAGCCCAAACAAAGCCTGCCTGGCGCTCAAAACACCTCCCATACGATGCCCCCTGCAGATTCTGTCTGTGTTATTCCTTCTCTCTTCCAGATGTGGACCCCTCAGGGAGGCTGAGTGCCGCCCCTGAGCGTTTCTAAAACGCAGTGCTGAGGGTCACAGCCTGCTAGCAACGTGACCTTGCCTAATTGCTCACTTCGGTTTCCTCTGAGGGTCTAGAGGACCACCACCAAGTGATGTGCATGGTGTTTGTCCCACGAGATACTAAAGATACTATCCCAAGAAGCTTCACGAACTGGCCCTTGGACACCAAGGGCAAAGAGACTCCAAAGAGAGAGGCCGACCACTCCGGATGGGTAGGCAGCAAACTGAAGCAAGCAAGGGAACTCACCTACCAGGCTTGTCCTGGGCGGCAGCAAGACTGTATCTCCACACTGGAATCTTGTAAGTTCACAGAGAGCCCTTCGCTGGGTTCTGTCACGGAAGCCCTCTAGATGATCTGAACAAGCCCCTTCTCTCTCAGTGCTACCTCCTTGAGATAGCCTAGTGGCCACTAGGGTAGGAATCTTGGGCGAAATGTACATTCCAAGTGAAATGTACAGGGGAGGGGTAAGGAGCTTCCCATCGCCCTGGTCCAGCCTGCGGGTCAATGGGAGGTCACGTTCTCTCCATGACGTCCTCCAACGGCTATAGCAATCCCTGCTGAGTTTTGGCTCTGTGCCATAAAAGATGCACAACAAATGGCAGCCAGTTTGAGCCATCCTCAACCCGGGAGGGTCTGCTCCTGCTCAACTCTGTGTGAGCACCACCGTCGAAGAGGGCGTCTGCAAAATCCTCCCAGCGAGTCCCTCTTTGTAAGGGACATCCTCAGAATGCATTCTTCTTTTTTTCTTTCTTTTTTTTTTTTTAAGATTTTATTCATTTACTTATTTGAGAGAGAGAAAAATAAGAGCAGGAGCAGGGGGTTGGGGCAAAAGGACGAGGTAAAGCAGACTCCCCTCTGAGCAGACAGTCCAATGCAGGGTTCGATCCCAGGACCCTGGGATCATGACCGGAGCCGAAGGCACGCGTTTACCTGACTGAGCCACGCAGGCACCCTGCAATGCGTTCTTGAAGAAGAAATTAGGTGGGATGAATGTGGAAGTGTTTTGTAAATTTGAAATGTTGCAACTGGACAGAATTGGCTTTTCTCTATTTCCTTAAAGTTTAGCTCTGAAAGGGAAATGAGGAGTCACCAGCATTCAGCCCCCAGGTTTTACAGAGGAGGAAATTGCCCGTGCTCACACAGGAAGTGGAGGAAAGAACCTGGAACAGAAGCATCATCATCGGACCACCAGCCAAACGGGATGCAAACCAGCAAACAACATGAGCAAACTCCCAAGCCGTGATGTCCAGATAATTCCTGTATTTAGCGTAGAACGTGGGAAATTACATGATCATGTGAAACTAGAAGAACGTTAACTGGCTCCAGCAAAACAATGTATAAGACTTTTCACTAAACATTTTTTTTAAGATTTTATTTATTTATTTGACAGAGAGAGAGATCACAAGCAGGCAGAAAGGCAGGCAGAGAGAGGGGGAAGCAGGCTCCCTGCTGAGCAGAGAGCCCAATGCGGGGCTTGATCCCAGGACCCTTGGATCATGACCTGAGCTGAAAGCAGAGGCTTAACCCACTGAGCCACCCAGGCGCCCCTTTACTAAACATTTTTTTAAAAAAAGGATTTGAAGGGCCATATAAAATTCATACACAGAACAAAACTTAGGCAAGCCTTCCTTTTGATAAACTGAGTGCTGAGAACCATCCAGATGACAAGTCACACGAGGCTGAGGGTACGCCTGCCCTTACCTACAGAGACGGCTGAGCAATGACAAGGCTCAGTATTACCATGGCCCAATACAGGTGCACCCCGACAGGCACAGAGGGTCCAAGGCCATTATCCCTTAGCCCAGTGCTATCAAGTTCACTTGGGGCTTTCATACTTTCCTGAGAAGAAGCCGCTTTGGACAGGGTACTTATCAACTCACCTTCGTGCTTCGTTTTCACTTCCTGAGTACAATGTGGAACTCCAATTTTTGCCAAGGCAGTATAACTAGAACAGGGGTTCTCAAACTCTATTGAATCCCTGAGGGTTGGTTAAAACAGATTACTGGGCACTTGGGGTGGGGCCTGAAGTATTTGTTTTTCCAACAAGTGGTGCTAATGCTATTTGTCTGGTGATCCTTCTTGAGAACCACTGAGCAGTAGAGAGAGGACAGATTCAGCCCCTCCCTGATATCCTTGTCATGGGCCCCACATTGTTCTGGTTTTTCCTTATTAAGTGAAGGGAGACAGGTAGCTCTCTGCCCCACCATGCATGCCTAGAATCATACAAATAGAAGCAGTGATATTTTGCTATTTGAACCATAGAGAAATAACAAAGCATATTCATTTGGCCTCAAATGCTCCAGAATTACTACGGGAGATGGGCTTAGTGGGATTCTGGAAAACGGAGAGGTGACTTGGAGACTGTCTAGACTCTTTCCCTGCCATCTCCCCGTTAAGTGCTCAGATTGGATCAAGAAGCAGAAGCTAGATGTTTATAAACATTTCCTTAAAAGTAAATTCGAAGATGGTTAAAGTTCTCAGGTGGTAAATCCCTGAGTATGTTTAAAAAAAACAACAACAACAAAAAAAAAACAGTGTAGTAGAGGATGAACTACAGTGGCCAAAGTCCTGGCAGGACAGGCAGTTAGAAAGCTCCTTCCCTAAAGGAGTATAGCTGAAACCAAATGTAACCAAAGGACATATTATGCTTCCAGAAAAATCTCAAGGAAAAATATTGCAAGCAACAGTCATTGCTGTTGGATCAGACTCTAAAGACTGGAGAGATTCAACCAGTGAGCAGCAAAGGTGGAGGTAAATTTCTCCTCCCAGAATACAGAGACCCCAAAGTCGTTCTGCAGGACACAGATTACTTCTTCTTTCGAGATGGTGACATTATCAGAAAGCACGTAGACTGAAATAAATCATTATCGAAATGGCACCCAGTGAAGCTGCCCATTCCAATGAAGTTGTGAAATCTTTTATCACGTAAATAATTTCCATGTCTCTCTTCTATAAAAAGCTAATGGTATCCCCAAAAGGTAGCTTCTTTCTCAACTCTAGCAGGATGGTTTTTGTCACTGACCGGCAGGTGCATGCCCGCTGGATACGGTGACCATGTACTCTATTATCTACACCTAGATGCTCCTGAGAATCAAAAAGGGCATTATTAAAGTTACAAAGAGACCATGGCAGGCAAATGGGTGTCTAGGTATAGGATCAGCCCACCGGTAAAGAAACCAAAAGGAACCAAGGGGAAACCCACGTCTGCTCTTGCCTAACGTAGGCATGTCACTTCTACTAATTTCTCTATCTTCGCTAGGTGACTTAAGGAATTTCAACCGGTGTTTGCAGGGGTCTCCTCTAATTTTCAACTGACCTGTAATGTGAAGGTGGCAGGACGTTTTCCCAGAAGGCTGGAAATTGAGCTTGTGCACTTGTTGTCATCATTTCCTGCCAGAGGTAGCTTTGACACTAGCACCAAGGCCACCAACAGTGGCACCCCTGGCTTGTTTTGACATACCCTTTCCTTGATGTGGCCACAGCAATGAGCCAGACATCAAAGGTTGACATGGATGCCGGTTGCCTGCCTGGTTAAACATTACCCAGGGGTCATCAGCAAAGCTTTGCTTTGAGACTTCATCCCTGCTTCCCTCAACTGAACAAGGTCAACCTCCCAACAGTGGACTGTGCTCTGACTCCTGGAAGGGACATCTAGAACTGGTGCTTTCATAGCTGTTTTCTCCCAGGCCAGAAGGCATGAACTGGCCACTGACAAGCCAGAAACGGCCCAGCAAGCCATTGTACGTGATCACATTGTTTGTTGTAAAAGTTGGGTACTTTCATATAAAAAACAGATTTCAGACAGAATTGACTTTTTTAACTCAGAGTCTCCAACAACAATACCAGGACCATCTGATAAAGAGTGGGAGGCAAAAAAAAGAGCTGGAGAAGGTAGAGTCCTGAAGGAGACAGAATACCGGAGAGCCAAGGAAACTAGAAGGACGGAAGCAGCGTCTCACTGAGAGGCCAAGCTGCGGTATGGACATCGCAAGTGCTACGGGCAACAATTAGAAAAAACCCTTGGTATTTGTCAAGGAGGGACATAAGAATTTTACTAGCTATGTGTGTAGGAGACAGACTGCAGGGTGTTAAAAAAAAGGAACACAACAAGACTACAATGAGTGGGCACCGAACTGAACATTAAGAGATTAGCCTGCAAGATGAACATCCACTTAGAGTGAGTGGTTGTAAAAAGTGGAATTGGATATGATAAAGGGAAGGTCACATTTGGCCACAGCAAGGGAGTTGCTAATGCAAAGAAAGAAATGAATGCACCGAAGGGCAAGGACGGAATCCTGGCAATCGTCTTCCAGCGCAAACCAGAGGGAGAGAGTACAAAGTTCAGACAGAGGGTCTGGTGGAGAAGATGGGATGGTCTTGAATGTCAGGTTCACAGCCATGTTACGTACCCAAAGGACATGGACGGCAGAGGGCATGCTCTTGAGAAGGCTGCACTGAGTGATTTTTGAAGGATCCACAGAAAATAGTGCTGTAAGAAAATACTTGCCTTACTTGTCAAAAAAAAAGTCAACTAATATTTTTTGAGCAACTATTATGAACTAGTGGAAAATAACCCAACACTTCAGTACATAAGAATATGACAGAAGCACCAAGTTTAAAGGACTCTTAACAGAAACTCAAAGTATATCTCTGTAATGAGAATATGGACTAAGTCGAGCAAATGCTTGATCAAATTTGGAGAGCTACAGATCAGTAATAACACCATGCATGGCAGGCTCATACATTTATGTAAGATTATCTCCTGTAAGCGTTTTAATGAAGTTTTATGTAAAATCAAACAGGAACAATTGTTTATCTAATGTATTTTGTTGGGAACTTTTAATTACAAAAATGCAAGACATCAAGAATATATTCATTTTTTGGTTTATTAAAACAAAACTACACTTCTGTGCTTCTTACAATACATTAACAGGCATAAAAATCAAACAACGTTTCCAAATAAGTTTCGCTCACAAAATCACGCAGTATTATTTCACAGTACTTTATAGTAATTCTTTTTACAACAATTTAACATTTCTTTGTACAACAGGAAAATAACACCTTCCATCAAGGCATTTCAGAGCTCTAGATGTTTAGAAATAAAGTCAAAATTCTTTCAAATGCAATCATTAGTTTGTATTAAACTAGAACACCAGATGCCAAGTCTCAAGTTCCTAAAAAGAGCATTTTAAAAAACAGATTACATCCAAATTAAGTCTTATAAACTTCAATGATAGGTCTTAATCATATCTAAACACTAGAACTATCTGTGGTTAAAAATCTGCATTCAGTTGTGCAATATTTTCTTCTAGATCTGAATTAAAATCTTAATTATTTACCCCAGTTAATCCTTGTGTTAACTTTATTACTTTCAGGGAAAAACCCAGGATCATGGACGGCTGATCTCTCCATCAACGGAAAGAGACCTGACCGCCTGTATTACAGTTTTCTGTGCTTATCATCTCCAGGGGGAGAACATACATCCAACTAACTCTAACAGGTGATTGTACAAAATGCATGCAAATTCTGCCTCCCTAGCATCCTGCACTGGTTTGTCCCCTTAGAGAACTACCTAACGTAGTGTTTCCCAAATTGTTTTCCATGGCATACTAGCGAGAGGTTCATAGGGATACCAAGGGGGAAAGAGGTCCTGGCATCACAACAGTTTGGAAATGCTGCAAAAACAGGCCTGGGACCGGGCACAGCCTGAGCCCACACCATGCTAGAGCGCACTGTGAGCTTCTAAAACAAGGGGATCCACGTACACATTTATTTTACCAGCAACACATCCACGAAACACCCACGAACATCTCACAGAGCACTCAGATTACATGGAGGACCATGGGAAATGCTTTTCCCCTTCAGGTGCCCGGAAGTTCCATAATCTAAGTTTACATTCATGGAAATCCCTGATGTATTTTCTCTACTTATCCTCATGACTTCGAGAGACTGAACAGATCTGAGAAGGCAGACTAAGGAGTTACTAGTTCTGTGCTACTAGTTCTACACGTCTCACACAAGTTCCTTCCCTTTGCTTTTCTTGAAATTTAAGGGAACAAAAAAATCCTTCCTCTTTTCTGAAATCACTTAGGACATCCTCAGTTGGAAAGCGTGCAGATTCATATTGCTTATTATTGGATTTTTTTTTTTTTTGACTCACAGTCTTCCCCTGGAGGGCATGCATTTCAGTTTTAGAGAAATGCAGTAGAGTAAACTGTAATAAATTATTTACAAGCACCTAGTTTGTATAATCTTACATGGAAGCCATTCGCTTTTGGAAAACAGTGAGAATAAATCTTTAAGCAAAACAGTGCTATCTGGAAGCCTTACTGTGATGATGTATGTTTTTTTTTTCAGTAATGAGGCACTGAAGAATGAGTTGTGCTAAAATTAACTCAGGGTCAGCTTGTCGGGATGAGCATAACTTTGGTTGAGATTTTTTCTTCCTTAAAAAAGGTTTTCAAAGCACCAGTTAATTACAAAAAGCATGCATATTTATTCTCACAGTGAGTTAAGTTGCGAGAGAGCTAGCAAATCATATATTGCATCTCCAAAGCATCTGATTACATTTCCAGAAACAAACCAACTGAAAGGAAAAATGAAGCCAGAGAAGCCATTGTTCCCTGCTCAGGCTAGCACAGCAGCCCTTAGCAGAAGTCACAGGCCGGGCAGCAGAGTCCACTTGAAATCAGTCCCAGCCTTGACTTCCCAGGTAACTCAGAGAGAGCTTGAGCAATCCTTGATCTATAATTTAGAGGGAGAATGAGAGAGACTAGTGCAGTGACTGCCGCCCAGAAAAAGAATACCATGGGGATAAGTATGTCTCCCTGGTGTCCCCCACATGCACGGCTCCAGCCAACAGAAGAAGTGTTCCTCCGTCCCCGTTAGTACAACAGAGCACTACCAGGCGGGGACCCTGCTCCACACCAGAGCCGCAACAACACTGATAATGGCTAAGGGTACATGAATTCCTACAAAGAACAAACAGATTTTAAACACAGAATCTGAGAAGACTAGAAAAAGCTCACGACAACACAGCATTATTGCTAGGAGTTTCAGACGAGATCTTTCATACGACGTGAAGTACCGGTCAGTCCCCTTCCTTCTCCCAACACACAGGGGATACTCCTGAGGCGCCATTAGTGTTTTGAGTCCAAGCTTATGAAAGTACAAACTTAATTCTCAGTACTTCCAATTCAAAGACTATATGCAATATTCACCAGGAAAAATTCCTAATTCCATAATACCATTGGAGAAAAGAAACAGTAAGCTGTCAGAAAATGTTTTAATATCACATGATCTTTATGAAATCACCATAGTTACCACAATGAACAGTAATGCTCCCTGCTCCTAAGAAGGCACCTACCCATTATGCACAGACAATTTTTCATCATAATTTGCCACCATGTGGCATTAGGGTTTAGGCATATAACCATATACATTTTTTAAAAAAACATGGTTTTTCCTCACAGCTAAAAATCTGTAACTGCCTCCAACCACGGAGCAGTCAATTGGGCTACCACACACATGGCACAGGTTGCGCACCACACAACTTGAGTGGGCACCAGTCACGCGGACTGGGTGTAGTGCACAACCTATACACAGTACATGAGAGCCCTGGGTCAGCAGCCTCTAGCCACAGCACTTTCCGCTCACACAGTCTATCAGGCTAGTCAAGTTAGGACAGTTGCTGTTTGGTTGGAGAATCTCCAAGAAACAGCTGTATCCAGGAGAGGCAGGTGCCACCTGAGGGGTGGGAAGGGGTATGGACATCAAACAGGTGTCGTTCCTAAATACTTGCTGGTCATTTAAAACTCAATGGCACTTTTTTATATGAGCAAAAGTTCAAAGTCAGTGTTCTGGCCAAGTTTACCTTGAATTCTGCCAGCCAAATCTACCTCCTGATGTGAACTGTCTGATCACATTAGCTCTATTTCTGACCTAAACCAATATTGTGTATTCGTGTAGCTTGTCAAACACTTTCTAAATCTGACTGCAAAGGACAGCACAGTGATACCTGGGTGTGATCTAGATCAGCCCATTCATTTGTAAAGCACTTTGGATGAAAGGTGTCCCCTTTAAAATTAGCTACTATTGATGAAGATAAAACTGAAAAAAAAAAAAAAAGAAAAGAAAAAAGAAAACCAGTGAATGGATGACTCAATTATGTTTAAAGGAAGCATTAACCATTAATCAGAAAATATTACGACAAATTATCCGACAGTATTAAGTATGCTATGTAAGATTCGGTTCTAGAATGAATCTACATTTTTGTGCCCATCACAGTAATTTAGTCCTTAACGATGATACTTAAAAGGGAAATCTTTAATAAATTCCAAAATAATTTTTTGAGATTTCATTGTGTCACCTATTGATGATGAGTTGCAAGTGGAGGCGGGGGGCCCCCGAGCATCCCACGGAGGCTGCTGTGTCGTCTCGGAGTAGGGGGGAAGCACAGCCCCGCGGAGGGAAGGCACTTGTCTTCCAGCACGTCACAGCAGGACAGGGCAGGCCTGCCCACACGTCGGCACCTTCAGCTCTCGAGCCAGAGGCTGGAGCCTGCGAGGGACTCGTCTGATACCCTCCACTTGCCAGAGGTGCCAGCAGTAACCTACAGCACCACGAAACTCAGAATGTACTCTAGGAGTTTTTGCCGGTTGCACTGAGGTAGAAACGTGCTGCTGAGTTCTAAAATGGACACTCTCTTTTGTTTGGTCTCTTTAAAAACCTAGAGAGAAAGTTGATATTAAAGACAAACCAAAATAAGAAGATATTTCTGTCACCAACCCTGACCTTTGTTCTAGACCCAAAAAGCAGTCAAGGCACATAACACTGTATCCTGGTTTTAAATAAATGGACGTGTGGGGGTTCATGAGTAGGGTTGTGGATGCAGGTGTGATGGGTTTCTTTTGGGTAGAGTCCAATCAGCATACTATACTTTAAAATCTGTATTAGAATAAAGTCACAAAGAGTTCCTTACAAAGGTCATTAGTACCTCCACGGAACTCCTGTCCCGTATGACACATGGAGTACAGTACACCAGAGGAAACTTCCAGCAATACCAGTAGAAACAGAGTAACTGAAAATCATAGGACATAACATCCCTGCCGAAAATTGTAGTAGCGTGTTGAAATGCACTGCCACTTTTTATATGTAAACAGCTTGGGGATGAAGGTGAAAACCAGGAAAATTCTGGAACATTCAAATAAATCTGTACTGGTGTGTCCCACTTTCTATAAGCCTGTCCCCCTCCCAATCCCCAGAAATGTGGTCACGATCGGTCCAGCAGAAACTGCTTTTTCAGGGCCCACCCCAAATGCAGGTGGCTAAAACAGACCAGGTCTGAGCAGAAAGAGAAGTTAACACGTGCCTTCCTACCATAAGCAGTGGGAACTCACCCCGATATCCTTAAACATTTTCACAGCATTCTTCACAAGGCAGTAAGTGGCACTCTCAGCTGCGGAGAAAGGATGAGACCCTGTGAAAAGCTGAGGCCTGGCAAACACGAAACCCCCAACGTCCACAGTGAGAAAGTGTGGGAGGCCCTGGAGAGGGGCTGAGCCAGGCGGCAGACTGGGGTCCAGCGCACCCCCACCACTGGCAACCTGGGAGGTCTCAAAGGCTCTGCTGTTTCTTTAAACTTATTCTGTCATCTTTTAAGACAAAAAGAGCAAGAAGAAAAGAGAGAGAGAAGGAGGGAGGAAATGCGAGAAAGGAAGAGGAGAAACCCTACAACGCCCGCCGTGAACGGCTTTTGAGGGGCGCGAACAAGACCGTGGGCAGAAATTCTGTTCGGCGGCGCAGAGCAGTGTGGACAAGGAGGAGGCCTTAGTCAGCGGAGCCGGAGAGAGCACAGACTAGAGGTCAGAGAAGAAGCCCTGCAGCCGGTGTGCCCATTCGCTAGCTGTAGGAGCTACGACAGTATCTAGAGAGAAATCCAGAACTACAGGGGCCTATGTGGATCTGGAGAGATGTCTAGAGGGAAATTACCTCGAGATCCCTCTGGCCCTAAAATGTCTGGATTTCAAGCAGCTTCGGTGCTAAGCCGTCACTGCACACAGACACTGCTCCCACCCCGGTCGCACCTCTCATCACGCAGACACGACCGAGCACGAGCCGGATGCGGAGCCCGGAAACACGCCGCTGCCGGGGTACAGACTGGCACCTTCCAGGAGCCCCCCGTGGGCCCCACACAGGCGCTCACAGGCCGCTACTCCTACACGCGGCCCAGCGCAGAGGGCACAGGGTCGTGCGAGCGCGTTCAAGCACGCTCACGGCTGCACCAGCCACTGCGGCTCTTGAGTGCAGGCACCCCGACCCCCCAGCCGTCAACGAGGGTCACACGTCGGATGCCGTAAACAGTGATATGGGGGAACACTCTAAAGCAACAGGAGTACACACACAAGCACACGCACGGACATGCAGGACTGCACTTATCATGTTAAGTGAAAAAAGCCACACCCAAGAGTATAGAGCTGCATCATTCCATTTCTAGAACATCCTGAAACAGACAAGCACGGGAGCCTATGAAGTTAGCGGTTGGGCTAATTTTGCACTTTTTCCCAGTGGCCTACACAAGCAGATTCCTGTCATCCAGAAAGGCTCAGCTCTTCCAAGGGGCCGGAGCGGGGACAGGCCTACCATACACGGCGACGCGCCTTTCCGTCCTGGCCACCAGGTACTTGTGCAGCCTCTGCAGGTACTCAGGCTCGGGCACCGGCCCGCTGAAGTTGTGGATGAAGATGGCGGCGGAGCTGTAGGCCTCCAGCAAGGGCCCGAGGAGCCTCTGCAAGAAGGTGATGAACTGCTGGTGCTCCTTGGACTGGCTCACCTGGGGGTGCAAGGCCGGGGCCCGAGGTCACAGAGGAGAAACAAGCCTGCCGACGCAGCACCTTCCGCACGCAGCCCACGGCGCCGCGGCCACGGACCCTCTGCCGGGAAGGCCCCTGGCTGTGCTACGGGTTCTTTATGGGAGTCACTGTTTTCGACAGCGCTTGAGGTTTGCAGTCACTGAACGGCTGCCCAGAAGAAACTGGCACACTTGAATGACACATTGTCATCACTGAACAGGGCGGGTCCCCAGGCCGGACCCTCCCAGGTTTCACTCGAGTGTGAAAGAAGACACGTGGCAAGACCACTGAGGTCACCTCAGTCTTCCCCAGAACTCACTTGCCGTCACCCCGCCTGGCCTGTGGCCCACTTCCTGGCACAGTGGGGTGTGCCGGGTGGCAGAGGGGCTCTCACTGCCCCCACCCAAAACAGGCACGCTCGGATCAGGCCCTCTGTGGGACGGCAGCAAGGCTACTGCCCCAACTCACAGCCGGTCATACCCAAAAAGGCCAGGTGGACTCTCCAGAAGTGACACCTCCTGAGTGTGTGTGTGTGTGTGTGTGTGTGTGTGTGTGCAAATCAGAGGTGTTACAGAGTAATCTACTTAAGGTATTCAGAAAAAAATGAGTCATTATTAACTTGTAAAATGACAAATCAAGGACAATCCATCTTTTAAAAAATCTAAAGTTTCTCCTGCGATGGGATTTGTTTTAACTGAAGGCGAAAGGCTCAACATGTGCCATCTGGGGAGGGCCGGCAAGACTGAGCAGGACTCGGAAAGAGCCGTGGGCTGCGGCCGCCAAGGGACGGAGGGAGCCCTCTCCTTCCCCTTCTGCTCTAACCCCCTTCCCCCGCAGCGGCTGCCTGGGCTCAGTGAGGACTGAACAGTCCTGCCTCTTCGGGAGGGAGCGTAGGTGTGGGCAACAGGTCTGCACCCGGGGACGGCGAGGAGAGGGTCGGGAGGGTCGGGAAGGGTGTCTCCTGAGGTTCCCCTTCCCGAATTTGCACTTCTGTGTCCTCCTCCATTACCTGCACCCAAGCTGAGCAACGGGCGCACTCACTCACCTCAAACATTTGAGGTCTTTATTATTAACCCGGCCGGTTCGTGGGGGCCAGGAATGTGAGGAAGTCGGCAGAGGCTCAGTTTCTAAGAACCTTGTCAACTAGGGACAACAAAACACTCAACTCCTCCCTACAACGCCCACCAGAGCCCTTCACCAAAGTACCTTCAGGTAGCAATCTCGCTGCTCCTCACCAAAATCACTGTCTTCGTCTTCTTCGTCGCTTCTCCAAGACAAAGGCTCGGGAAGCTTCTTGTCCCACTGCTGCTCGGCAAGACCAGGACTAATGTCTTCCTGGTCATCTTGCTGTGCCAAAGAGATGGCGAGTAGGGAATAAACATGAGCGGGCACACGAACATTCGCCAGGCTGACGTCAGGCCAGCAGCCCCTCCCCCTGCCTCCCTGCTCTCTGTTAACCATTCACGGTCTCAACCCACCTTTGCCTCCAAACTCAGAGTCACTCGAGAGACAGTGGGGAAGGAAAGGAGGAATGGGAGGGGTGGCGAGGGGAGCTGCCATCAGGGCAAATAAAGATACTCTCTAAGCCGAGATCTACTTTCCCACGCCATTCTTACTACACTAAATCGATAACAATTAAAATCTCAAAAGAGAAAACTGTGTGTATGTAAGCTACAAGCACACGGATATGTAAAACATCTCCTGGAATGAAAACTTTCAGGTGTCAGTTAAGATATGTTCTAGACAATACCAGTTATACAAGAGTAACCAAAATACTGCCAATAATCCCCAGAGGTGTTTACTCTCCCTAGTCTTACTTTTCTTTTCTCTTCATGTGGACTTGACTACGTACCAAATGTAATTATTGGCTAAAATAGTCGGCTGTAACACTGGTCAGAATAATTGGTAGAAAAGAGAAGGGAGAGCAAATGAAGGAAAGCCGGTCCTCTCACCTCCGCGACGAGGAGGATGCCGTACTGGATAAACCTTCCTACTGCTTCATGGCACATCTGGTGAAATGTCTGGCAGGGCTGAAAAGAAAGGGCATTTAAATATAAGTGTCCCTGACCTTTTATTTATTTACTTACTTATTTTAAGATTTTATTTATTTGAGAGAGAAAAAAAAGCACAAGTGGGTGCAGGGAGGGGCAGAGACAGATGGAGAAGCAGGCCCCCTGCTGAGCAGGGAGCCCGACACAGGGCTCAATCCCAGGACGCTGGGATCATGACCTGAGCCAAAGGCAGGTGCTTAATGGACTGAGCCACCCAGGCGCCCCATCACAGACCTTTTTATAGACAGAAAACGCTGTACAAGGTAACTGCCAAATGCTTCCATATCAGCTTCCTCGTTCGACTGGTTAAGTCCTAAGATTCCCACCCTCTTGATGAATGCATGGTCAAAGGCAACGCCCAAGAAGAGCCCACATTCTGTGTCTGGCAGAGCACCCAGTGTGGCTCCACCTGCACGGGCGCCCCGAGCTCAGTCTCCCCCTGCCGGGAGTCCTCAGAAGGACCGCCCACCGGGCCCTGCTGCCGCGGACTTCTCTTCCTCCACAAGACAATTTCTCTGCAAATGCTGCCTCACCATAAACACTGTGTGTAGCGGTGGTGAAGGAGGAAACAAATATTCAGATAACTCAAAAACGACCCAGGGAAAGGACAAGGTCAATCTTGGGAGCTCTATCCACCCACCCCATCCTGCCCTGCCCCCCAAGGCTCATGCAAAACAGATTCCCCAGCACGGCGACAATATGCCACATGCAAAGAATGCTGTGGAGGGCCATCCTCACAATACAATTATGCACAAATGTCCCTGGAGACATTCAGGTAAGTGGGAGAGAGTATTACACTTTAAGTAGAATATGAATACTATTTGTTGATGATTTTGAGGGAAAAGAATCTATTGCTTAATACATATGCCTCATTACGAATGTCTAAAAGTGCTTCAGTACAAATAAACACTCATCGGTCCTGCTGGGCCTTAGTTTTCCCATTTGTCAAGTGACAAGGAGTTGGACAGATGATTTTTAAGACTGTTTTCTGGCTCCTGTCTTCTGGGCATGTTAACTATTTGCAGGCCTCTGACCCAGTGCCTTCCGTACAGTAAGCGTGCAGTCACTTTGGATTTGACTCATGACGAATGTTGAGCAATCCGTCCTGTTGCGCCTCACCACCACATGAAGGGTTCACTGGAGCAGTGACCCCAGCAGCAAACAAAGAGAGCAAACAAGATATTGGCCCGAGAGTCACTGAGACTCAGGAGTAGAAGGTACAGCCTCAGTAACAGACCAAATGCTGTCTGAGAGAAAAACACAGGTGGCTTGTGTTTTCATGAAAATTTCGTAGAAATTCTCAAGAAAAAGACAAGAGGTCACACTCCTTCGTAAGTGAAGGAGCCTTCACTTACAAGTGATATGGTGCCTTCGTTAGAGAGGAGGTAGCACAGGCTGGCGGCCTTCCGCACCAGCTGCTCCTGGCTGATCAAGCTGGGGGACGGCCCCGCAGGCCCCGCTGAGCCCCTCTTATTCAGAACGGCATAAAGGCTGCAGGCTAAGGAGAGAAAAACATCAGTGAAGCCCACAGCCTTTCCTCCAAGAGAACTTCAGCTGATTGAGAAAACGTGGATTACCTTAATAGATCGTGAATGCATCAAAGAGAATTATCTGCATTTACTGGAGAAAAATGTCAGTACATCCCTTCAGGATTCACTCGTCAGGATTCCATGTGATCCCAGCTCCCTCTGACCCCTTCCTCAGGGGCTTCGGTCCCACGCGCTCTGCCTCCCCTGCTCCCTCTTCACCCCCGACACTCACTTCACTACCATGTGCGCTTTGTCGTCTCACTCAGACTCCCAGCTCCTGATGGCCAAACACCTTCCCTCCCCGCCTCGGACTAAGTGTAATACTAGGCCAACGGTAATTCAGTACCCACTCTTGACGAGTAAGTGTAAAAAATAAGCTAGAGCGATACAGCAGATTACACTTGCATTTGAAAACGAAAACTACAGCAACACATCCCCTTCCCACGAGGGGCTATCATCGCAGTCAACAGACGCCCCCACGTGCTTTAGGCCCTTCTCCCTCCCGTGAAGCTGCTGCAGGGCAGCCCGTACCTATGATGGCCTCCATGATGAAGACGTGGAGCACGCCATTGCTGTAGAAGTTGAGTTCAAAGACCGACGGGACAGTTGTGCTGGGGGTAATAAAAAACTCATCGCTCCTGCTGGTGTGGGTGATGGTGACACAATTTCCCAGCAGCTGTATGGCGTGCATGACGACATCTTCTGAGTTCCCGGAGAAGCCCAGGTCAAAATCACGCGCCAGGACCTCCTCCTTTATCACAAAGAAGTCCTCCACCAATGTGGAGAGATCAATGCCCTGGAGAAACACACAGAAATGGTCTCATGACAGTGGAAAACCTGCCTCCCAAGAGGCCAAGAGGCCGTTCCGAGGATGTTATCTCCTGCCCTGGCCTTCCAGCAGCTGCTATTGGCACAGAGAGTAAAAAGGCCAGAGTATTAGGGCACAGGATGTCAGAAAACTGGTGAAAAAGCTGGTCCTCAGAAAGTTAAGATATTCATGTCCAAAGAATGCTTTGGTCACGACATGTGACAGGAGCATCTCAGATTACACAGGGCAGAAGAAGCCATCTAAAAGTTAGAAATGTTTATGTTCTAGCAGTAATTCCCCTCATTTTATATATTTTTTAATGATTTTATTTGAGAGAGAAGAGAGAGAGAGAAATGGCACAAGCAGGAAAAGGGAGAAGTAGGCTTCCTGCTGAGCAAGGAGCCTGATGTAGGGCTTGACCCCAGGACCCTGAGATCACGACCTGAGCCTAAAGCAGACACTTAACTGACTGAGCCACCCAGGTGCCCTGATTGCCCTCATTTTAAATATTTATCTGACAACTACTCACATCGTGCCTATGCATATATGTAATATATGTGTGCATATGTAACATGTATGTTTATGTATACATACGTGTGTACACACACACGCGTAGACACTATGTTTGTTATTGAGAACATGACTATGGATGGCACAGATACAGTATTTTCAATCCCAGTACTTAGTCAAGTTCATGAAGGGCATATGGCCCGAAATACAAGTCCAAGAGCTGTCATTAGCTGTCAGAACACTCACTGCACATCAACGCAATAGGCCTTATTTACGTGAACTGTATGACTCCAAGAATGTCCTACTGTCGTCTATGTGACGCAGTCTTGGAGTTTTTTTCATGTAGATTCCTCCATCAGATCTGTAAGCCCCCCTGGGCAGGGTACCTGGCTTCCTTTACTGCTTATCTCTAAAGCAGAAGCCAGGACAGGACCATGTCCGTTTGCGACCAAGTAGCTGACCGACTGACACGGCGTTCGCACACCTCCCTGATGACCGCAGGGACACAGCAGACGTACCTGCCGGTGTCTGTAGAGGAGCAGACAGGCCACGATGTGTGTGGACATAATGGCACAGGACTTGCTAGCAGCTAGAAGGCAAGCACAGAAATTTAGGTTCCCTTTTTTTAATACAGTGGAAAGTCTCCAAAAGTACCTAAATCTGAAATGGGAGTATTTACAACTATAAATACCTCTACTTCTACCACATTTCCTGTAACTAGAATTTACGGAAGGGAAACAACAACAGTATCCCACGTTCTGGCCAACAGATCCTCATCAGAGATCATCAGCGTAGTGTACCAGTATCCAGCCTAAGACGCTCCACTTTCCAAAAAGGCCAGTGGAATTTAGTCACTCAATGGCCAACAGACACTTTCCTGGAAATACCAAGACCCAACACAGAAGCCTGTTCTGACATTTCTACGGGGTCTCCCACTTCTCCCAGTTCTGTGTTCCTGGGCTCGCTCCTAGCTCCAGGCTCTGGCTTCACTCCGACTGCTCTCTCCTGTGGATAGAGTCCCTGTCACCCGAGGACAGAGGCACAGTGGGAGAAGGGCTAGCTGATCTGATGGCAGAAAATGTGGGCTCACATCTGATTTCTACGTGGCCTAATTTCATAACTTGAGGGAAATGACTTCAACCCCCATGCCGCAGCTTCCTCACTGGTAAGATGAAGATGCTGTGTCGTTCACTGGGCTGGGGAGGAAATGACCAGGTGGGAGGGATGGAGGGGGGAGGACAGAAACACATTTGAGAAGTACTGGAGTCCACAACCCAATACTCGGCATTTGTAGAAAATCATAATCATATAAATCAAATACGAGAACATCTAAGGAATAATCTGAAATAAACACACCATGTGTGAATTTTCTGAGATTACAATGAATTCATGAATATTTCACTCACATTGAGTATTGTCTCCAGTGTTTAAAAAAATGAAAAACAGTACCAAGTACCATATTCATAGCCATTAAAAAGAATTCTTATAATTTTTTAAAAACATGAATGAATGATTGTGTTATAAATGGAAAACAGTGCATCACAAAACCATAAAAAATTTTTCTAGAGACCAGACAGTCACATTCCTGTTACCTGGGTAGAGAGAAACAAACAGAGGTGCTTTTAAGAAAGAATACTCTGACCTCCCATGAAGCGGGAGCAGGAGCAGCTGGAGGGGCAGGAGCCAGAGGAGGGGAGATGTCCCCACGATGGGGACCCCAGCAGGTGCGGAGAGTTTGGCCAGCCTGGGAGCAAGGCACAGGGGACAGCAAGGACAGCCCACCTGGGCTGTGCACCAAGGTGCCAGCCTCTGCCACGCGATTGTGAAGCACATTCTACAACATGACACGTGTTGGCACTTGGGGCTCAGAGAAAGCTAATTCTTCGCACACCTCGCTCTGCTCTGGCTCACTTCCGCTTGAGTTCCCTGTGCCCAGCTACGCCACCCAGACGAGCGTGAGCTCAGGCGGAACGGCCAGGTCTCCCCTGGGTAGTCCCCACGACTGAAACGAAGCTTTCCCCCTTTACACATACATAACAGCCTCTCGATATGTGCTGGATAAAAATAACCGTGGGGTCAGCAGGAAAATGGACACACAACTATAAACCTAGATGCCACACTACTCATTAGTTCAAAGGAACAAATTCATGAACAGCAGAGGCAATAAATCATTCTGACAGGACTATTTTTTTAAAAAGTGTAAGAGCGGCTATGAGTTCTCAGGCACCATGTGTGATGTTTCACTTGCTTACTTCAAACCCCCACCCCCGCTGGCATCACCCTCTAACACCCTCCCATGGCCACCTGCGTAGTAGGAGGAGAAGCAGCAGAAGCGAACTCTAGCAGATTCCAATCCCAGGGCGTGTGCCCCGCACCACGCTGGATCTGGGCTGCAGAACTGAAGGGTTTGGTATTGTACTCACTGAAGAGGATGTGCTCGGCCAGATTTGCAATCAGTCTTCTTCGGAAGGGTTCATCTGTTACATTTCTGGACTCGTTCGTGGATGTGTCTGCATCTTTGTCTGCAGCGTCACTGGGTCTGAAAAGATTTTTTTTCAGAAAAAAGACTCTACAACCACACTCTTTTAGAAGCAAACTATCTAGAACTAAGGTATAAATGTCGAATTACTACATATTCTGAATGTAAACCGCAAATAGATTATTTCAATGCATTATTTTCCTCCATGATATGCATTATTATATTTAATACACTCTCCTGACCAAAAGATTTTATTGAGTTAGGGCCAAATAATCTATTGGTACATCACATCCAAAAAGCCACCAGCCGAAAAAACTGCATGAAACAAGATACCTCATTTTAAAACATATCTAAAAATTTGACACCTGAACACATTAGGGGAGGGGCTTAATATTTAACTTCTCTAAGTTACAATTTAACTCGAATTCTGGGAAACGTACACGTTTTTATACGCTACACTTACGTACAATATGCATAACCTAAGCTACTACCAGAAAGTATTTGGTTCCAACATCCAAAAGCATAAATCGAATAAGAACTCCTGATTCATACAATCAAAAAGATGTTATAACGCAAATAATCAAAAACCTCCAGACTGATATGAAAATGTTGTCACTCCACTGTCCTCTATCAGACCAAGAGAAAAGTTACCCAAAGTGAGGAAGTGCAGATGAGAAGGAGCCCACTCTTCGTAAACTTAACCTAGTTTTCTCTGCGAAGCCAGAAATAACAGGTATCTGACAGTGTCGTTAGTATAAAAAATTTCCACAGATCTTACCTTAAAGGAATTATAGCTGGTAACAAGGCTTGCTCCAGAGAGAGCGGAGCAGGCACAGGTTTCTGACTTTGGCTTTCTAAATACTCCTGGGGAGGGCGGAGGGGAGGGGGAACACAACACAGTCATTAACTCTCCCTGTTTTGCTTACGTATATTAAATGTAATTCAATCTTCAAACAGTAAAAAGGGAGCACTTTATAGAATGAGCCATGCTACAGAGCAGGAGTACTTTCTACATCCTAAACTACCTTCAGAAGTGCAGGACGACTCCTGGAATCTGGGCAAGCATGAAATCTAAGGACCAAGGATGACACAAAGGATGAGACAATGATGCTTAAGCAAAATTGTGTATTTTTTAAATTCTTTTAAGTTTTAAATTTTTCTTTTTTAAGCAGGCTCCACACGCAACGTGGGGCTTGAACTCACAACCCCAATATCAAGAGCCGCGTGCTCTACCAACTGAGACAGTCAGGCATCCCTTAAACAAAATTATTTAAAAGTTAAAGGAAAACACTTAACTTTTCTCACATCTACACAAAATTATCTGACATTCCCAATATAGTAATAAGCAACACAACCATGATTTTCAAAGGAACTCTGACGACCTGAGGGTCACATAATATTCAAAAGAACCTCAATCCAAAAGCAAATCGTAACAATATAGAGAAGTTGTGCAGTAGTTTTGAAAAAGATGAAGTGGAAAGAAACGACAAGGCTCCTCGAAGTGGAAAGCATGGAAGACCAGAAAGCATGCAGCACGGCAGTTAGGATCTTAGAAGTAAAACTAAGAATGGAACGAAAGCAAAAGTAGGACGTCTGCGCCTTATCACAGGCTCCCGATTCCCTTACTCATCCTTCTCCTTCACAAATTTGAAAATCTTAGGAATTCAAAACCACCAGGACCTCAGGGGACCCCCAGCGCCAGGCTTCTGCACAAGAATGGCACTCTCCCTTTGAATGTGTGCGTGTGGATTCCACTCAGGAGAACATCATCCTAGGCGGTCAATTTTACCCAGATTTTAAGGGTAGCTTTTACACAATTTTCTCTAAAGGGAATTTTAAAATATAATATAAAATACCGACATACAGCATAAAGCAATATGCAGAACTCTCATCAACTAAAAAAGAAAAGACAGCAACAAATGCTACCCCTGGCCGCCCCCAAAGACAGACATATACTATCCTCAGTCAATAAGCATACTTTGGTAGGAAAATTTAGGAAATGCTATTCTTGACATAGTCTTCAGAGAAGAAACCGAGGTCACACGGAGAGGAGGCAGCAGAGGCAGGAACAGAGCCCACATCTTCCAACCAGAGCTTGCCAACGCTTTAACACTGCTTCCTTCCAACCGATACTCACCTTTAAGGAAAATGGTTGTGCAAAATCCACTCTGACACAGCCATAGTTTTTTCGTAACATTCTGATAACTCCTCTAGCTACACTCCAAAGGCTCTCATTCTTCTTAGGCTTTCCCTAAATTCCAATTTTGAAAAAGAATAGCATAGTAAGAAATACAGCTAACAGGTATTCTGTTATCCAAAAAAAATTCATTTATTTATTGATTTATTTGATTTATTTATTTGAGAAAGGGCATGTGTGGGGAAGACACACGGAGGAAGGGAGACAGAATCTCCTGCGGCCTCCCCTGCCAGTGCAGAGCCTGATGCAGGGCTCAATTTCACCACCTTGAGATCATGACCCAAGCCAAAACCAAGACCCAGATGCTTAACTGACTGAGCCACCCAGGCACCGGCCATTTATTTTTTTAATGGAAGCTGGAGGTTTGTGTAAAGAAAAACGCTAAATAAAGGAGAAAAATATTCATTGACTGTCATAAAATGTTTAGCGTGCAAAAATGTTCAAAGATGTAATCTTCTTATTGGGAGAGGCAGTTTGGTCAATGAAAACCAGAACACTTTACATTAATTCACTTAGTACACAGTTTATGCCATTCACAAAAAATCACTGCAAACTATGATACTGGCACAAAAACAGAATCACAGATCAATGGAACAGAAAGTCAGAAATAAACCCACAATTATTTGGTCAATTACTCTTCAACAAAGGAGGCAAGAATGTGCGATGGTTAAAAGACTCTTTTCAACAAATGGTGAAGGTAAAACTGGACAGCTATATGCAAAAGAACTAAACTGTACCACTTTCTTACACCATACACAAAAATAAACTTAAAATGGATTAAAGACCTAAATATGAGACCCGAAACCATAAAAAGTCCTTTACGGGAGCACAGGCAGTAATTTCTCTGACACTACACAGCAACATTTTTCTAGATATGTCTCAAGACAAGGGAAATAAAAGCAAAAATAAACTATTAAGTCTACATGAAAATAAAAAGTTTCTGCATAGCAAAGGAAACATTCAACCAAACTAAAAGACAACCTACTGCATGGGAGAAGATATCTGCAAACTACATACACAACAAAAAGAATAAAGTGTTAGCAGGTAAAGCATAAAGAACTTAACTCAACCCCAAAGAAACAAATAATCCAATTAAAAATGGGCAGGGGTCCCTGGGTGCTGCGGTCAGTTAGGCATCCGACGCTTGGTTTCGGATCAGGTCATGATCTTGGGGTCATAAGATCAAGCCCCACATCAGTGTCCATGTTCAGTGCAGAGTCGGCTTGAGATTCTCCTTCTTCTTCTTTCCCTCCCCAAACCCCTCCATGCATCTTCTCACTCTCAAATAAATTAATAAATAAATCTTTTTAAAAAATGGGCAGAAGACATGAATAGATAGTTTTCCATAAAAGACATACAGATGCCCACGGACATGTCATCAGGGAAATGCGAATCAAAACTACTACGAGATACCACACCTGTCGGAATGTCTAGCATCAAAAACACAAGAAACAAGTCTTTCAAAGATGGGGAGGAAAAGGACCCCTCTTGTACCGCTAGTGGGAATGCAAACTAGTGCAGCCAATGTGGAACACAGCACGGAGGTTCCTCAAAAAATTAAACACAACTACCCTACAATCCCATAATCACACTACTGGGTATTTACCCCCAAAATACAAAAACACTAGTTCAAAGGGTTACATGCACCCCGTGTTTGCTGCAGCATTATTTACACCAGCCAAAGTATGGAAGCAGCCCACGTAGCTACCGACAGATGAATGGATACAGAAGATGTGCAGGAGAACGCCACATCAGCACTACCAATCAGATGGACTCAAGAGACAGAAGCTACTCACCACACCCACTCTGCCATGCTTCCTACAGTGCTTTATATTGTAGCAAAAAAATGCCTCGTTGATTCCAAAAGTACATTCTAAAAGCAAAACAACTTGAAAGTGGAGAAGATGTTTGGGAAGGTAGTGCTCTTACCAGCTGTTCGCCATTGTAGTGACCTTCAATAATACGATCATAGGAGATTCCAACAGGTATTATCAAGATGTCTGGGATGGTATTAGTAGACAGAGTATCTACCACGACTGACAAAAGTCCTGCCCGAGCACAGGAGGTTTTTCCACTCCTAGAACGCGTGCCTTCCAGAAAAATCTCTAAGAACTGCTGCTGTCGAAGTAGTTCAACTATATGCTGGGGTATAAGGAGAATGTAAACCATGAATTCGAGACTGCCCAACTTAGCATAAGCTGGAATGCAAGACCTCCCTCCTCGGAATAAGCTCAGCAAAGTTAAATCTTAAACATAAACCTTTTAACTTCACCACGGACAAAATATTTTACCCACGTGAATAATAGCAAGCCAGCCACTCCAATGCTATGTTTTGGTGATAAAGGAAATAATCATCAACTTCCTACCCAAACAATAATTACATAGACAATAAGGTTTATTTCTTTTTTAAATCTCAGTCAAGTCTGTTTTTCTTTCTACTGTCATAACTACTATAATGGCTTTAAGGATGACGAAAGACCGTACATACCCCATGGAGCAAAGCTCTGTAGAGAATGTCCTTCCGTCCATCCGGCGTTTCATCCAGCCTCCGTCGTATGAAAAACCCCCCGAGCTTATGGATCAAGGTACTATAAATTGAAGAATGCATCATTTATTAATAAAGAAAAATGTAAGAATACTCAAATTCCAAGTAACTTCAAAACATAAGCCATAGGAATATAAACCACGTGTGTTGTTTGAGTTGCTGACAGTGAAAATGTCACCATTTCTCCATTCTCCATGTTACTGACATGTTTCCATCATTTGCAACATTCATCAGCCTTTAGAACATCACCTCATGCACTGAAGCTCTACTAATGTCTGTTCCAAACTGAAAGAAGTCTGTACAATATATCACCCTGCAAAGGTGGGGTTAGAGATTTTAAGAGGATGATGAAATACTGCTAAATTTTAAAACTGTCCAGGATCTCAGGACACTGATTATAAGACATCCTGAAATCTGCCTTTCGCATTTACTACAAATTGAATATGATGTTACAAAAGGTCCTTTGGGGAAATTTTCTCAAGAACGTACCCTTAGACAGTGTCCCTGAGACAAGGATAATTTTAACAACCAAAACCAAGCATAACCATTTCCCCAAAACATGAAACAAAAATGTGCTCCAATGTGTGTGTACACAGGGATAAAATGATTTTTTTCAATCCCATGGTTCTTTCTATGACAGTGATGGGTTTTGATATTGAGGTGAAACTTTATAATAGTTAAGGCAACCTTTCCAAACTCAAAGCCTCCTCTTATGCTTTTCACATAGAGTGGTATTAATATCATATTGCTATATAATTTCAGTATCTTCTATCACTCTCTGAGAGCAGAACTACAGAAAAGTTCATAATGAATGAGATGAACCTTCCACAGAAACTGAAAAGTGGGTTGAAAAGACAGCTGCCAACAAACAGGCCAGGTCATCACCTGTCGCGTCTGAAGGACGGATGAGCTAAGCACCGACTGGCACAGAGTTCATGAGAAGGGGAGGCAGGTTATGAGAAATTATCGATTTTTAAAACCCATTTCAAAGTGATCCCTCCAGAAGCATTGTAAGCTGAGAACCTGGAGGGAATGGGTACAGGAGTCATTCTGATGACAGGAAAGGCAAACTATTATATTATGGGGCAGGACCTCCCTAAAGCCCGAAAGGAACGGTCCTCTTGGCTCTAAGTCTATGCCTGCTACCAACTGTCTGGTGACTTTCTTATGCAACTTCCCAGTTTCCCCAGTACTGGGAAGAGGCCCCCAGGAGAGTAAACACAGTTATTCCCGTCCCTAGAGAAGCATGTCTGCCCCATAGGGGTGTTATCGCATTGCATTATAGCTGTTTGTCTATAGTCCCCAGTAGATTACGAACTGGCTGAAGGCAAGGACTATGTAACGTCTTCACTCTCGCCTGAAGCACAGCAGGGTAAGTATCAGCTAACTACATGAACCAGTGGCTTCCCTTCAGCCATCCCTGTGAGTCCAGGTATCCACAGAGCTCTGAGCCAGTGGGTTAGGAAGGAGTTCCCTGGACTATGAGGCTGAGGCTCAGACTTCACTGCACACACAAGTCATCATGGCCACTTTGCAAGACCTTACGTGCACACCCCTCCAGCCTACCTGCCCTCCAGTTACTGTAAATCCATCCTCCTCGCACTCCCTACTGCTCAGAGCTGATGTCACGGCTGCTCTGTTCTTTGGAATTTGAACCTTCGATGTCCCCAACCACCTCAGTCTACGCCTCACCCCCTCCCCGCTGGTGACCAGCCCCTCCATCTACCCAGCAACCTTCCTCCCGCAGCCCCCCGTCTCTGGACTAGCGTCTCGTCTTATAAACTCAACTTACTAAACACTTTCCCACTCTACGCCTTCCTCACCAGGAGCATCACTACAGATTTTAATCTAAGCCTTCATTATCTTTTGCCTCAGCTACTATAATAGAGTCAGAATTTCTCTAACACTCTCCAATGCAGAATGACTTTTCAAAATGCAAATCTGACCATTTTTCAATGATGGGATACACTCTAAACTCTTGGCTTAAAAACTGTTCTGATCCAGCTCTCAGTCCCTATGCAATAAGCACTTCTGGCCTCTGACTCTTCCCACTGCATCCTGCATTCTAACCCTATGGAATCATCTGCTGTTTCCTGACCATACCATGCATTTGAATCTCTCGGCCTCTCTACCTACTATTTCCTCTGAAAGGAATGCACTGCATTCTCCTGAAAACCTCTGAAATACACTTTTTTTGTGTCATGTTATAATGGTGACATGTTTCTAGTGCTACTCAATTATTAGGTCAGAGTTAACAGTATGGTTGTTCTTACTTACTCTTTGCCACCACAGTGACCCATACCCAACCCTCACCTTCCCTACTGCCACACCTGACACCGTAATTTGCTATCTTATCTTTCTGACTGCATTTTAGCCATTTGATAAATATTGCCCACGAAGTTGAGGTATTCACAGTTCACCAAGTAACCCTCATAAAATATAAAAATAATGGAGATAGTCTTGATGCTTTTGGTACCTTTCAGATTTTTCACAATGAACATTACTTTTACAATGAAAACAAAAAAAGCTAATGTCATCTTTACTATGTTTCAAAATGTATAATGAAAACACCAAAAATTAAAAATATAATCTTTTCCATACCTTAAATTTCCAAATAAACTGGCCTTACCTGAAGATGGGAATGTTAAGATTGTTGCCTGAAGCAATGTACGGTGCTTTGATGTTATGGCAGAAGAGAATGAAAGTCAGCAGGAGATAGTCAATATGTGATCTGTGAACTGGTAGAAATATAAGTGGCAAATTCATCTAGTAAAAGAAAAAATGCCAAATTTAAAATTCAAATGTGAACTTCAATCACACTTTGCAACTTCCTATTTGGTTAGAATCTCTCAAACACTGGCTGATCAATGACTCATTCTTTAAAAACATTTTCCAGTAATATGAACTTCTTCCAATTTAATACTGCCCTCACTAAAAACAACCACCACCACAATAAAGAGAAAAAAAAAGAGCTGGGGAACCGAGAATTGAAGTAGTTTTTATGTATCTTTTAAGGGATGGCCCTGATCACATCAAAAGGGCAGAGGGTTTAAAGTCAAGCTTGGTCTGGCTTGAAATCCTGGGCTGTCACTCACTAGCCATGACTAGGAAAGCTTAACCTATCTGTGCTTTTACTTCTTCATTTGTGAATACCGACTGTTCTGGTTAATTTCAGAGTTGTTGCAAGGTAACTTACAAAAGGAATCCAGCACACTCCTGCTGGGTCCTCCTTTACTCACCCTTCCCCAAATGCCCAGCTACTGTGCTCCTGTCATATGGGGGAAATCTTCCAAATAGGATGGACGCACACAGGGCACAAGAGAACACTTCCATACAAAAGAACTCTAAATTCACTCCAGAAACGTGGGAACAACAGAATGACAGATCACACAAATTCTTGCCTCAGTTGCAGCTTTAACCATCTCCAGTTGGCCTTTGTGAATCTGAATATTCCAAAAGAAGCTGTTGAACAGCTTGAGTAACACCCATCCTGTCAATCTAAAAAGTAAAAAAAAAAAAAAAATGAAAAAGAAAAAGAAAAAGAAATTAAATGTACATACATACATTTAAAGAGAGCTGACTTTTGTCTACTTAAGTTTCTGAATCTTCAACCTAAGAGCGCTTATAAGTAACTTAGTGTGTGTGTATGTCTGTGTACCTGAACTACTGGATTAAAGAGCTGACTTTTACATGCATCCTTATAGATACATGTATTTATTACAGATTAAAATCTTACATTTCTTTTACCTATTTATTACAAACTAAAATCTTACCTTTCACTCAAACAGCACACTTTAGACTTCAGAAGTACATCATCAACCATCATCAACCGAGTATTTAGGCAAGCAGAAAGCAGTATAAAACCACTCCGTTTAAGATATGGATATGTGAAGCCTAGCTCACACGTCTAGAGAGATCAGCAGTCATACAATGGCTGCTATCAATTAAGAAAGATTAAGGCACCTTAAAGCCTACCATAGGGCTACTTCCCACAGAAGCTGAACAAGAATATAAAAAGGAATTTGGGGCACTCGGGTGCCTTGGTCAGTTAAATGTTTGCCTTCAGCTTCAGCTCAGTGTCTGCCTTCAGCTCAGGGTTCTGGGATGGAGTCCTGCATGGGATCCAGTCCCACACTGGGCTGGCTCCCTGCTCAGCGGGGAGTCTGCTTCTCCCTCTACCCTTCCCCACTTCTCATGATCTCTCTCTCCCTCTCTCATAAATAAAATCTTCTTAAAAATTTTAAAAAGAAATAAAATAAAAAGGAATGTTAACATCAGAATATGTCCAAACTTCCTTTGGACCAAAACCATTGTGCTGGGGAAGTCCAAAGGTTCAGTCCCTGTTTGCTCAAAACAGGATGGTTATCACTGAAAGCTTTTTGCTTTGCCTTTGAATACCTGATCATCGTTGGTGAGACAGTGGCAACCATTTCTTGAAGGATCCTTTTGGCTTTCTTTCTCACTTTACTGATGGCTTTTGATTGCTGCTGAGCAGAACCATCAGGGTTTAGTTCAGCAGCCACTTCTGCAATTGCCTCTTGTACTCTGATTGGAAAACAGAAAGACAATGTAACTGGCTCTATGCTACATTCTGCATTCAGTATTTTCTAAATCATAGCTATAAGCCACAAAACGAAATGTTTTCTTAATATGTGATTAACATGAAAATAAGCTCAAGTTAGATATGTTTTGTTTGGTTGCCTGATAAAGATTAAGGACACTATATTCCTAAATCAGTGAATCCCTGAGGAATCTGGAAGGCAGCTTTAAGAAAAAAAAAAAAAAAAAGAACTTAACTCAAATTCACTGGGTAAAGGCTACATGAATTTAAATGTTTCAGATATTCTGCAGGAGATACAAAGTTACACTCTGGCAGAGGGGAGAGAATGAAGTTACCCCTTTAGGTATATAACTCAGAGGTATCTAACCAAAATCCACTGCCAAAGTAAGGTGTGATCTTTCTTTTAAGACTTACTGTATTACTCATTTACAGTGACTTTATTAATAGAATGATATGTCAGCCTCTCTAGAAAGGATCAAAGAGGGGCAGAAATATTTACACGTGTTTTTCCACAGCAACCCTGTAATTTAAGAAAGGCACATCTCAAGACAAAACAACACAGAGCTATAAGCAGTGAAGTAAGAGGTAAGATTTAATCCAGTTGTGTAAATTTTCCATGTGACTTAGGGAAGAACACATGAGGTTAAACCTCCTTAAATCATTTAATATCCTAGTTATTAGTCAAACCATCTGGATGGAATGAAACATAGTTGGAGGTTTTTACCTAGAAAATAGAATATACTATAACCCAAAGGGTTTCAAATAATTACGTTTTCTCCCTCTGTTGCTACTGATTTTAGAACAGCCCACAGCAAAATCCTACATAGCTCCCGAAGTCATTAATACAACAGACTATTCTACTGGGCACTGATGCACCCTAGGCTTATTCTTTTAATACCTTTATTTCAATCTGGACAGGAATTTTTTACAAGTAATTGAAAAGATTATTAAATCTCCATTATCGACTATTTATTCATTCATTCAATAAACATTTATTGAGTACCTACTATATGCCACCACTGTTCGGACCTCAACAACCACACTACAGGGCCTCCATTTCTAAGCAGTCTTTCAAACCACTCCGGCCTCTGGCTCCCCAAATCCAGGTAGACATCTACCACGGCAACACTAATGAGGCAGATCAGAGACTGATCTTCATGCCAACTCCCAGAGCCTAACGCCTAAACTTGAGAATGATTTATTTCCCCACTCCACATGAGTTCAAGTGGGATACTCTCCTGCTTGTAAGCAAGCTCATCTGCAAGCAAGGACAGAATCTTATTCTCTTAAAATGTCTAGTAAGGACTTCCTAGCACAAGAATTTGTGCCTAGGTACTCAATAACTATTTGACAGAAATATCAAATGTTTCTCTTTTGGCTGTCATGACAGGAAACATAATGTCCCAAACGTTCATATTACAGAAAACTTAACAGAGAACTGGAAATATGTGCATCTCTGAATTCCAACTCACCTTCACATATGACTAATCCATTCAATCGCTAATGCATAAAACAAGATTGCTTTTCCCAAAACCATCTGTTCTCCTACCTTTCCTTGCTTTCCTTTGAAGTTTAACATTTAACATTTGGAAATGGGAATCCTCTTGAAACAGAGTCCCAAAGAAACTAAAGGTTAACAAAGGAAGGCAGTGCCTACCCTACTCCCTCTCCTGCCCCCCCATCCCTGCTTCTTCCCTTTATAACAGTATCCCCACCCTTACCTAGTGCTGTTCAGTACATTTTCAGCCACATTGGTGGCAAACATGCCTTTATGGACATCTCGCTCTTGAACAAAAAGCACGTAGGAAAGACGTCTTGCAAGCCATCCTCGGTGCCTACAATGTGAAAAAGATTTAGCAGAGTAGTCTAGGAAGACCTAAAACAAATTGATTGACTTGTTCAGCAGTTTCCCTGCTGTAAAAGCAAAGCCTTGTTTCATCTATTCCTGAAATTTGGTGTTCTTCTATAGCAAATTCTCCTTAGTAGTTCAGGATGATCTATGCAGATAATTGCATTCCTTGTATCTTTCATGTACTCTCAACTAAAATTTAAACTTGGAATCTGTGTACTGAAATGTTTGAAAGATGTTACTCTGCCAAATAATTAACCAAACATAAAAGCAAAAGAAAGAAAAATGTCTTATTAATACTTTTTTTAAAAGCAAGTATGCTGAATGCTATATACATAAGCTATATTAACTTAGAGCTATGAACTATAAAGAGAGCATTCAGAAGTCTTTCCTAATGAAGGACCAATTTTTTTTTATTAAAGGTAATTTTCTTTTTTAATCTAAGGTCATCACTGACTCTCACATTGAATTGACAAAGCTGATTAGTTGAGAGGAGTCAAGGATAACTAAAGCATGGGCTAAACATTTACACACTGGGTTTATGAAGCCAGAAGTTCTTACATTCTTCCCCCCAACATTTGACATATCTAAGGGATATGACCTACTCCATTGGTTTTGATAACTATTTTATTTATATGGGGGCTTGGGGACAGAAACCTCAGAATAACAATGTCATGAACCTTCATATACAATGATTTGAAAACATTTATAATGATTACATAATGCCTCATTATCATTTCACCCATAAAGACATTCAAATGGACAGATTTCAAATATAAATTCATGAATTCTGAAAAGCCTCCAATTAAGGAAAAGTAACCGGGGGAAGAACTATTGATGAATCACTAGTTCCTTCATCCCTTTTCCTGACATTCTCTTTTTCTACCTCCTTTCCCTTGTCTCAATTATCTGCAAACTTGACACACTATGTTAAATGTTTAATTCTAAATTCTTCCTTGAGTGAACACTTTCAAAATAGTTACTGGAATGTGTGAAGTCCCAGCTCTCGATGAAATCCATTTGCAATGGATTGAAAGCTATGTATGTGTGTAGCAAAGTATCCAGGCTTTGCTTCATTTGACACACACAGAAGTGAAGTAGCCAGCTCAGCTACACAGGGCAGCTTGACACACAGACTGGTTTCAGATCACCTAGACCATACAGTGCAGGCTTTGTTTTCCTAGCTGCCTTCAACTACGGACAACAAATGGACCCTGTGGCTTCATACATAAAATGGCTACTTACATAAACAAGAAGAGACTCTATGAGATCCCTTTTCTTAGGTTAAGTCAAAAAGGGGGAAAAAATCAGGGGGCTAAAATTTCTCTTCTCTCCTTTAAATTTAAGACAGAGAGAGAAGGGTAGCATGGGAATAGGAAAAAATAAGTCCTTTGACTTTGGTTCTATTAAAAAAAAAAAAAAAAAAAAAAAAAAAAAAACCTGTTATATGCAGGTATTGTCAGGCTCACTTACGATCTCATCACCAAAATATGATCAGTAATAGCAGAAAGCCTTCAAATTTAAGTATTTGACTTCTTGGATCAATTTTCACAAAATTTCAAGCATGTCTCATCACCTGAACCTACCACTGACCTTTTCCAGGCATTCACTCTTAGAATTAATTATACGAACAGGCAGTATTTTTGGCTGTCATTCTCTCCTGCCTCACAGACATTCATATAACCTCCCCTCCCCCATCCCTTATCCCTTAGCCTAGATTCACATAAAACAAAGCCTCTTTTCTCTCACTGGGATGCCTAACAGCCCATTCCCAAGTGCCTGATGTCTGGAAGAATTCTAAAGAAAGCCTTAAGCTAGTTAATAAAATGAAAACACATTTACTCACTACAGGGACACATCTTCTAAAACTCCATAGATTAGGCTGATTTCAATTTTTAAGCATAAAATAATAATAATAGATCATAAGACATTTGAACTTACCCTTTCCTCAGATAAATCTTTATCACGTTTTGGCACACTTCAGATATAAAATCAATATGCAAATAAAAAGAGAAAGCTATAAGTGATATCTACACTCTCATGAAATAGTTACTATATAATTACATAGTAGTAATAGTAACTGATCTCTCAGGGGGCTGTGCTGCTTCTGATTTTTAGATAACACCTCTTGGGTCAGAAACTCAGTTCTATTAATTCTCAAAAAGATGAAGAAATTCCTCTTAGAGTATAGCCATTGATTATTATAGTTATTCTTTTGTGATGTATTAGAAACAAAAGAAATTTCTTTTTACCTTGTGTGAGTTTCATTGATATAAATAACATTCCGCAAACCCAAAGATGGGATACTGGAGTTGAAAAATTTATCCTACATGAAACAAAATAAATGTAGACATGAGTATGTGACCGGATGGCTGGTGAAAAGTTCACATCACTGGATAACTTTTATTAAGTAAAACGTTAAGGATTGCTTCAAAAATAAACTAAGAGATGAAGAAAAATTATGTTTTATTGAAAAGTATTTTTTAGTCTTCAAAGAAGGTCAAACATTCAGAAATAAGGCTTACCACCTTGCAAAGGAAATTTTGCCTCCCTTTCCTGACTTATTCCCTACCTCTAACCCAAAAGAGCTGAAGCTACTGAGAGTTTATTAAATCATTGATGGGAATACTGGAGTTTTCATGGCTCTCCAAATGCAAAAATAGCATGCTAAGTACCATGTGGTTATCATTAGGTTACTTAATATGGCAATAATCCTGACACAATAATTATCATCCCCATTTTACAGACAGGAAAATTGAGGCTGAGGGCAGTTTTAATATTCAAATTTACATCTTGGTTGAAAAAGTACGGTCTTTATTTCTCTAAAACGACTGTTTACTTAATTGGAAAATGTATGGCTAAAGGTCACACTCTTTACAGGAAACCGTAAAGGATAACTCAGAGATAGCTCTTCTGGAAAGAGAAAGTCTGTAGTTTTATCAGTGTGGACGAAAAGGTGAACATTCCACAAATAAATCCTGGGAAAACATAATGTACCTTCAATAGAAGATATAGAAATATTTACGTGGAATCTCTTTAAAGATGAGGAAACAGGATATTAGAGAAAGGGAAAGGGTAGCAAATATCCAAAAATTACTGTTTAAAATTATTATAAATAAACATGTCATGAAAGAACTTTAAGATCAAGTTCAACCCCATCAGGTACTGTATTTAAACAAAAAATCAATTATTTATTGTACAACTCCTCTATGCCCACCCTAAAACACCCCTGCCACCACTACCACCACCAGATAATTTCCTATACTCTCCCCTGATTTAAGAACACATTAGAGTCAGGATGCCTGGATGGATCAGTTGGTTGAGCTTCATACTCTTGGTTTTGGCTCAGGTCATGATCGCAGTGTCCTGGGATGAAACCTCGTTGGGCCCTGTGCTCAGCACAGAATCTGCTTGGGATTTTCTCTCCCTCTCCTTCTGCCCCTCCCCCATGCTCACACATGTATGCATGTGTGCTCTCTCTCTAAAATAAATAAATCTTTTAAAAAAAGAACACATTAAAGTCAAGGTATTATTTTGATCTTTTAAGCATTTGAAATTAGAATTAGATAAGATGCCAGTCTAAAAAGAAAAGCCACATGATCATTTATTTAAATTTGTATTTCTGGGGCACCTTGGTGGCTCAGTAGGTTGAGCCTCTGCCTTCAGCTCCGGTCATGATCTAAGGGTCCTGGGATCGAGCCCCACATCCGGCTCTCCGCTTGGCAGGGAGCCTGCGTCCCCACCCCTCCGCCTACTTGTGATCTCTCTCGTGTGTCAAATAAATAAATCTTTTAAAAAAAAATTGTATTTCTACTGGCTTACTAATCTGAACTGGCCTTACTCTTAGACTAGAAATATCATGGTCATTCAATTCTACCAAATTCCCACAACAAAGCACTTGTGATTTAAAAGGAACAATATTTATAATTTAGACATTCTTGAGCAGACCAGAATATTTAACATAAATTGCTTGGGTCCCATACAAATCTTTCCCAAGTTAGTGAATCCCTTTATAGCACTCAGAATTCTACCTCCTGCCAAGCCGACCCTGAGTAGAAAATTCACACAGCACGGTTAGCTATCCACACAGGTCATAAGTAATGTCTGTAAATGAAAGGCACTCAAATGGCAGAATTTCTGTCCTGATAACTGGCCCATCCCAGAGAAAGCGTTAACATCCAGGTATACCTTTTAAAAGGTAACTCTACTGCCCAAGAATACAGCCAAATTCGAGTCTACATTCCTCGGCTAACTCGTCCCCCTAGCAAATTACCAGCAGAGGCTTGGCTTCCATCCAACTGACTCTTCTCAAATACGACAGTGTAATGTGGAAGATTTTGCATGACGTGTGTTTATTTCACCAAAATACAAACAAATCTATACATGTTCTATTTAAAATCTTCATCCTAACACTTTACTTTTAAAAGATTTTATTTGAGAGAGAGAGAAAGCGTGTGTGTGTTTGAGCAAGTACGAGCAGGGGGGAGGGGCAGAGGGAGAGGGAGAAGCAGATTCAACATGGGACTCGATGCCAGGACCCTGAGATCATGACCTGAGCAAAAGGCAGATGCTTAACGAACTCAGCCATCCAGGCACTGCTTATTTTATCTTTTAAAAATATTTGATTTAGTTTGAGTGGGGAGAAGAGAGTAAGAGAGAATCTCGAGCACACCCCACAGACTCCATGCCAAGCACAGAGCCCCTTCCATGCACAGCTCCATCTCATAACCCTGAGATCATGACCTGAGCAGAAATCAGGAGTCAGATACCTATCTGACTGAGCCACCCAGGCACCCCCATCCTAAGATTTTAGTAAGCCACCCTCACTATCACAGTCAATAGACACCCACCCTCCCTACCCATCCCAACAGAAACTTAGAAAAAAGGAAGCTTTAAAACTTCACTCTGTCCTGCTATTTCTTGCTCATCTCACTAGGATTTTAACCATGAGTCAAAAGTTCAACGTCTAGGGGCAGCTGGGTGGCTCAGTGGGTTAAAGCCTCTGCCTTCGGCTCAGGTCATGATCCCAGATCGACGCTGGGAACGAGCCCCGCCTCGGGCTCTCTGCTCAGCGGGGAATCGCTTCCCTCTCTCTCTCTGGCTGCCTCTCTGCCTGCTTGTGATCTGTCAAATAAATAAATAAAATCTTTAAAAAGAAAAAAAATAGTTCAACATCTAGGAGTTATATGAAGGTTCCCACCAACTCTTTATAATTAAGGAAGTCATGCGATTGATGAGCACTGGATGTTAAGCACCTAATGAATCACTGCACACACACACCAAAAACAAATGATGCACTACGTATTGGCTAATTGAACTTAAAAATAAAAAATGAAAAAAGAAGACTGATCTAAAAGTAAGATCTGCTCTTCTGAAGACATACTAAACTGAAAAAAACAACAACAACAAAAAAAAACCAGTGTGTTGTTGGCCTCCCTGCTCAGCAGGGAGTCTGCTTCTCCCCCTGCTTTCTCCCTCCTTGTCCTCTCTCCCTCTTTCAAGTGTGTTCCCGTTCTCTCTCTCAAATAAATAAAATCTTAAAAAAACAAACTAAACTAAAAAAGAACCAAATTATCACTTAGCACCAACTGTTTGACCACTATTTACTGAGTCAATGAATGGAAAGAAAAAGTGAGTCACCATCACTACTTGGAATATTTGGTTTATAAACATGGGCTGAAGTTCTAAAAATGAATTAAGTTCATTAAGACTATCCAACAATAAAATTCACACAAAGTTGGAATTTCACTCTGTGTATTAAAGGTCAACAAGCAGTAACATTCTTACCCAGCTCTGAGGAGTACAGGAATAACAACATCTTCCGACAAATGGTCTTTTCCGGCTCATTAGGCTTTCTTTCCATTTTAAGGTTGCAGATCTGAAGACAGTAGGTCTGAAACCACACTCACCCTAAAAAATGTTAATGGGGGAAAAAAGTGCCTGAATGGCAAGAGGACCGTATTTGTCCACCTGATCTTGAAAACCAAGATATTTCAGATATAAGAGAAACCTAGACTTGGGTTTTGTTTGGTAATAAGTTTCTCAAGAGAGATTTTCCTTCATGGTACTACTCCCCTGCATCATCAACACTTGAAACAAAACTTGGAACATAAGCAAAAATTGAGAACCTAAGAACAGTAGTAGCCAGCAAGGACTACTGCACACTCAGAGATTCAAAACCAGTTGAGCAAGGTTAAAAAGCCCGTGAAAGCAGCAGGATGAATAAAACCAGACTCCTGGATCCATATGCTAACAGTTCATCTTGTTCCTCTTCAACCACAGACTCCCACAAAAGTAGTACAAAGCCTTAGCTTTGGGATATGAACAGCTAATGAACTCGATGAGCAAAATGTTTAGAACAGAGGAGCAGAATTTGAGCTAGGATTTAAACTCTATGATTTAAACTTTAAACTCTGTTGTCAGGCTAAAGGAATGTTATATAAGTTTACCTTATTTTTATTCAAAGTAAAATATTTTAAGCTGCATATAATAACTTGCTCATCAGTTGCTCATATCCCACTGAAAACAACATTCTCAAAAATAAGTAAAAAAAAATCCCAAAACTTCCCATCATTTTTTATATAAAGTAGATAGTGTTCAAGAAATATTTTAAACATGCCATACTATGTCAAAATAGAAAAAAAATACAAAATGCAAGTCCTTTGAATTGATTTTCATACTAAATTTCCTATTTTTATTTTTTAAAAGCCCTTATTTCCATTACAAGATTCATACTTATTACAGAAAATAGACACAGAAAGTATCTTTATAAGACACTACCCAAAACAACTCCTAGTAGGTTCTTTTTTCTTTGCAAAGTATTTTGCTTTTTAACACAATCACTGTGCTTAAATGTCTCACCCAATTTCTTCTTCCCAATTAACAAAAAATCTTAAGAATGTTTAAATATTAGGCTCCATAAACATATCTTCTAACAGCTGGAGGCAGTCTCTTTAACTATTAACCTCTATTTGATATTATGTCGCTTCCAGCTACCTTCATAAACAACACTGAAACAAACATCTTTAGGTTGAATGCTCCTAACCTGTATGAAACTTACCCATTCCTCATTTGCATGCTTACATCGACCAACACTGTATTCTGATGAATTTGGCAGATAAGAAACATCTATTGTGCCGAGCGTCAGTGCAGATTCATCCATGTCACAAAAGGTAACTCCCAAATCATGTGCTATAAAAAATATACGCCATTTAAATTAATGACTAATACAGAGAGTAAAGACCAAAACTCAAAATTCTGACCTCAACATTATTTTGATCCATCACAGGATGTCAAATGAACTACTGGTGGATGTGTACCATGTTTAGTCAACGTGTAAAAGCAGACTTTGATGTATTTAAACTCAGCAACTCTGGTAGACCATTCTGATTTTTTTTTTTAATCAAAATGTGTAACTTTATATTTCCTGAGCAAAATAGCCATGAACGTGCAAGGGTAAATAACAGCTTATTTGAGGTAGGTGACAAAGAATTATTTCATTTGCATTAACAACTGGGAGGTTCCTGGGAGGATGAAGGTATGTGTTTAATTAAGTAGAAGTTACATATATGTGCACAAAGAGATAATTTTTTAAAATTATGTGCTGGGAATTCCTGGTCATACATAATATGCAGTGTAAAAATGGTGAAGGCAAAGAGGGGACCTTTAGAGTTTCCCACTTAAAGTGAATTAAACTCTCAGATTTCTTGTGATACCTTAAGTGCAATGATATTTGCACTTTTAATACACCTACGAAGTTCTAAATCAAAACCACACCGTCTTGAAATATCTGATTTAAAAGTTTTCATCATTTTCAATAAGGCTTTTCGTACCCTAATGGAAAATGTTCATTAACAGTGATCTGTTAAAGAAAGCAGAGATTAACCTAAAATACAAAAACTCCCTAACATAATTCTCAAATTGCTTTAGCTTTTGACTACTTCTCACCCTGCCTTAAGTTATTCCTTTAAAACTCTGAAAGGTCACGTCCGGGGTAACAGCGTTACTTCCCATATGGGTTTGCTGCGGTAACTACTATTCTCAGCACAACCATAGAGTACGTCCTTAACAAATTAACATGACATCAACCTAACCTAATAGGCCAGTTGAGACGATAGCAAAGCAATGCACCTGGCCTGAAAGCTCTTCACTATTATGAAATAAATCAGCTATCAGTTTCACAAGCAGAATGTAGCTACAACAGGGGGAGCTCCATTGCTGCCTGAGAAAAAGAAGTCGCTGCTGGCCCCAGCCATGGGAGTAGTGGAGGGAGAGTCGGGTGCCAATAGGAAGTCACGGTTCGCTCCTCCCTCCCTACAGCGTTTATCCAAGGTCGAGAACTAAAACGAAATCTGGACGCGCCAGACTATTAGCTGAGGGGAACCAACTTTTAAAGGAACAGAGATATGGGGATCAGCTCTTGGGCCAAACATCCACAAGTTCGAATCCTCCACTGCTGACCATCTGTGCTGACTTTGAACAAGTTGGTTAACTTCTACGCCTTGGTTTCCCCATCTGGAACATGGGCATATTATGATAGATCTTACCTCCTGGGGTTGCTGGGAGGGCTGGACAGTGCCTATAACGCGCCTAACACAGCGTCTGGCACACGGCGTGCGCTCAGGCCAGTCACTGTTAAGTGTCATGGGACTGTCCCCAGCACAAGCCCCAGCTGCCTGAAAGCCAATGCCCCCACGATGCCTTCAGGTGCGTACGCTACTCAGTCCACAGGAACCTCCGTCCCGCCCAGGGGAACCCATGCCGCAGCCCGACCCCCATCCCCACGAGCCGGGCCCATTTCTCAGGGGGAGTCCTGCAGCTCCGGGGAGATGGACAACCTGCTGGCGTGGCGCCGGGTCCAGCGGAGAGGGCGACGACGCACCTGTCGCGGCGCTCTGGGCCCGAGCAGCGTCCCGCAGCCGCTCTCGCCCTCGCGGTCCGCACCTGCAGCTCCGCCAGCTCCGGCTTCCGCCCCTGCAGCTGCCGGCACTTCAAGTCTCCACCGGTGCCGCTGCAATGTCGCGTCCCGATGACGCAACCGGCGTCCGCCAGTGAGCGGAGCCTCGGCGAGTCCGCCGGCCCCGGGCTGGGCGCCGGAATGGTGGCGGGGGGGCCGAGGGGGCGCTCCCGAGCTCCGCGTGCGGATCGGCGTGGAACCCGTGCACGCCAGGGCCCGGTGGGGCCAAAAATGGAGAGTGAGTGCCTAATCGGTTACTCAGCCTCGGTGCTGAGTCACGTGCAGGTGTTGTGCGCGCGCACGCTGCGCGCTCGTGCACACGCGCGCCTCGGGCTACATTGTGTCGATTCTGCCCATCTGGAAGTCTGTCCCGGCCTCAGGCTCTTTTGGGAAAGTTCGCTTGGGCTCTTTGGTTCCCGTGTGCATGTGTGGTCTGTCATAGGAGATTTGTAAGAATATGCCGAAATTGTTAGGGTTGGGGGAGGTGGGGATTGGGAGCGACCCTGTTGTGTAATTTCTGTAACAATGACTGAGTGCCTTGGAACAGAATGAGTTCAAAGAGAAACAAGGCTTGAAAGAGCCTGAGTCCAAATTTGCCTACCTTTAATTCTACATGGGGCACGAAGTTCTTTCACAATACTCGTCATGCCATTGACAAGGCCAGTGATTATCAAGAATATTAGTAATTTGGAATGCAAAGGATCACCTTTTACACGCACCTTAGCAACAAGCATTAAGTTTGAACCAGCACATGGGAATACAAAGATGATTAAGTCATAAACAAATGCTTATACCCCTGCCACCAGTCTTCATCAGCTCTGCACACATTAACCCTAACCCTCTCATGGAAACATAGCTTCCATGTCCTCCCTTCGAAAACCATCCAGAGCTCTCACAGCCCAAATGCCCAAGCCTGGCACATAAGACCTCCTCTACTTTCCCCACTGTTCTCCAGTAGAAGCTCCTACTCCAACCTCTCTGGTTGTCCCTCGTCAAACCATGGGCTCCCATACTCCTAATTGTGCTCACCACGTTTTCCTAAATTCCATAGTTCCCTCCTGAACTAGGTCTCCAAGCCTACCTACCCTAATCTCTCCAGCCCTCAGTAATCACACCCTTCTGTGAAATCTCACAGATTTACTGCAGTGCCACACCTTGGGTCTTTATCAATGTATGTCATTCTTCCATAACGTTATGAACTCATCATCAATGTCATTGACTTGTCTCAGTCTCTTAGCTAATACAATAGCACTGTTGTAATAAACAATAAATATTGCTGAAACTGAGGAGCAGGAAGGAAAACAAGAATTCCTTTTCTTGAACTTTCTACATCTAAGTCCATCTCAAAATGCAGAGGTGGCCTTTTAAAACAATCCAAAACTGCAGAAGTAGCTATTCATATGGGGGGAAAAAAAGACTGAGCTGGTTTGAAGTTGAAGCCTGCCTCTATTCTACCCCACACAGACCTTAACTCTGAGTTAAGCACTGAGTACTCAAGGACTGTGTTGACAAGAATGCAATGAATTCTAATCCCCCAACATCATGACATTTTGTGTATAGATTACTGGTCCTTAACGAAAAAGAAAAAAAAGGGGGGCGGAGGACAAAGGAAAATCTCAGAGCTTGAAGTCACAGCTAAAGAAAAAGTGATGAGAAATGATGTAGAGAGAGTACTGCAGGAATGCAAATGGAAGGCAGAGGGAAAAATCAGATTATCTTACACAGACCTTATTTGTAGGCAACTCTTCTGTAACACACATTGCACAAGGATGTACTGTACTTGCAGGAGATGCGGATTGCTGTGCAAGATGTTTCAGGTTACCTAATGGGAACTGTTTTGGAAACAGTTGACACAGCAATCTGTTTTATCAACAGAATAACAATCATTTATAGTAATCCAGTCTAGCCAGCCGAGATGGAACAGCACTGACTGAATTTACTCTCTTACTAAAACAAGTAAATAAAGTAAATAAATAGGCAGAAATGCAACAGTGGTGCATAAGGGAGAGCAGATGAATGAGGTGAGCACTCTGATTGACTCTGCTTACCGCCTGAGAAAGTGGCCAGGAAGCAGTGCAGAGAATCAAGGAAGAGCTAAACAGACACCTGAGTTGAGGAAATAGAACTGGGAGACTGGGAAAGGCAAAACAGTGGGAGCTGGGGGTTGAGTGCCGGAGAGAAGAGAACTATAGAGTGAAAGGAGCTCTGGAGACCTACAGAAGGCCTTGTTCATCTTCAGCTGATTAAGTGTGTGAGTGTGAGGAAGCCACCCGTGGCCAGGGGAAAAGCCACCCAGACAGAGGGCGAGAACAATCACCAAAGCTTGCACAGCGCAAGGAATAGTTCTGTTCCCACAAATCAGAGTGGAAAGATACCCAATGATTATATAGGACCAGGAATAGGACCCGATCTTGGCACTCAGATCAGAAACCTCATAATTCATGATTCAATAGGTCTTGTCTTAGTAGTGGGGTAAAAATGATCATAGAGTAAATACTGTTCTGGTCCTACCAAAGAAATCTTAAAAGCCAGAACCAAAAGAATCAAACCATTTCCAAGAATAAAGTGTCCCCAAACCAGTACAACAGCATTATAGAAAATCAGAAATATCCAGCACCCAACAAGATAAAATTCACAAAATTCTGGCATCCAATCAAAAATGGTCAGGCATACAAAACAAAACAAAAAACAAAACAAAACAAAAAAACACGTAGGGAAAAATAGCCCATATAAGGAGAAAAATCAATCAATTGAAAGGGTAAAGGAGGGGCACCTGGGTGGTTCAGTTGGTTAAGCATCTGCCTTCAGCTCAGGTCATGACCCTGGAGTCCTGGGATTGATCCCCCTCATCACATCAGGTTCCCTGCTCAGTGGGATATCTGCTTATCTCTCTCCCTTTGTAGTTTGCCCCACTCATGCTCTCTCCCTGTCTTTCAAATAAATAAATAAAAATTTTCTTGGGGGCTCCTGCGTGGCTCAGTGGGTTAAGCCTCTGCCTTCAGCTCAGATCATGATCTCAGAGTCCTGGGGTTGAGCCCCACACCACGCTCTCTGCTCTCTGCCTGCCTCTCTGCTTACTTGTGATCTCTGTTTGTCAAATAAATAAATAAATAAATAGACCTCTAAAAAAACCTTTTTTTCTTTAAAAAAAAGGAGCAGGAAGAAAAACAAGAATTCCTTTTCTTGAACTTTTTTACTTCTAAGTCCATCTCAAAATGCAGAGGTGGCCTTTTAAAACAATCCAAACTTGAAAGAGTCACAGAAATTATAGAATTAGTAAACTAGGACATTAAAAAAAATTGTAACTATATTCTATATGGCCAAAGAAATAGAGATATGGGAAATCTTTAAAAAGACCCAAAGCAAATACCTAGAAATCATAAAAACATTGTCTGAGATTTTTAACACACACATCCCTACACTTCTGTGGGACTAATAGCGGATTAACATTACTGGGTCTCACAGGCCCTTTACCCTATAAAGATTAGAGGAGAATGAATCAAAACAGAAGCCCAGGTCCTGGGACCTGGCCAACCTGGAAGGAGAAGGCAGGGGGGGGGGTGTTAAAGAACCTGAAAACTCTGCAATAGAAACTATCCAAAGTAAAATACAGAGGAATAAAAAGCCTGAATATACAAACAGAGTATCAGTGAGCTTAACATACACATAACTAGAGTCCCTGAAGGACAGGAGAAATATGGGAATGAGGAGGGGTCAGGGGAGACAGAAAAAAATAGTTGAAGAAATAGTAGCTGAAAACTTCCCAAATTTGATAAAAACTATAAACTCACAAATCCAAGAAGCCCAACTATAAAGAAAGTTATACCAAGGAACATCACAATTAAATTGCTTAAAACCAGTGGTAAATTGAAAATCTTAAAATCATAGAGAAAAAAAAAATCACTATACAAAGGAGCAAAGATAAAATGAGGACAGATTTCTTATCAGAAATTTGCAAACAGGAAATCAGGGAAGTGGCATCTTTAAAGTATTCAAAGAGGGCATCTGGGTGGCTCAGTCAGTTAAGCAGCTGCTTTGGGCTCAGGTTAAAGATCCAGGGGTCCTGGGGTTGGCTGCTCAGCCAGGACCTCCTACAGGATGGGCTATCTGACAGGACTCAACCCCCCACACCTCTACGGCCAAGAAGGAAATCCTGCAGGAACTAGGCAGGGTTCCAGACTTTCTTTCAGCCATCAGCTGTGCCTCAGGGCAGGGCACTATTTCCAGAGAGCATCTGAGGCATAGGATCAGAGAACTAGTGGAGCAGGGTAATTAAGAAATTAGCTTGCAAGTTGATTTTTTTTTTTTTACAACTATTAAGTTCATGGTTAAGAAATGGAAGTTACTTTTTCCCCTTTTCCCAAGGCATCCAGCCATACTCTTGGGTTCAAATCTCAAGATTCCCCAAGCCCTTAAGGGAGGCTGATTGCAAGTATCTGCCTTTTTGTTACTGAAAGTCAAAAAATGATAAACTATTGATCAGGTTGTTCACCAAGAAGACAAACCCTGAATGAGCCTTTTGTTTTTCCTGTGGAATCCTGTGAGTTGTGTAAGAAGACACAATCCTGTGGGTTGTGCAAGAAGATCTTGTCTGAGAAGCAGGCAGGGACCCACATGGCCCAAGCACTGAGAAGGGGCTAAGCGTTGAGGGAGCTGGTTCTGGATTCCACTCGAGAGTGCCTCATGCAGGGCCAGTGGAGGTGGTCAGTCTGCAGAAGGAGGGTGACCATGGGAGGACTCAGAGGACCAGAAGGCTAGAGTCTTGGGAGCCTCAGTGAAGATCCCAGTGGCCAATTGTGTTGTGGAGGGAATGGGGCCCACATACCATGCAGGGCCTGGGCAAGCAACAGTGGTGAAGGAAACTGGCTGACAGGCATTCTGCACAACACAGGTGCCCATAAGGGAGAAGAGGCACATCCCAAGAATGATCACTATTGGACTTCCATGGACCTTGACATGCACTTACTTTGATATCCATTCTTTCCTAACATACTGACTGAGAGCCCCTTTGGGGCCCATCTTTTTAGCACCTGAGGATACAAGATGGCGATATGGGGATGTCACACGGATCTGCCCCGGTGGTGTTAAGAGTCTGATGGCCTCTGGCTGGTCAGGAGGGAGACATGCTCTGGAAAAGTACAGTGAAGTTCCAAACAGCCTCTGTCACAGAGGACAACAGAGGTAACCAGCATTAGAGAAGGTGGTCAGGGAGGGCCTCTCTAAGGAAGGAGCAGCCAAGCCAAGACTGTGGTGTGAGAAGGACCATGTCTGACAGGAGCTCACAGAAGACCTTTCCAAGGAGCAGGAAGTCCACATGGCAAAACCCTGTGGGAGGATGGGGCTGGGAGACAGAAGTGAGCGGCGTGGACAGGGGGGGAATAAGTAGGAAAGTGGCAGAGGGAGGTGTTGGGAAGCCAGAGGGGCCAGGTAAAGCCGGGATTTTCAAGACACCATAAGAAATCTCAAAAATTAAACATAACATTGTGACATGTCAATAATGTCATGGAGGAATTCACAGGCCCTTTACTCTATAAATATTAGAGGAGGATGAATCAAAACAGAAGCCCAGGTCCTGGGACCTGGCCAACCTGGAAGGAGAAGGCAGTGACTCAGGAGCTATGATGTGGGCAAGGGCCTGCCTGGGGCCAACAGGCCACAGAGAATCTAGGTAAGAGGAAAGCAGGCGCACTTTGTAAGCTACCATTGGTTGAGCACTTCTAATGTGCCAAGCAGTGTTCTAAGTACTTTGGAGGCATTATCTGAAGCAATCCTCTGTATCAATCGTGGCACAACCTGGAAAACAAGCCAGGTCAGACCACTGAAAGTGTAATTTTCACACAGAATCCATCTTAGGAAGGTCTTGGGAGAGCTGAAAGAACAAAAGGGAACCCTGAGGCAGCCCAGAGATTAGCAACAACAGATCAGTACCCTAGGGCTGGAGCAACAAAGTAAAATATTGACAGAACCAGGAGCCAGAGCCACCTAAGCAACATCTAGGACCAAGGACCAAGGAGGGGGGGGTTACCTAGGAGGACCCCAAAGGGTTGGGTCCTCCAACCCACAAGGCTGCCACGGCTGGAGATGCCACCTGAAAAGGGAGGGACCCCCTCCCTGGCTTCCCCCCTTTCAGCCTCCCTCCACCTGCAAGCCCCTCCTACGTGCTGAAACAAACTGCATAGAAGCCTAAGGAATGAGTTTGCAGGGACCACTCCCCTCCCGGACATAAAATAGAGCAGGAAAGGAGGGGAATGGATCTAAGAGCAAACAGAAAAAGAAGGGCCCCACCCTTCCCACAGCCCCATGAGCCAGGAACAATTATTACCCACATTTTTCAGATGGAGAAACTGAGGTATATGGAGAGGTTAAGTGACTCCAGGACCTGGTAGAACCACCATTTGAATTCAAATTTATCTGATTCTAGAGCACAAACACAAAACAAACATTTTCAACGAGCTTTGGTGCGGGCCTAGCAGTTAGGGTAGTCGAGTCCCAAGTCTGAAAAGCATATCTTTATGTTAAACCCCACTCCACAAAGATATTCAGATGGGGTTGGCATTAGAACTGAACTGTGAGTGAGGACATCAGTGGAAAACAACTCAATACTTCTAGCAGAATGTCTGAGAATACTGCAAGGACTTTGGAGCCAGACACCCTGGATTCCGATCTTGGTTCTGCCATTTACCAGCTGCGTAACCCTGGGCAAGTTATTTAAGCTCTCTGAGCCCCAGTTCTCTCATTTTTAAAGTGGATTTGCTCACGTCCACTTCCTTATTGGGTTATTTTGAGATTAAATGGAATAATATATGCAAGATAATTAACATAGCACCTGCTGCATGGTTAAGATTTACTAAATAGAAGCTATTACTATCATTGTCAGTAGGTCTCCTATTGCAGAGACTTTGGAAACAAAAGAGAGATCTTAATTCTTTGAGTTTAAACCCTGGCAAAGAATTTGTCCTAAAATCTTTGGAACTCATAGGAACTCTTAAGGTTACTTTGTTCTGGAAAAAAGTGTCTCTGTATCAGTCAGAATGGACTAAGTTATGATACAGTAACAAATGTCTCAGAGTCTTAAGACAACAAAGTTTATTTCTTGTGTATGCTACATGTAAAGGGCAGGTTATTATAGAAGCTCTGCTCACCAAGGTCACTGGGGAGGCTCCATGTTGACACATACTTCCTTATTTGCTGAGGTCAAGAGCAGAGAGTATAAAGCACCCACTGGCTCTTAATCCATATAAGGCTTGAGTTCCAATTTCATTAGCTGGAGCTCTGTATGAAGCAAGTAGGTGAGAAAATGTCATCCTACCATGTGTCCGAAACAAGATACCCAAACATTAACAAATAACTCTAATGATTATCAGAACAATCTCAGTGAACCTTCTGGTTGGGATGGATAAACCAAAATTCCCAATCTGGAATGAAGAGATTTGGGAGCTTTTAACAGGCCAGACCACCCCATATGACCTCATAAAAGCTTGCCTTTGTTGTGCTTTTGTTGCGTTTCTGAAGACAACTTGTAGTTTTGTTCCTAAAAACTGCTTTAGGTCACCTCTCTGAAAATCGCCGTCGGTTTCTGGAAGATATTGTCTTGGTGGTTTATGGAGTTGAGATGTTAGCTGGACATGAAGCATCTTGTCTTCTGGAAGAGGGATCCTCATGTGGACTAGATGGTGAGTGCCCAGACTTACCCAGAGCCCTTCTGCTTTTATACTACCATCTGCATGACATCAGGTTGTCAGATACTGATGACTTGCTGAGCAAGTTCAAGTTCTAGTGGAAGGGGCAAGGCCTTTCCTCGGCTTTCACAACCCCATGCTCTCCTGGACTTCCTTCTCCCTACCTGGGTGTTTTTTCCTTGGCAACGTTTGCTGACTCAAGGTCGTCCTTCATTCTTACTCCCTATTTTCTCAGCAGATCAGAAACTCAGGAGTCATTCTTAATTTCTTCCTAGATCCAATCCAACACCAACTTCCAGCAATGTAACCTTCTAAATAGCTTTCAACCCACCACCCATTTCCTCCTCTCCACCTGCACTATCCTAATGCAGGCCATTACCATCCTCCATGGGAAACACAAAACTTCCTACGAAGGCTTCTCATGTCTGCTTCCCATGCAGACATCCCACACAGCAGCCAGAATGGACCTTTGAAAATGCAACACTGAGCATTTCAAACACTCCCATTTCTTTGCCTGATCCCCACTGCAAGTGATTAAAGTCCGTTCTGCTGTTGTTATAGTTTTTAGGACTTTTACGACAGAGACTTTTAGGAAAAGTCTCAGACCTGGCCTGCTAATCTTCCCACCCTCCTCTGCTCCCACTTGCTCTTTGTCTCTGACTTGGGCCACCCTGGTTTGTTTTCAGTCCTTCAGTAAGATGGCTCTGCCCTTCTCCTGCACATACTGCTTCATCTGCTGGCAGTGGTCCCCACCACAAGCCCCTCTTTTCTCTACAATCCATGCCTCGTAACACAGCTCAGTTCCCAGCTCCCTCACTGACCCCCAGACTAAGTCAGACCCCTTGTCAGATGCTTCTCCCACATGGGACTTATCACAATTTTAATTGAAGACTTGGCTGTAGAATTAGCCATTTAACATCTGCCTGTCCCTCTTAAATTCCATTCCCTTCTCAATTTCCTAGCACCCAACAGTGCCTTGCACAAAACAGGTGCTCAAGATCTGTTCGTTGAATGTCTAAGTACAAGATGTGATTACTTATTTAATAAAGGAGAGTGTGAGTGGCTATTACAGCTATTAATAGTTGTGGACAAGTATAACTTTGAGAACAGAAGTATTCCAGGAGCAATAACAAACCAAAGAGTCTTAGGGGCTCAGGACTCTATGGGTCTTAGAGAAACATGTATTCAAGCTTGGTAGAGAGATAGGAAGCAGATCACCCATCCTCCCCCTTCCTGGGTCAGAGGAGAGGGAACAACATAAACACCAGGGTGAATAGGGGCCCAGGTCTCCAGTGGTGACCAGCCACACCAGGGTGGTGGTCTTCCATGGGTAAGGATCCGCAATGGAGAACAAGGCAAAGCAGAGGCTGAGAGGCAAACACATATGTGCCCAGGACACTTGAAGGGAGGAATTTGAAAATACTTGGAAGTTAGAAATGGCTGGAGAGAGACTTATTTCTACTTCCTCCTTAGAATCAGTTTTTGTCAAAAAGGAAAAAAGTTTTCATGAAGAGGACAAGGAGAAGCAAAACTACTTTGCATTTAAATTATTCATTTTCTAATGAGAGAAAAGTAAGCTAGAACTTCACTTATTAAATCTAATCAGGAAGATCCACAAAGTTTAACTAAATCTCCAGTTAGAATATTTTTAAAGACATCTAGTTTTATTACTTGTGGGGACACAGAAGCTCCAAGATTTTCTTTTAGAAAATGTTGGGTGTTCCGAACGTACCCCTTATAACCATCTTTAGCTTTTTACTTACACATTTCCTAAAATAAAAGGTTTCCAAAGAGTGTTATCAACAGTTTCCAATTTTCTAAATTACCTGATAGAAAGCAAAACCTGAAAAAGCAAAATAATACAACTGGCTGTGATTTTTACCAAATCTTTTCTGATGGTTGTCATATTATCCCATAGAATATTTGAGATGGATTACAAGGATGATCTCTGACATGAAAGTAAGATATTGTATGATAGGCTTTCCATAATCCTGAGTCACAGGGTACAATCCCCTCCTGTAGTCCCACTTGGTTATACCGTTGATTGCACAGGTCACTGAGGCTGACCCTTCACTGGGTGACGTACACCTCCTGCATTCCTCTTGTACATCCAGTTCTGCTTAGGAGATGGCAAAACAGTATTCCCCTTGATCAACTTATTTTATAGTTACTTTTTCCAAAAGCTGTCAGTTCTGGTCCAGGGTTCCAACCTAAATCACTGGCACACATATATAAATTTAGCATTCATCCATGAATTGTAGAATTCCTAGTAACCACTGTAGGTTATAGATGGGATTAAGTAAACCTTCATATCCACAATGTTGGTTTTCTCTAGGTTAATTATAAATGATGTTTTTAGAGGATAGTCCCTAAACTTCTAGGTCACCTGCTCATTAACTGTTGAAAAATATATCATGAATTATATCGAAAGCCCCATAAACTGATCCCCTCCTGGAATGAAGGAAATTGTAACCTCTCAGAGAGAAGGCTTAGTTAGCTTTAAGCTCTACAGTGTCATGGCATGCCTTAGGTACATGGCAGGAATTTTTGAATGGTGATAATAGTTACAGTAAAATTATCTACATACTCAGTAACCCCATTTTATAAACCACAGCGACGCTCTTAGACAGATTTTAATTATAAGAGTAGTCAGCTGGCTCTCCTCTGCACATGACCTGCAATCTCTTCTTATCCGCAAAACTGGAGGACGCCCCTACAGGAATCCTATTATTAATTAGGCATGTGTTTGAAGATTACAACATGGCTACCATTCAGACATGTCCGAAATAGTAATTACTCTAGACCATTAATTACAGATTGACAAGATACATTATCCAGGACTATGGAGGGTCTTGGAATGTTAACTGCAAACTCAATCTATGGTTTTAATCTCTCTGTGCCCCATTTCCCTTATCTGTACAGCAAGACTAGTCATAGTATCTGCTTTGTAGGGTGGCTGTGAAGACTCAAAGTTAAAATATGGAAGATCCCGCTAGACAGAGCTGGTGAATAGTGGCCAATATATAATGTTCGCATTATATATATATTATATCTTAAGAGTTTCTGGGAAAATATCTAGTCTGGGAGGCTTCATAGGATCTAGGTTCATAATCAATCAGTGTGGTAGTTCAGAATCACGGGCTTCCCCAGCTCCAACCCCAACAACGTCCCTTTTCCACTTACACATTTGCACAGAGTTTTCCTTCGGTGACTATGCTATGGGGTTGTGTCACTAAAGTCTTAAAGACTCCACTTTTTAGAGTCAGGGGAACACTTTGAGAATCTGATGAAACTCTAGACCCTCTCCTGAGGGGCGGGGGGGGGGAGGTACATATAGAAGTTCACATTGATTTCAGGGGGTTCGTCACCCACTCTCCATGCCCCCTGCCCTGCCCAAGGTCATTCATGGATTCCAGATTAAGAATCAGTGTTTGAAAGCATGGGTTGGAAGACAGCCCCATTCGGAATCTTGTTCTTTGAACAATGTCTAAAGGCAAGATGAGACAGAAACACGTATTGGTACATTGTAAAGGAAGTCTAATTACTATTAGTCAGATAAGTACTTTCCAATAAAGGATTTTGGTGATGAGGAAGAGGATGAAGAAGAAGGAGGATGAAGAGGAAGAGTCTTCCAAAGCCAATAAAGGTAGGTAAACTAAAGGTAGATTTTTAATTTAAGGAAGCTAGGTTTGCAGCACAGCTTTGAACCTGGGAAACGCCACATGGCTATTATTATCAGCAACTCCAGAGGCATTTTGGGTAACTGATTGTATCTATGGCTCTGCTCTCTTTAAAATGTCCAGCAGGCAAAATATTATCACTGGGGCTCTTCACGCCTGTTCAGTGATTCAGACACAAAAGAAATGCTAATTATGGGAACTGAGCTGTGAGTTCTGAGTGACCCTAGGGACAAAATGATTATCTGGTGGTCTTATATTGCTGGAAATTTTTTAGAGTGTTTTAAGATTACATTAACTGGTTTTCACCTTAAGTGCTCTGCCTGGAGAGGCATTAAAGCCTCCTGATAAGAAAAATTTCAAAGAGGTAATGGCATCGGCCAATAGATCTTTGGGTGAGTCAGGGGTACTGTAAGGAGACGAGCCCAAGTGGGGCGACTGGGATCAGCCAGGGTGGTGGGATGGGCTTGCCACAACCAAAAGCTTCCCATTTGATGAGGACTCCCTAACCCCTTTCTGTCTCCAGTTTCTAACAGTGTCACATGCCAGACACCAAAGAGGAAGAATAATATATTTACAACAAAGGTCAGAGAATGAGGCCAAGGACCTCATTTCTGCTCCATTATGGTCTCAGATTGCACCTCTGCTTCTAAAATCTTCTCAAGGCCCACAAGTGTCAGCATGCTCTTACCCCTGCTGACCTCCGCCATCCTCCTCTCCCCTACAGCCCTGGTCCCCGAGGCCATCCCTCTTCTTAAACCATCCTGAATCATCCCTGGCTCAGGGATTCCTTACTTGTTCCTGCTATCAGGAGCATTCTTTTTCTGGATCTGTACATGGCTGACTCATTCTTATGTGCAGGTCTTGTCTTGGCTAGCAACTTTGTGTTCCCTGCCTTGTCACTTTCTTCTGTGCCATCCTATTTTATTTTGTTTATAGCATTTATCACTGTCTGATAATAATCAGTGATTCATTTTCTTTATGTTTCCTCTCTTCCCCCATTAGAATGTAAGCTCTAGTAGAGCCCGGACCTTCTAAGTCAATCTCTGCGATGGCCATGCCCCCCCACCCCACCCTCCTACCCTGCCCTCCCCCTCCCCCTGCCCCCCAATGCCAGTTTAGCCCACAGAAACCACTAGATAAACATTTGTGGGCCAAATGAATGCTCAGGGATAACATTTGCTCTGTGCCAGACACAAATGCTTTTCTCACTGAATTCTCACACCACCCCTCCATGGTAGGTATTTATCAATTATCCCTATGGTACATATTAGGTTTTGGAGAGGTTCTGCCAGTGTTTCCAATGTTAAAACTAGCTTGTTACAAGCTAGCAAGTAACCAAGACCTGATTTGAACCTAGGCATGTTTGACTCCAACACTCATACTCTAAATCAGGAATCAGACACTCTTTCTATAAAGGGCCAGCTAGTAAATGCTTAAGGCTTTGGGGGCCATGTGGTCCCTGTCACAACTATGCAACTCACAATCCCATAGTAGCATGAGAACAGATATAGACAGTACATAAACAAATGGATGTGGCTGTGTGCCAATAAAACTTTATTTGCAAAACAAATGGTTGGCAGGATTTGGCCCAGATCCCTCCTTTTTTTTTTTTTTAAAGATTTTATTTATTTATTTGACAGACAGAGATCACAGGTAGGCAGAGAGGTAGCCAGAGAGAGAGGAAGGGAAGCAGGCTCCCTGCTGAGTAGAGAGCCTGATGCAGGGCTCGATCCCAGGACTCTGGGACCATGACCTGAGCCGAAGGCAGAGGCTTTCACCCACTGAGCCACCCAGGTGCCCCCATATCCCTCGTTTAATTCATAATTTGATGATACGCTATGCCAGAAGGGGGTTAAACAAAAGAGGAGGGGAATAAAAGGCAAACATTAAAATATGTGCTCTGTGCCGCTGATAGCTCTTTAGATAAGAAAGATGGCCATTTTCAGGTAAGTTTTAACTTACATAGAAAAAGATAGAGTAAGAGATAGAGTTCTGATAGGAAATCGGACTCTACTAATTCAACCTCTTAACTGAACTATGACCATCATTTAAGAGTACAGTACAAACTAATTCAATTAAGTTATTCCATTTTTACCAAGGTTCCATTCACATGTAGTTATACCTGATTTTGCATCACATGAATTAGACGTGATGCCAGTGTCTGAACAGAACCACATAACCTCCCACTGCAAGCAAGCCCCCAAATGGTCAATATTGAAGGACCAAGTGTAGAAAGCCACTCTGTTAAAATTCTTCCTCTTTCAACAGTGAGACTAAAACCTTCAGTCTTTCCTTCTCAAGCAAGCTTACAGTTATTGGCAAGAGGTGAAAGATACGCTATGAATCACAGCTCGGAGCCAGGCCAGGGCAATCTCTTGTACTTTACTGGGAAGGGGAACACAATTTGTGCTCAGTTATATTACGGTCATTCATAGCAGCTCTTGAGACTGAATGTCCCCATTAAAGGAAAAGATCAGCCCACCAGTGCCTTGGGCCTGGGCTGGGAGGTAAGGGCTGACCTTTGAGAAGGTGGAGAAGCAGGGACAAAGGCCATAGTTCCTGTAGTGGTGGGCTCTACAGAAGGACAGGCTGGTGTGGCCGGGGAGTTTTGGAGGTGCTAAGCCTCCTCTCACACTCTGCTTTTCTCTTGGGCAACCCTAGGTCATCACAAACCCATTAGACAAATATTCATTCTCTCTTACCTAGAAAAAAGTTTCCCTCCGGGAACAGCACATAGTGCTTAAACCAACAGGCACATTTTCCCCAATCTGTATGTAATTTTCCAAACATGGGCTTTAAATAGTTGGGCAGGCCACAAAAATTCAAACTTTAGGTGGTCTCCTGGACCTTCTCCTAAGACCCTCTGTGCACGTTCTAGTAAAACCCAGTGTTAGCAAGAACACTGCTACATCAGTTTCACCAGGTCCCTGACTTTCCTATCTGATCAGGCTCGGCACCCTCCAGCAGCCTACAGGTCTTGCCTGACCACCCCGGCCTGTCTTCGGTGAAGAATCCGGTTAGGTCGGTTGAGTCAGAGTCCCCCTTACCCTTGCTGTTTCCGCTTAGTACTTTTCCATCTGCTGACCCCTCCCCCCTCCCTGCCAGTGCTGTATTTGGAGATAAGCCCAGTCTGTCCTACCCACTGTAAAAAGCCCCATCGTGATGGTCCCCATGCCTCTGGGGAGTCCTGAAGAGTCTGCCTGACCATGTTTACAGGTGTCAGTGAGTATTTCGTTTCTTTAACACAGGAAAGCAGCCCCAGCGTGGCAGAACCAGCATGTGAAGGAGAATCTAGAGATGCAAGACCTCCCCCAGCTCTGCCAGTAACCTGGGCGCTCTTCCCTTCGCTTCCCCTTCTGAGCCTGTTTTCTCATGAGCAATGGAACAAGTCAATCTCATATCTACGTTTTCAACCACCCAAATCCCTCTTTTTGTTGTCTAATACCTGTCCTAGTTATTATTGTTTATAGTTACTATTTAAGATGATACCTATTTTCAATCAAAGTGGATTTCTATTGAGCACTTAATATTTACCAGGACTGTACCGTATACTGTCCACATCTTCTAGCATTTCATTCTCACAACCTCCCTGTGAAAAGGGACCCCTGTGATTGCAGACTTCTCAGATACAACAGCTGAGGTTCCAAGTAATAACATAAATGTCCCAAGGTGAAACAAAGAGGAAGCGACAGAGCTGGGCTTTGAGCATGAACCATTTTTTTCCCCAAGAATTACACTGTCTGCATGTTCCCCAGAGCCCCTGGTCAGGATCTGACTGGAAAGGAAAATACAGATTCCAACTCCATTGCCCTGAAATCCCTATCACCGCACCATGATGCCTCTCGCCATGTCAGGCTACCGAACACCAACATGTTTTCCCTGGAGGAGATGGTGCGGGAGCTCCCACAGAAGACAATGCATGGTCTTTGCCCTTGAGACACTCAGAACCCATGCTAAAACCCATGGCCCAACCAATGGCCCCAGAGAGGCAGTGCTGATAACTCATAGAGCAGGAGCTCCCTCTTCCTTGGATCCTTATTGCCATCAGGCAAAGCAAACATGAAACAATGGCCTCTGCAAATCTTGGTGATTCTCCAGACTCTGAAGACTATTTTTCTTCCCTAGAGAGAGGCAACTCCTTCAAAAATGGACCAAGTTAATAATCTGGTGATAGAAGAGACTGCAGTGAGGGGGCTCTCCTTGAAACAAACAGTTGGAGATTTTTTTTAAGATTTTATTTATTTATCTGACAGACAGAGATCACTGGTAGGCAGAGAAGCAGGCAGAGAGAGAGAGGAGGAAGCAGGCTCCCTCCTCTGAACTGAAAGCCCAGTGCAGGGCTGAGAGCCCGATGCAGAGCTCGATCCCAGGACCCTGGGATCATGACCTAAGCCGAAGGCAGAGGCTTTAACCCACTGAGCCACCCAGGTGCCCCCCAGTTTGAGATTTTTAAAGAAGACATATCAGTACTGGACTGACTGGGGAGAGGGAAGGCCGCACGTGGTCGGTGAAGGGTAGATGTCTAGAGACGGCAGAGCAAGGCTGATAAAGTTAATGTTTTGTGCAGATCTGATTCTCTAAGGGGTGGGTAAGAAAGGAGAATGAATTTAATTATTGGATGTCTACTATGATCTAAGGTCCTTTATATACACTAAGCATTAGGTCCTGACAACCGTGTGTAAAGTTGATGTTTTAGAGATGAGGCTAGTAAGAATCCAAAGAGAGATTCTCTTTTTTCATTCTATCTCAATGCCTAGCTCTTACTCAGATTTTTGTGAAGTAGACGGCACTTACTCAATGGAATATCTGTAAAAAAATATTTAAGGTACAAAACCAAATATAGTGCCTAGTATACAGTAGGTGCTCAATAAAACAGGAGAGATTAACAACTCAATGTGGTTTCTCAAACCCAATCCAATTGGGTCAATCTAATCCAATAGTTTTCAACTGGGGATAATTCTGCCCCCAGGAAGACATTTGGAAATGTCTAGAGATACTTTCGATCATCACAAAAGAGGGGAAGAGTACTACTGGAAACCAGTAGGTAGAAGACAGGATGCTGCTAAGCATCCTACAATGCAGAGGACAGCCAGCCCCACAACAAAAATGATCTGGCCCATAATGTCAATAGGGTCAAGCTGAGAAATTCTGATCTAATCCAACGTGTTTTACAGATGAGGAAACCATGACCCAGAGAGAAGGATGACCTGCCCAGGACCACACAATGGATTGATGGCAAAGCCATGATGAGAAAGACCCTTAAGCCTTCTACATTGTTCTTGCCAGACCTCAAGCTGCTAACCAACAAGAGGGCTGCCCGTTACAAGTGGGAGGAGTTCAGTGGAAAGGACTGTGTTGGCCAAAGAGTCCAGGCAAACCAAATACAAGTAAGTGGACCAAGCCTGTTGCTCCCAAGTCTGGATGACACCCTGAATAAGCAGCCGGGGAAGGTTCCAGAAAACTTGGGACCAAGGCTGAGAGAGCAGAGTGCTCACTAGAGGCCTTAGTTGCCCATCAGTTTTGCTCCCTCTTTTTCCTCTTCTTAGGATTGCAAACCAAAACATAATTATCAAGTCAAAAAAATTTTTTCTTCTAATAATTAAATAGGCAAGTGAAAAATATGAGTGATTAAGTGGTCACATTAGGTCAAGGTAGAGACTGCCAGAAACTGATTCTTTCCAAAAGATAAGAGTCCTTTGTATTAGTGTTTCCACCAACAATAATTTTTTGGCATCTTACCTGCCAAGAGATGGGGTAGGTCCCAGGAGACCGCGGCAGAAGGAGAAGAGCATGTTCACCTATAACACTCACAAGACACATCCTTGACCTCAAGAAGGACTCAGTCCAAACATGAGAGTCTCCCTTTGTATTGGCCATCGCAGAGCAAAACCAACATTGCAGAGTGGTAAAAGAAAACCCTCCTTATAGCTAAATTATCTAAGCCCGGCATGAATTGCTTATATTAAATAATCTTTTTTTAAAGATCTATTTATTTACTTGAGAGAGAGAGAGTGCACAAACAGGAGGGCCAAAGGAAGAGGGAAAGAGAATCTCAAGCAGACTCCACGCTCAGCACAGAGCCCAACACGAGGCTCAGTCTCAGGACCCTGAGGTCATGACCTGAGCCAAAACCAAGAGGTGGTGTCCAACCAAGGTTGGTGCCACCTCGGTGTCCCTTAAATAACTTTTAATATAGAAACATTCAACCATGGCCCAAGAATTTGGACTTTACCACATATGTTATTGGGATTTGGTTTGCCTGATGGGCATTTTCCTCTATCCATCAAGCTTTTGTGGGGACTTCCAATGCCCTGGACCATATCTTCAATGGTGGGATAACCAGAGGCATACGTATGGAACTTCATTTAGCTAGACAAGACCATTCAACCTCAAGATTTCCTAACCTCATGAGATAGAAAGGCTGACCATGACCCTGAAAGGCTGTTCTGGGTCAGGGTACTTGTATCTTTTCTAGCAGTTTCTAAGCTGCAGCTCAGTGGAAGCTGGAGATCTGGGTTAACACAAGATCAACTTTTATCTTGCGATTTCAATGAAAAATTAAACACCCTGATAACACTGAGTACGAATTGCTTTTATTTCCATTGCAATTGCTTTCTGAGACGGATAATTCCCCTTTAGATTTTCATGAGTTTGGCCCAGAAATTGGATACTCAAGTCATTAAACATACAGTAGCCTGTGACGCCAAATAAACAGGACTGTCTACTTAAGGATCTGGCCGCCACGGCCAGCTAAGTGTCTCCGGGAAATGAGTAGAATTTGAATACATCAGCTTGGCCAGTTGGCTACAGACTGAGAAATCAGACACGAAGAAAGACATGCCAGGGGTTCCCACTTGGGTTTGGACATAGGTGTTAACCTTGATGACAAGCAGTTTGTTGGGCAATGCTTCCCAGACTTTGAACTATCACTGTGCAGTAAACAATGGATGCTATTTTTTCTGTCCAGTCATAATATGAAAATTAAATGCAACATAAATTGATAACCTACAAACATCATCATCTCATAAGAAAGAATGTCTCAATATCTCAACAAACAGGAGGGATAGACTCTCAGAAGGAAAGCAGGTTCCTCCAAGGAAATACACACAGCTGTATTAAAGACTGGCTACTTTGTCCTTAGTTCTTAGAAAAACATCATAAACCAGCACTGGTCTGCAGTCTGGAATATGGCTACTGCGAGTAGCCACTGGAGTTGCTGGGAGAAGAATTAGGTTTGAGACCCAGATTGAACAGGGAAGGTATTGCAGGACAAGGACAAGAAGAGGTGAGGGGTAGGGTTGCAGGGATAGAACTTGACCCTAGAATAAGCCTCTCTGCTCTATGATAGCAATCTCCACGTGGTAATGCTACCCTAAATTATTTGTTTAATTACCCATCTCTTCCACTGGGCTTTGAGTTCCTTGAGAGCAGGGGTTGTGCCTCGTTACCCTGAGTCACGGAGCTAATTAGTTGTGGGGAAGGGGTGACGGTGTAGGAAAAGGGCATTCCAAGGAGCAATGGCAAAGCACTAGGAACACAGAGTGCTGCTTCGTGAACTTAGACAATGTGACGATTAGAGGGCACATTTTCTATCGTCTAACCATGCATGCTGTTTCTGGCTGGTGCAATGGATGGAGAGCCCCACCTCCATCCTACCCAGCAGGCTCACCCTGGGCATCATCCCACAAGATCATTAAAATGAGCCCCAAGGGGAGTGCAATGGGGGTTAGGACTGCTACCGCCCCGGGGAGATGCCAGGGGACCGAAGAGTGAAGGCTCAGCACCTCTCTTGTGTCCCTGAACTGTCTGAGCCAGACTGGGGCTGGGTGTGGAGCAGCCAATCTCCTGCCCACCTGCTGCTTGATCCCCCTGGTTTTCCCATTGCCAAGTCAGAGAAGAGCTTTCAGTCCCAAGGCTTTCCATTTTCCCAGGTCCCTGTTCCCCACAGTCACTTACAATTTGGAATTGAAAAAAAGCAAACATCATCTGCGCTGTTACCAAGCAGCCCTCTGGTTAAATTCCACAGCAACCACTCCTCTCCGCAGAAGTAGTCACGGAAAAATGATGTTGCTTTCTTTGAAAACTCATTTTGGGTCCTTGTTTTTTGTTGTTGTTCTTGTTATTTATTATTATTATTGTTTTTTTAGCCGATTTGATTTCTGGCAAGAGGTTAAAGCTCAATGCACAGAGCCAGCCACAACTAAACTTCCTGCCAGACCCATAGGGCGGGTTGGAGGTCAAATGCAAAGCTCATGAAGCAAGTACATTGAGGCAAAGAGAGTATGGGGAGCTGGGGAGCATGCGGAGGGGAGAGGGCTCCTGCTCGAGGGCTCAGGAGTCATGGAGGATTTTCATTACCACTGGCTCAGCATGGCAGCTTGGAGCCCCATTATACATCTGAAGTGCTGCTCATGGCCAGAGAACCCAGCTTCACCTTGGTGAGATCAGCAAGGCTGCAGGTTCTGGGAACTGAATGAGCAGGGTGTGCTTTCCATTGCAAATATCCTGCCACTTTCCTTTTATGACCCACTGGGGAGGATTCGCCTCAGGGTACAACTTGCTACTCAGTCTCTTTGGAAATGTTCTTGGGGTAATGTATCATTTATTGTACAGCATTTTTGTTCCTTTCTCAATATCCATCCAATCCTCTCTGACCAACCCCACCACCACCAAAGAAAGGTTTTCAAATCCTGAGTTCATTTGAAGACAGTGGTATGCTTTGAAGGATCAATCCTATAGCCTGTCTTCCCGCCATTATTGCTCCCTTAGGCATCACTGGCTAAAACACTGATGTCCCTGGGAGGTCCTACTAAGCATTATGACCAGGAAACAGTTGGTAGGGATTGGCTAACAGACAGCTGAAGGCAAGAGTATGGCCCCTGGTAAGGAAGAGGAGATAGAAAGTTGATATGCCCCTGGAGAAAAAGGGAACAGGGTCCTCCAAGGGGAAGGTGGGAGAGAATTAAAGAACATTCTTTCAGGAGCCTGAAACTGATCATTTCCTCTCATCATGCTTGGCAAGCTTAGACTTTCCATCACCTCCCAGTTTCTGGTTTTGTCTGGAAAAAATGCTAACCAGCTCCTCACAAGGGCTGTCACTAAAACCCTGGCCGGAGAGCTTACAAATGACACTATGTGCAATGCAAAAGGAACATGGTGCTCCTGGGGGTAGGCTGTGTGGTGGGGGAAGGGGGCCGCCTTGGGAGCACTCAGGGGCAGCCAAGGAAGATGATGGGCCCCTCCCCAAATCCTCAACTCACAGCTCCCCCTCCCAGCCTGCCTGTGGTTGTGATCTCACCATCAGAGAGGATGGCCGCAGGAGGGTTAATCATCCAAGCTGGACATGTAGGAACCTGGAGGGCAAAGACACAGAGAACCTGTTTTCTGTCCCCGGGAAGGGGCTGAGGGATTTCTATCTAGAAGGAGTGACCCCCAGGGAGCAAGGATGTTGAGTCATAGCTGGGGAGTGGAAGGAGGTGCTAGAGAAAGAGACTTCCAGGAGACAGAATCAACCAAGTCTTCCTCCTGGCCTCCTTGAGTTTAGACTCAGACTCTCTCCATCCAAGGAGATGGCTAGGTAGAAGAGCACTGGACAGGGAGTTAAGAGAGTCTCTTTTAATCTGACTCTATCTTACTGTGGATCAAGGGAATTTTAAATACTGGATAGGGGCCACTTGGCCTGAGGAATCAGTCAGTTCACTCCCCATCACACACACTTGAGACTCAGTAGCCTCTGAGTCCCAGAGATTTGCCGGAAGTTGGCCAGGGCCACACATCCTGAGCACCTACTACATTCTGGAGGTATGAGAGGTGCTCATATGCTACTGATCCATCAGAGAAGTCTTTCGTGACTAGCTTGCCACCCCCATCTAAATGAGGTCCTTTGTTCTTTTTCTCACCACAACGGGAACTAATTATTTGTGTGATTTTTTTTTAATGCCTATTGCCCCCAATCCAACTGTAACTTCCACAAGGGAAGGGAGCTGCTTCTGCCTGATTCTGATTCTCTACTGTATCCCAGTGCCTCACAGCTGGCAGGCACACACCCACATTCAATGAACACAGAATCTCTACTCTCCAAGTAACTCCAAAAGAGACACATTACACCCATTTTCCAGGTGAGGAAGACTAGAACTTGGACAACACAAATAACAAGTGGAAAAAAGCGAAATTCAGCAGTAAATGACACTCCCAATGCCTTACTACTCTTCTAACAAAGGTTTTCAGACTTTGTAGATCCGCCTAGGCTGGGGACCTTGGTTGAGGCTTTTTTGGCTGTGATATTCTTGGACCAGATGCCCCCAAACCAGTCCCTGGTCTTGTCAAGCCCCATGTTTGACCGTGGTCCAGGCAGGGAAGACGACGCTGAGGACCACACCGCAGTGAGGGGATCCGCACTCAGCAATTGGGAAGGCAGACAGTGGAGCAGGACTATCTGCCTGACAGGAATTTCAGAGGGCATCCAGTGAGTTCAAAGCTAAGTGCTTGTGAAAGCCCCTGGTGTGTGGGAAGGGCACCGGCTTTGAGGCCAGATACACCCAGAATTGAGTTTCAGCTCTCGCACTTACCAGCTTGGGCAAGCTGGTTCTCCCAGCCTTAGTCTGTTCCTCGAAGACACAGGATGATCCCGACCCCCTCCCTCACGAATGAGATCTGGCAGGGAGAGCCCTCAGGACAACATCTGATGGACTCCGAGCGTCCGGCCATGATGGTTTCCTGAAGAACCCCCTTCAAGGCTGGCCAAATTCCTGATCTGGAGTCCCTCTCAGTCTCCAGGATGGAGCCCAGAACGGGTTAAACGTGGCTACAAAGGGCAAGAGACTGACGGGGAAAGCCGATCCTGACAGAGAGGACAGAGCTCCTGATCAGGGTCTGTGCCCACCTACCCCCACATCCTCAAAGCCTTGCCCACAACCTGCGCTGTGGTTCCTGTGCTGTCCTCTCAGTGGAGGGAACGGTTCAGCGGAGCTGATGGGAGCATTGCCTCGTGCTCTGCTCATTCCCCTGACACTAGGCATTTGTTTCTCATGGACTCAGAACCAGACTGGCATGCGGCACAGGCGTGGAAGCGCGGGTTCTGAAGCCCACCATTTACCCGGTGAACTTGTTTCTTAATCCAGCTCTCCCGTCTGTGAAATGGGTTGACAGTCACCCCACAGGCGTGTTATGAGAACTGAGTCAACAAGTGTAAAACCCCTGGCTTCACAGAGCTGCCGGTGGACGAGGAACACAAACGATCATAAGACAATGCGATTAGGGGCCGGTGAGGCAAAGTGCAGGGAACCCTAACCTAGTACCAGAGGAAGAGCCTTTACTCAAAGACCCGACTCACGTGTTGACCTGGCCAGAGCAAGGGGCAGGGGAGGGGGGAAAGTGTGCCACGCGGAAAGAAGAGCATGAAATAAGGACACCATGGTGGGTGCGAAGAACGAGTCCCCGTGTGGTGGGACAGGGAGGGAGAAGGGGAGAGGGGAAGACCCACGCCATCCAGACGATGGCAAAGGGCGGAGGTGTTCCCAAAGGAGCAGGAAAGAAATCAGGTCCAAGAGGTACAGCCCCCTGCTCTGAGCTGGTCCCCACTCTTGTCATTTCCCTTAAAATTTTGAGAGGGAAGCAGGATTTACTCTGATGAACTCCTCTGACCATTACTCTGAAGAGTGTCAGGAAATCCAGTGAGGGGCCTGGGCAGAGAAAATTCCTGGAGGTTGGCAGAGTCCTCAGAAGGAAGAAGGGCTCTCCACCTCCTGGAGAAGCTTTGGGGGCAAAGAGATGCCAACATTCCATCCCGTCGAAGCCAGCAAAGCACAAACAACCTGGATCCAGCCAGTTCAGAATTAACACATCCCGAATGGAAGCCTCGGGTGGTTAAAAGAACCGTCAGGACTAGAGAGAGGGGACGCAGTCATCTAATATGTGGAGGGAAAAACCAGTTTTAATACCAATTTACCCTAAAAGCCTTTTTTTTTTCTATTTAATGGCAAAATAAAATGTTTTTCTTGTTTTGCATCGTCTCCTCCCCTCCTTGGCCAGCTCCAGCCAAACCTCACCAGGAGAGAGGATGCTCCCGTCCTTGTCCTCGTCCTAGGTCTCTAAACCCCTGCCGGCACCCCACGGAGCCCAGCCTGCATGGGTATCAGGGGAAGTCCTCAGACTTGTCCCCTACCCGCCCAACTGAGGTGGGGGCATGGCGTGGATGAGAACAGGCCGTGCACAGCACACAGAGATCTTTGCAAGGTAGGAAAGAGATTCTCATAAATGCGGGGCTCGGCCCCACTCTGCCCCTCTCTGCGGTCAGCATCATGAGGACTGGCGCGCCAAGTAGACCCTCTGAGGGCCACGTCCCATTGGCAAACCAGATCGGATAGGTTTCAAGCTAAAGCAACTGGATTGCTCATACAGCGTCCAAAACCCTGTCAGGACTTTGGGGTTCTGAGCCAGTGGATGACGGACATGCCAAGGGGACAGACCTCAGGAAGGGCTTCATGGGAGCAAAAGCGCTCGGATGTCAATGAGACCTGGTGATCGCGCTCACAGCTCTCTCCAGCTGCAAATAACTCACCCCTTGGCCTTGCCTTTCTGTAGAATTCCAAGATTCTGAGGTTTTTTTCTTGCACTTCCTTTTTCCACTTTCTCCACCTCTCCTGCTTTCTACTCTGAGCCCCAGAGCTCCAACCGTATCCCCATTTTGAGTGTCATGGCATCCTAGGAAATTAGGCACCCCCCCACCCCGCCAAAAAAAATTACCTTTAATACCTGTATCCTTGACTCTGTAGTGTTTGAAGATATGTTCAACCAGCTGATGTGCAAAGCTGATGGAAACTTTTCGGAAGACAGCCCCCCGTGTGTGGCGGCGTCTGGCTGTCTGTTTGTACTGCTGGAGGCCGAAGGACTTTGAGTGCTCGAGAGTAACCTCAGAAAAAGTCCCCAGGCTGCAGCAAACCCTCCCAGCACAGTTTTGAAACACCAGAGGAGGAGGAAGCCTCTTTAATCAAATAATAACCAGCCTGAGATAAGGCTTTCGAGGCCGAACAGGGCCAACCAATCGCCTGCTTCTTTCAGACCGCAAGGGCAAACAGACCCGGGCTTTTGGAATGAGTTTCAGGGCTCGTTATAATTTAATGATGCTGTAAGTGGTGTCTTCTTGGCTTTGCCTGATGGGGATTTTCTAAGTAGGGAGCTCAGAGGCTCATTCTCGGTGGAGGAGCCTGACCTGGCAGAAGGGGGAGGGGTGGGGGGGAGGGGGGACAGGAGGGGCAGCCCTGCAGCTGAGTATCCTGAGCTATCACGTGGGGCACTCAGCTCCCAGCCTGGATGTTTCCATGTTGCCAAGGCCAAGAGAGTTCTCGCTGCTGCTAAGAAACCAAGCCTGAGTGGGGCTGAGCAGGGCTGGGTCACCGTGGGGGTGGGGGGAGGTGGTAAGTGTATTTGGCACCAGAGGAGCAGCTTGTTGGCTGTGTCCCCGAAGAGGCCATGGAGTCTCTAGGGACTTGCTATCACGAGTTGGAGATGCTCCGCATGCCTTTCCTTGGCAGTGACTTAGAGCTTCCATAGTCTTCATCCTTCCCCACCACTTTCCCCTCACATGCTGTCTGTGCTCTGTGGGGTCACAGAGGCATCACGAGGAGGGTGGGTGTTGGCAGCTAGGCAGCCTTGTAGCCCTCTGACTTTGAACGTGTCCCTCAGCCCCTTCTCGGCTCAGCGGCTGCCAAGGATTCAGTGGGAGAACTCTTCCAGGTCCCTGTAAGTTTCTACATGCTCTAAGGATAGTAAAGAAACCCTTCCGTGAAGGAACCTCAGTTTTCCTTTGTTATGCAAATAACACATAGGCACCAGCAGAATCCATTTTAAGACATTTCAAGGGACCTCAGAAAGAAAACCCTTCCCATTAGCAGTCACTTCCCCTTACCTCCACCCAACCTTCTCCATCAACACTTTATGCAATAGAGATGGATTTAGTATCTACTTTATCACCAGGTTGAGTCCCCTGTCCTCATGAAACTCTCACAGCACAGAAGGCAGGAGTTTGATATCAGTCTTCAGTGCAGTCAAACCAAAGGAAGGGGCCAGTCAAGGCAGCTTGTTACAGAGAGTTTGGACCCGTCCAAAGCAGGCAGGGGGAAACCAGCAGTGATGAACAGGAAGTGGACCCAAGTCAGTGGGCCCCCTGCAGGGCTCCAACTATGGAGGAAAAAAAGAGGAAAAGCAAGATTGTATCTCCAATTCTTTTTTTTTAATTTAGATTTTATTTATTTGAGAGAGAGCTCAAGTGAGTCCACAAGTAGGCAGAATGGCAGGCAGAGGGAGAGGGAGAAGCAGGCTCCCACTGAGCCGGGAGCCTGATGCAGGGCTCGATCCTAGGCCCCTGGGATCATGACCTGAGCTGAAGGTAGGTGCTTAGCCGACTGAGCCACCCAGGCACCCCATTTTAAAAATATATATATATAACAGCCTCCTTAAGATATAATTTGCATACTGTACAATTCACCCATTTAAATTATTTAATTCAACAACTTCTAGCGTAATCGCACAGTTGTGTGGCCAGCAGCAGAGTCAATTTTAAAACATTTTATCCTCCCAGAAAGAAAACGCCTCCCCATTAGCAGTCATTCTGCCTACCATCCCCCATGCCCACCTCTACCAGCGTTAGGCAGCCACTGGTTTACTTGGTGTCTCCCACGGATTTGCCTATCCTGAACGTTTCATGTAAATAGAATCATATACTATGTGGCCTTTTGTACTGACTTCTTCTACTTAGCATAATGCTTTCAAGGTTCATTCCATTCCTTTTTAGGTAAATAATATTCCATTGCAAAAATATGTCATGATTTGTTTATCCATTCATTGCTTGATGGACATTTGGAAGGTTTCCACGTTTTTGCTGTTAGCAATAGTGCTGCTATGGAGAATCATATACATGCCTCCACTTCCCTTTACCCACAAATTCACAACCACATAGTAGAAGAGAAAGAAGGCATCAAAGCAGGTCAGAGAGCAGGTCAGAGTGCCTTCGAAGGGCCACAAGTTAGAGTACCCCAGCAGTAGCTGACTCTGATATTTGCATAGATTTTTACTGTACAGAAGCACCATCACCCATTCCCTTGTATGTAATTGTCTCCACAATCCTAAGCATGAGGGAGATATTATTTTTATTGTCATTTTAAAGATGATACCATAAAAAATTAGAAAGTTTCAGTAACTTGCCAAAAGTCATCCATCCAAAAATTGAAGCCAGAATTAAGTCCTATGTTTTTTCTACTCGGGCTCTTCACACACACAAAACAGATCTTTAATCTTTCATACATACTCAGTCTTGGCTTCTAGGATGTGCAGTTCAAAGAGACAAAAAAAAGATAAAGAAATAAAAAAGAACTTCCTTATTATTTATAAAGAAAACGATAGCTAGCCCAACAAAATAGATGTTATCGTACGCATTTTAAAAATGTGCACATTCGGTCCAGAAAGATTACATCTCATTTCTAAAGACACAGACCTAGTAAGCCACACATTGACAATTGAAAGGCAAATATGTGACTCCCAGACACGGGCTAAGTCAGCTTACTTTCTTGTTAACATTTAACTGAGAGCCGTTGAAGTCCCGGTAGTTCAGGTGGGAGAACATGTAACCTTGGAGGAGGCACTGCACGTAAGGGAGGGACAAGGGAAGAAGATGCCATGCTTCGCAGGGGAGTAAGGAATGCCCGAGTCTGAAGATAGAGAGGAAAGATGACTATGAAGAGAAGAAGAGCAGGAAATAACAGAGAGACTGTGGGGAGAGTCCTATTCCAAGGCTGACCATGTTCCCAGCTTGTCCTGCGGCCGGCAACATTTCATCCAACCCCTAAGGTCTGATAAATAATGCAAACAGAGGTTCCGTGGAATGGGATGGGAAAAACAGGAACCAGGGATAGCAAGAGTGGGGTCAGAGCTACAGAATCCACCCAGCTTTGATCACCTGTCCAGCCCCAACCAAAGAGCACAGACCTGGTGCACACCACCCGTGAGGGATCCTCCCAGAAGCAGGAGGGCAAAGCACGATCCCCATGGGGAGAAGGAGGCCTGGCAGACCAGGAGAGCACAGGTGATAGGCATGACCACAGCTCAACTCTGAAGTGGAGATTCCTTGCAAAGGGCTTCTCACCTGGGAGTAGGAAACATGGGATGGACAGAAGGGTGTGAAAGTACTGGAAGTCTGGAACCAGCCAGCTCTCTCAAGGCTCCTAGCTCTTGACCCATTGCACCAAGTTCATGCATACTGCATTTGGTTTCCTTGGGCCCATCACTTGCAGAATATAGTACACACCAGGAAAACCACTGCCCAAAAGAGTTGGTTAGAAAACTCTCTAAGAGAAAAAAAATTAAAAAGAAAACTCTCTAAGAGTATGAAACAGTCCCAAGTTAGTACCAGGTCCCTCCTATCTCTGAGCTGTCTACAAGACCCACTTAAAGAACATGAAAGGATAATTTTAGATCTGCTCCCACTTCAAAGTGCCAGAGAGTACTGGGCACCAGGAGGCAAAACAAGGCAAGCACCCATCAACAAGTTCAACTTGGTGAGAAGAAACAGTGTCTATTGGCACCTACCATGGGTCCGGTCCTAGAAAACCCTATAGGGTAGGCATATGTGCACCCATTTCAGAGAATAAAATAGTAGAGCTCAAAGAGGTTAACTAAAATGCTTGAGGTCATACAGTTAATATGTGGTGAAGTGGGGACTTAAGCCTAAGGCCATCTGACTCCAAAACCCACAAATGATCTTTCTGTGATTTCACATTAGCACTCATAAGAGAGTTCCTAGGGGCCACCTGGGTGGCTCAGTCTGTTGAGCGCCTGACTCTTGGTTTCAGATTCGGTTGTGATCTTGGGGGTCCTGAGATCCAACTCCATGTTGAAATGGGGAGCTTCATGGGAGTCTGCTTGACATCCTCTCCCTCTGTCCCTCCCCTGACCAGCGCGAGCATGTACCTTCTCCCTCTCTCTCCCCCAAATAAATAAATCTTAGAGAGAGAGAGAGTTCTTAGATTCATTTCCTTTCTGTCTCTTACAAGCTGTCACTTACTCCCATTTTTCCCTTCAGTGATTTTTCTAGCATTCCCAAAGCCATGTATATGTTGACATAGAACATATATGCCTCTAGATCCATATTCATACATATCTGTGGGAAGGCATATCTGGGCACATATTCATGTGTGTGCTTCCTTGCTTTTAGCTGTCTCTGTTCTGTTGCCTTCAGAGAAGGGTGCAGGTAGCTTTAGTTTTCATTTCCTCAAGGCTATGTCAAAGTTTGACCTTAAAGAGTTGGCTGACGGACAGTCTTTCTATTTATGTCAGCTCTTCAGTAGAGAAAATGACTCCTTTGACCAGGGAAATTTTCCTACTGCAGCCATCTTCTGAGTAGCTGGTCCTGGGAAGGGTCTTTCATCCCAGAGATCCGTAAAACTTCCATTAATCAAGTGCCCAATTAATGACACATATCTTTGATGATTATGTCATGGCCAAATAAAAACCCTCTTTGATTTGGGCTCTAACTGTACTACTTAAGGACAGAACACACACAGAGATACACACAATTGTCAATTGAATTGGGGAGATGGTCTAATATCTCATATATCCAAAAAGCATCTTAGCACCAGACAGGTAATATAAATGAGAAAAATGAGTTAGGCATAATTACTAGGGAGTGGTGGGGACCGAGGTCAAATGGAGTGTACGTAATCCCATCTAAGAATATCTACCATCTCTGGCCAAATATTGCATGGGGAAATGGAGGCTGTGTTGTCAGATCTCTTTATCTTCAAGAGAGGATGGAAATATGAACTTTAATGTGAAATCCCCAAAACTTTTTAAAATTGGGTGACAGTTCATGCCAAGAAGTCCCCATAGATTTTCAAGATAAATTCAGCCATTGCGCTCTTTGTTTTCCTCATCAGGTAGACAAAATACACATTCACATACATTTACTTACTACCACTTTCACAGTGACCAATGTTTCTAAATAGACTGTAAGAGCCAATCCTCCAAGTGGCTTGTGGGTTTCTCTTTCTTGCTTCCCTAGAGTAATTAAAGCGTTGTTGGAGGACCTTTTTATCAAAAGTCTCCAGGTACTTACTAAGCACACAGATCTCCAGACACCACCCTAGGGATCCTAGGGAGAGAAACCGGGATTTGCCCACTGTTGGTGCCCCACTGTAAACAGCAGCAGGATTCCAGTCATGAGGAGTCCCACACAAACCCACACGTATTTCTGTAGATGTGGTTTCTAAATGACTCATCTGTGTCTCTACGGCCCCTCAATGTCCTCAGCTTGTTTGTGGCCAGGGACCCACACAATCCCAGCCCCTGGCACGGGGCCTGGTACTTGGTGGATACTCAATAAATGTTGAGTAGGCGGCGGAGACACGTGGGCACGGGCAGGGCTGAACGGAGGCCGAACACCCAGTACACACGCCTATCCTCATCATGCCTAATGAGAACATTCCAAGCTCTCCTCCAAGGATGCCTCTTTGAACCACCACCACACACTGTTCCTGGCAACCTCAGACTGTTCCGTCGCTCTCCTTTATTATCTTTCCATGATTTAATGCACTTTCCCTCGTCCAGGTGGGCAGATTACTCTTCCTGGCTAGACCATGAGTTCCCTGGCCATGGGAAAAATGTTCCTCAGATCCCAGTAGTTGCCAGGCCTGGAACAGCACTTGGCAAGGGTGTGCAGGCAAGCAATGCGTGTCATACCAGCACAGAGATGTGTCACTCAGCTTCCCTTTCAAGAGAACCTGCCGCAGGGGTGTAGCTGATGAACGTCCTCTGGATGCTGCCATTTTGGATCCGTGACACGTATCAGCAGAGGCTGCATTTCAGTAGGCTGCTGCCTGTCCGTGGCTGGGTATGACAGCAGGCTAGAGCCAGTCCTTTTCTGCCCCTGCGACATGGCCCCATCAGCCCAGCCGTGAGGTTCTCAGAACTGCACTGTGGTCTGAAGCTCTTCCTTCCTCCCCTCTCTCCCCTCACAGGGCACAGACCAGCATCGCCATCCAAGGCCGACCTACTTCCGCTCCCTCCTTCTGTATCCTCCAAAAGCGTTTCCCCCTAACAAATCCCCTGCATGTCTACTCCTGTTTCAGCACCTGCTTTTTGGAGAAACACTCCAACGGTTGAACAGTCAAAGTGTCTGAACTCCACCCGCAGCTGGGGAATTCCACACTCCCTTTCTTGCACATGAAAAAAAAAAAAAAAAAATCCATTGGCCTACCAGTTTACATTCAAAAACGTGGTGTGAAATTCTTACCTTAGAACCAATGAAGGGAATTCTGCCCTCGACTAAGATGTTCTCTTCTGTGAAGCCGGGAGTGGCAGTGGGACGAACTGGGGGCCATGGGAGAACGAGGTGGCTGAACATGGCATGTGATCTTGAGCAAGGACCTCTCCTTCGGGCTGCCTCGTTTGCTTAATAAGGCTAATAAGTCTTCCAGAGGTTGAAAGACATTTCTAGGCCCGGGATGGAGATATTCCTGTCCAAGGTGCCACCTCGGCAAACACAATCTTAGGTGATATTTATTTCCCTGTAAATGAACATAATATATCCCCTGAACCAAGTGTGAATTAACTCTGGGCTCAGACTTACTTTCTTGTCCCTTATTCATTTTCTATTTGTCTCTGCCTTATACCTTGTGCCTTAGTCTATCCGTTTATCCCATCGTGCCATTCTCTGGCCCCATGGGAACAGAGACTGCCTGCTCCATGAAACGTTAAACCAATGCTGTTTGTATCCATGGAACTGTCTCACTCAATCATTGTTAACACTTACCTCCCTGGATGTATACATTTAAAAAACATGTCTTGAGTGCCCTAAAACAAAATTGACACCCTTTTTCTATAAAGAGCTAAATAGAAAATATTTTAGGCTTTATGGGTCTTACGGTGTTGGTCACAGTTACTCAACAGCCATGTAGGCAAAAGCTGCCACGATAAAATGTAAAAGCAATGGGAGACTATGGACTCTGAAAAACAATCTGAGGGGTTTGAAGTGGTTGGGGGGGTGGGAGGTTGGGGTACCAGGTGGTGGGTATTATAGAGGGCACGGATTGCATGGAGCACTGGGTGTGGTGAAAAAGTAATGAATACTGCTATGCTGAAAATAAATAAATTAATTAAAAAAATTAAAATGGAGAAAAAAATAATAAAAAATAAAAAATAATTAAAAAAAATAAAAGCAATGGGGTTGTGTTTTAATAAAACTTTATTTAAAGAAAAACTTGTAGGGGACTGCCTTGGGTCCAAGGGCTGTAATTTGCTGACCCTTGCCCTACAGTCATGGTTGGAAAAGAGAATAAACATTGTGAGGTTCAGGGTACCAACAACCTTCTTCCTATATTCCTGACAGAGTGTCCCAATCAGGAAGCCTCTTCCTACAGTGCTTACTGGAGGCCTCAGAATCCTTCTTAACACAGGGCTGTAGATCAAGTGGGGCTGGTATATAAAGTGATGTCTATAATTTCCTCCTGAACTTGTTCAGTCCCCACAACTCCTAAAGGAGAAAAGTGAGGCCATTGATTCAATGACAATGCATATAGAAGTGTTTTAAAATATGTACCATCATCTCTACTGCAAAATGCACCTATATGGGGCTAAAAAACAGCCACTTATATAATATTTAAGTAATAATAAGTTAAATCATTACATACAAAATGATCATGATTTTCCAAAGCTGGAATGATTGGGTTGGAATTTTCTATTGCCCTATTCCTATCTCATGGAAAGTAGGAATTCACCATCTTAGTTTGTAAAGATAAAAGTCTGCTGTTTTTTCCACTGACAGGAAACAGGTTGGGCTCCCCCGGCCCTGGGCTGGAGCCAGGAGACAGGTCTTGATCTTTCCCCTGCTTACCACACAGATGCTGGAACAGGGTTGCAAGCTCTCTTAGATTCCCTCCCAGCAAGGGTCCGTTCAAAGCAGGGCCCATTGGACACCTTCCCCTGAGAAGCCAAGTTCCCTTACACACAGTGAACGATGGACTCCACGTTTGGGATCAGCTACCCTTTTTGGAATCTGATGATAGCCATGGACCTTCTCCATAGGAAAGACACATGTACGTAGTCACCTCAACTTCCCCAGCCTCCAGGATCACCTCTTTATGTACATCCAAACTATAGCCCCAAACTCATTAATAACATAATCATTTCCACAGAACACAAATAGTCCTCTGCGTCATTAAGCAGAACATTCCCCAGCTCAGGTTGGGGCACGTGCCTCAGGATGACTTTGCCTGTTTCAGACCTCCCTGATGGAGAGATCCCATTGGGATCTTGTGTGGCTGCCAGCCTCACAGCTGCCTGACAGAGTAGTGCCCAGGGATCCCTCCCAGACCAGGCAGATGTTGCCCTGGAACAGATGTCCGCTTCTAATCTAGAATGCAGAATGTGCTGGCACTCTCCAGATTCCCACCGCACGCAAGCACAGATGTGTCCACAACTTCTTCATCCTGGAAGAGAGCCCCATGTTGGATAAGCCATCTGGAGGCCACTGGCTCTTGGGGAAGAGTCTCCAGGGAAAGTCGGGGCCTGACTTTCAAAGCTTCAGGACACTGAGTCACCTGGCCCAGGTGTCACTGACATACATTTGCACTCCACTGTTTCACTTTCCCAGCGCTGTCAGCCAGCCAGCCCGATTCACACTGGGATGTCTATGTGCAGAAGTGAAGGAAAAAGAATGTTCTAGGAAGCGATGGGTTGGGGGCGGAAGAGTCCTCAGTAGGACACCCCTGGCGCTGCGATCGCTCATAGAACAGATATGACTCCTCGCTTCATAAGTGAAGCCTTCGCTGACCTCTGTGTAAACAGTGGCAACTTCCTCCCCACCTAGAAGAATTCCTGGCCTGATAAATAATTCAGTAAATATATTTGAGAAATAAATAAAGGCATTACTGGTAGCCATGTTTTTGGAGCCTGCCTTAGGCTCTACCTTCTCTGGGACCCTCCTCTAACTACTCTGAGAATCACACCATTCTTCTTACAGACATTCATTCATTTTTTCCAACAAGTTCATAACGAGCACCCATGGCGTGCCAGGTCCTCTAGGGCCCTCGATTTACAGGAGAGACTAATGAAAGTCCTTGCCGTCAAACAGTTTGCAACATCGTTTAATACATACAAAACATCCAGATTGGGTTTCCAGTTGCTTCCTGGTATTTTTTTTTCTCCCCAAGGAGCAAGAGGATGCTGAAGAAGAGAGAAGGCTGAACCTGCTGTACACTAGCACACTCCCAGTCTTGTGCTACGTGCTCTTCTGCAACCATGGGGCCTGGCCCTGGGCAGAGGGTCATCAATGGGCAGGTGACGGGAGAGGAACTGAGAAGGGCCTTGCAGAGCACAGAAGTCAGGACCCAGAGGCTGAAGGGGAGTGGGCAGCCATATCCCATTGGAAATGAAAAAGGAGGTTCAGAGGGGATATAGGACAAGATCACCAGGGCTGGTGAAAAGAAGCCAGCTTACCCCCTGAACCATGTGACCTTGGGTATGCCACTCTTCTCCTGGCTTTTTCACATCAGTAAAAGCAAGTGGTGGCCCAAACAATCTCCAAACCTCTTTATGTGCAAACATCTATTATCTTTTCTAACCTACACAGTGTCTTCCTCCTTCACTTCCTGTGGACCCTTTTCTAATGTCTCCTTATAGAAAAATGACCTAACGGTGTTTTCATAAATGTGACCTCTGCATAAGGGAGGGTCCATTAAACCTGAACTTTTTCTTCTTAAGGAAAATGAATTTGGAGAATGAAGGAGAATAAAAGAGGTCAGTGATTTCTCTCCTCTACTCTCTCCAACGAACCCAGAGCTCGCTCTCCTGCCCCACCTTCTCCTCTGGCACCTCTCCATCCTGAAGCTCAGCCACTGGATGTTCTGGTTCTTCTCTTCCTCAAGTGATTCATCGGATTGGCTGTGAGGCCAAGGCCTAGTAGACTCCTGCACTCACCAAGGTCTTGGCTTCTGGCCCTCTGGCCTCCCACTGGGGAGAAGCCAACAAAGCTATGGTCTCAAGTGACTTTTTCTTCATTGTGTGGGTCCCCATGGCTGAAGCAGGTAAATGAAGACAAGCTGAAGACACTCATTAAGCAATTGGTTCTCAATCTGCTGTTGCAGCGGTCAAGCAGAGGTCAAGGTTCCTGCCCCCACCCGAACCACTGACCAATTGCATACTAAGGTGAACTGCATGCCAAGTGCCCAGTGGCATTTGGAACCACAAACAGTCTGGATTGATTTGTTTCAAAGGCTCATTGGGCAACCATACTGTTCTCTTCCCTCTTTGTCTGCCTGGCCATGAAGCTCCCTGCTGATGCTCCACCTGCTCCAACAGGCAAGAACACCAGCCCTTCAAGGGTCTGAGTACCCTGAGCAAAGGGCAACTAATTAACCACATTCCCTTTGCAATCATGAGATGATAGGAACAGAATCAAAGCCTTCTCACTAATCATTTTCAAGTCTTCTGAAATACATCCTCTCTTTCAAAAGGGATCTTACCACTGGCCAGAGATAAGGTGTTGGTAACAATAAGCAAATGAAGAGTGATGGGCAGCTGAAAATACTCCATAAACAAAGCAGTATGACAGTATCATGTTGACTATTCTGCCTAGCATTTTAAGAAACAAGCATCATTTTGTGTTTGTGGGTCCCATAAAGATGTCTAAATCAATAGTCTCAGAATTGTTTACATGTTCTGTAATCAAGAAATCAGAGTTAAAATCAAACAATAAAACCTTTATATTTATTGAGTATCTATCACTCACATAATACTGTGTTATGTTGATATACAGAGCTATGTTGAAATAGAGAGTTCAGGGCGCCTGGGTGGCTCAGTGGGTTGAGCCGCTGCCTTCGGCTCAGGTCATGATCTCAGGGTCCTGGGATCGAGTCCCGCATCGGGCTCGCTGCTCAGCAGGGAGCCTGCTTCCCTCTCTCTCTCTCTCTCTGCCTGCCTCTCCATCTACTTGTGATCTCTCTCTCTGTCAAATAAATAAATAAATAAATAAATAAAATCTTTAAAAAAAAAAAAAAAGAAATAGAGAGTTCAGACCTTGACTTGTGGATGTGAGTTGGTCACTGAAGAGGTTTGGGGAACAGCAAAGTTACAAACCTACATAAAAATGATAGAGCGAGGGGGCACCTGCGTGGCTCAGTCAGTTAAATGTCTGGTGGCTCTTGATTTTGGCTCAGGTCATGATCTCTGGGTTGTGAGATCAAGCCCCATATCAGGCTCCACGCTCAGTGTGGAATCTGCTTGAGATTCTCTCCTCCTTCTGCCTCTCCCTGCCTCATCCTCTTTCTCTCTCTCTCTCTAAAATAATAAATATAATCTTTTAAAAAAATGATAATGTGAGAATAGCCAGTGTTACGAACTCACACTGAAACGAACACCTGAAACAAGTCCGTGGTTGGATTAGGCATATTATTGTCAAAACGGACCCACCAAGCTCTGATGTGAGAGTTGGTAATTTTACATGGAGCAAAGCTAAAGGACAAACATTAGTAATGCTGGATTTCATATGCATCTCAAATCAGTTAAAAAGGCATTCAGCTACACGTAACAGAAAACTCACAAATAGTGGTTTAGACTAGTGTGGGGCGTGTATTTCCTCACTAAGTAAGAATTCCAAAGGTAGACGGCTCAGAGCTGGAGAAGTTGTCATGAAAATCATCAACAGTTTCTATTATTTCCTTGCTATACTATCTTCTGTGGATTTTATCCTCATGTTTTCAAAATGGCTGCCCTGCCCCAAACATCATATCCACTTTCCAAGAAGAAAAAAAGAAGCAAGTATAAATGGCAAAGTCTTCTTTTTTCAAATCCTCTCTTTTTAAGTTAATCATTTTTCATTTGGGAAGAGAAGCCTTCCTTGGGTATCTGCCTTCATATCATTGACCAGAACAACTCATATGGCCACTCCTAGCTGCAAGGAGGCTTCATAGTAGAGAGACACAGGGAGAAGGTGATTTAAATAGGTTTCACGGAACCTATAATGTATGAACTATCCTTGATTTTAAATAGTCATATTATAATAGACGATGTCCCTGATCTCCCTGAATGTACAATAAAGCCCCATTTTCATCTTTTTTAGAGTAGGCTTTTAAAAGCAATTATGTTTTTAAGAATATGTTTTTAAAGAATAGTTAGATAAACACTTTATAGTAATTATCCCCAAATAATGAAATTATAGATTTTAAAAAATTTATTTCCTGTGGTTTTTTTTAAAAGATGTTATTTATTTATTTGACAGAGAGAGACACAGTGAGAGGGGGAACACAAGCAGAGGGAAGGGGAGAGGGAGAAGCAGGCTTCCTGGAAGCCTGATGTGGGGCTCGATCCCAGGATGCTGGGATCATGACCTGAGCCAAAGGCAGACACTTAACGACTGAGCCACTCAGGCACCCCAATGTGCTGTTTGTTTTTTTTTTTTTAATTTCATTTTATTTTTGAGTTTTCTGTAACAAAAGTATATTATATTGCAATCAGGAAACAAAAAAGTTTTCTTAAAGAAACTTGATGATGGCTTATGATATGCTATCAAAGGAAAAAATAGTATAGATCTGGTCCCAATTTTCACAAATACACACAAGTAAAACATAATATATATACACATGAGAGAAGCAAAAACCTGGAGAGTTGCCTCTGAATGTCAGAAATAGAAATTGTTTTCATTTTTTCCCTTCTGTTTTGGGGTCCTTTCCAAGTGGATCCTATTAAGGACTCTTCAGAACACACAGCAACCATGGGCAAGAGTTTCTCCACCTGGCCTGGAGGAGAGGCACCCTTGGGCATAGGCTGACACACCGAACAATAGGCTTTGAGCATGAAAATTTCAGCCGAAAAAGAAAAAAAGAACAAGACATTCTCCTGAGGAACAGGCCTTGTTTGTTAAGTCCAAAAAGGATACAGGAAAATGCCTCCCTCTGTCCCTATTTCCCTTCTCCTAAAGCACTTTCTGCTGAGAAACATTAAACCCCCTTAACATTCTTCAGGGGATTCTCAAGTGTGAGGCTCAGAGACCCACAGAGGGGTATTTGTTCCTTCCTGGTGAGTCAGCTGGGAAACGTGCCTCATTGTTTTCCAGCAAATATGGCCACAGGAAGGGCCCTTTCATGGCCTCTGTTCTTCCCAGGAGGCTGGAGAAGCTGGGAGCAGAAAGATGGCCGACCGTCCTCAGCCTTTCAGATGACCGGGTCCGCAACCCAGTAGTCATTCTCTCTCCATTGCGTTGCTGTTTTTCTTTCTAGTAACCAGTCTGCTTTCTCCCAGAAAACAAGAGGTCATCTAGAAGTCTCCTGAATTTGCAGAGCAAGAGGCCATAATCCCAGAGTTCAAAAATTAATCATCTGGTAAAAGGGTTCTCCTACTGGATCAACCTCAGAGACAGCCCCATTCCTTAGGCATTCACTAGCTCATCCATCCATCCATTTGGCAAGAGTGTCTGGCCCAAGGGGATAGTGAGAACAAGACAGATTAAACGCGGCCTTCAGGGAGCTTGTATCTGGGGGACATGGGGAAGGGTAGACAGAAAATAAGAAAAAAGGAAACACATCACTGGATATTTCGAGAAAGTGGACACATGATCTAGAGAACATGAAGCAGAGTGCGGTTCTAGAGAGTCACCAAGGAACAGGGTGGGTAATGAGGAAAGGGTCTTGCAGGAGGTGACATCAGAATGTCAGGCAGGAGGGAGCCGTGAGAAGCTCAAGTGTGATACAGGGAGGCAGCAGCCGAGGATGGGAGCAGTAGAAGCAGGGCCTCTCAGAAGCCATAGGGAAGGGGACAGATGGCCACCATCAGGCCACCAGCGAGCCAGGACAACGGGTCGTGAGCAGCTACCCAGCCATCAGCCATCACGTTCCAGTCCTGCTGGACGGGAACACAGAGGTTTTGATGAAAAGCTTCTTATTTTCTGGGAGCTTCCAGTCCAGGACCAGAACCAGAAACAATAACTAAAACAATTAGGGAAGAAATCAGGGCTAAGTGTTGTGGCACTGATTATATACAAAGGTGTCTGGGGAAGGCAAGGTCACTGGGGCTGAAGCAGTCAGAGGCTTCCATGGGGGAGGAATAGGCCTGACCCAGGAGAGGGGAAGGGGTGTACCAGGATGGCTGAGCTTTCCCACCCCCCACACGCTCACTCCTCCTACTACAAACATCTCAAACCTCTCTGTCCCACAAACCTTGGTCTCAAAACCCCCAAACTAGCATCCCAGGAAGATGCCTTTAGATAATCAGAGGTAGCACAGGAGGACAAATCCATGGCAGAAACCGAGGGCAAGGAAATCAGCAGGAAAAAATGCCTCCCACATAGAGGCCTAAAGATCAGTTGGGAGTCACCCAAGGGAATCTGCCAAGGAGTGTTTCCGGCCACAAGAAGAGCAGGAGACAATGGCTGGTGGCAGACAGCATGGAGCAAGTGACTCTGGGTGGACAGAGTTATAAAGGGCAGGCAAGGGGCACCTGAGTGGCTCAGTGGGCTAAGTCTCCGCCTTCAGCTCAGGTCATGATCTCAGGGTCCTGGGATCGAGCCCCGCATCAGGCTCTCTGCTCAGCAGGGAGCCTGCTTCTCCCTATCTCTTTGCCTGCCTCTCTGCCTACTTGTGGTCTCTGTCTGTCAAATAAATAAATAAAAAATAAAGGGCAGGCAAGATTATCACGGAGGGTGCTGGGAGAATTTAGGATTAGGGGAAGCCTAGGAGGCTGTTGCAGGAACCTGAGGGAGTGCACTAGGGTGCTATCCAGGAGAATGGAGATGGGTGGGTGGCTTGGAAGCAGATAGGACATGCAATTGCTCAAAACTGGTGATCTGAAGAGGGGATAGAAAAGGGAGCCAAAGAGAGAGTCCTCTTCCTCACTTAAGTTCCCAGATGCCCCTACTGGGGAGATGCTTCTACAATGCCCCTACTGGGGAGATGTTTCTACGGAGCTGGAAACTGACAAGCTCAGCTGAGCTGTGCATTTAGATCCAGAATATCCACAGGAAGCCATCAATACCTGAAACTTTGCCAAAAGACGTCTATGTCTTCCCAGACAACTTGACATCCCAGACGCGCACCTGTCCCTCACTTCTGTCTCAGGGCTCAGACAAGTTGAATAGAAAGGCTTTTCCATCCAGAGCCTCTCACTTGTAATGGCAGGGAGCCTTAGCCCAACCTTTGAAAACTACTTGATCTTCCCGTTTGTTGGTGTCCCATCTTTGCAGTGGGTAATCCAAAGGCTCAGAGAGGCTGGGAATGTTATTCAAGGCCGCACAGCAAGTTGGAGGTGAGTAGAGATTTAGAGCCAAACAGTTCCTATGTGTTAGACCCCTCGATGCTCGGGCCCCTAACCCATCTCGAGTGCCAGATGAGCAGACTTCAAAACACACCAAGTATGAGACCACCACTCCCAACTCAACTGATAATGCTCAGGTCCTACCCTAAATCCCAGGAATCCTCTAACTTCCAGGGAACCAAGTGAAGACAGGCCAGTGCCCAAACAGGCTCAGATAGATTCTTCTCAATAGCTCCTGGCTGAGGAAGTTCCATCCAACCTGCTGACTCTCACTTTCCTACACTAATTTTTCCAACCCTATGGGGTTCTGAGTAATGAAGGAACTGGCCTAGGAGGATACCCAAGCCATGAGTGTGGAGTCAGGGTTTCCACCCAGGTCCCTCCTCCCTACAAAATTATTTCCAGTAATATGGGATATTGGCCCCCCAGGGTGAGATTGAATAGGCAGCATGATCTGAGCACTTACCCTGCATGGGCTCCTGATTCGAGTCTCTGTCACAGGAACCAACAGCAGGAATTTGGCCTCAGCTTCCCCTCTCTCACCTGAGCCCCTCCGGATCCCACCAGGGGCCCTGCCTATTCTAAACGCCCATGATCTTCATCAGCTGTCCCACCCATTGGACCTTGAAATTGCTTTATTTGGCTATATTTTGGTATCACTGACTATACTTCCTAGTGGACAAAGACACCTTGAGGGTAGAATCTGTGTGGGATAGGTCTTTGTGTCTCCCATGACACCTGGCATAAAGCCTTCCTTATAAGAGCTTGAGAATAAATTAATTTCCTCTTATGCCATGAAAATGGTAATGAAAGCACATTTTACTTCGTTACCAGAGCATACTTATCAATCCTTAAATGGAATGGGCTGCGAAATTCAAGGTTAAGTTGTAAGCAACTAAGTTGAATGACATGGGAACAGAAACTGTCGGACTCCAGGTTAAACAGTTAGATCAAAGGCTCTTCACCTGGGATCCATGACCTCAGTGGACAGACTTCAGTAGGTCCAGTAACCCCCTAAAAGGTATGTAAATATTTTTCAGGATTTCATTTCTGGGCCCCGAGGACCCAATGCTTTCTTCCAATTGGTGAAGACCCATTCCCTAAGTACATAGGAAATTCTGACTCATACTCATCTAACGAGTGTTGACCAAGCACTTGCTCAACAACCATTTGCTATATGGATTAATGAACTAAGGAGAAGGAATACTCTGGGTGCAGACTTTTAAGGTTGGGTCTATTTATTTCACTGGTCTTAGGTAAAGTCTTTGGAGTCCTCCTGGCTGGTAAACCTTCCTCTCGGTTAGAGTTTCCCTTAAATCAACACTCACAGGCCAAATCTTAACAAGCAGCAGTGTTACACAAGTTTTGGACTGGAAACTTAGGGACCTAAATTCTGATTCAAGCTGTTCTGACCGGCCGGGGTGGCCTTGCGCAAGTCCCTGAAAGCAAGGTGCTTTGTGGCAGTTCTTAAACTGTGTTCTGTCACAACCAAATGACAGCTGACTTTTCCATAAGAAAACAAAGGGTTTTTTAATGTGTGGAAAAGTAAAATACGGCAATAACGCATAAACACTGTGCATATATTAACAGAATATTCCAGAACACTCTTTATAACACCACACAACCCCATCCCTCCTTGCCCCTACACTCCTCCATTTATGGCCCCCTTTAATTTCCACCCAAGAAAGTACATAAGCAAGTAAGCAACAGTAATTCCTCCTAATTAAATTTAGAAGTTAATTGTTTCCAGACGGGAGCTCTCTGACGAATGTATTACAAACTCCTATGACATATCTCCAGGCAAATTGTAAGCATATTGAGGTCAAGGACCACAGTGTAGGTGGAGAGATCAAGTCAATTGGAAAGCAAATCTTAACTCTGCTTATGCTGTGTGACTCTAGGAGGTTTAATGACTTCTCTGAGACTCTATTTCTTCAACCGAAAAATAGAGAGGATACCCCTTCTTCAGAAGGTTGTGGGAATTAACAAGGTGGAAAGGGCTATGTAGCCCTGTGCTCAGCCCATGGTAATGTTAATGTCGGTCTCCTTCTAATTCCCCTTCTGTACCTCAAGTTCATAGTCATCAGGAAGACAAGATCAGATTAGATCTGTATTAGAAGGCCCTATCTGGCTCTCCTCACTTCCTGCCTTCAGTACAGCTCCCAGTTACCTTGGGAAGAAATCTTTATTAAGATGAAGAAAAAAAGAAAGAAACCCTGTTAGTCAAGTAATGCATCAAAGATTTGCAACATAAGAATTGGCTAATATCATCAAGAAAAACTTGTTTGCAACTGCCTCTCTCTGAAGGACAGGAAAGGTCTGCCTTCATCTCTCTAGCAACCACCAAGGGAAAACTCAAGGGAGCACCTGTCCAGGCTTTCTACATGCTGCAGAATTAGGTGGAATATCTGTGCTTCTCAAATTCAAGGACTGGTATCCTTGCAGGAATGCAGCAGAGCTGGAGATGCTCATAGACAGAGGGGGTCTGGCTCACCTTCCCGAGAGAACACTTTCCTCCCAATTTATTTTTTAATTTAATTTTTCTTTTTCTTGCTAAGTTTTTCAAGTGTGATGTGAAAACTTATTTTCCCTTTTATTAAAACAAACACAGAAATACGACGGTGTCACAAGGCTTTTATGAATTTTGAAGATGGGGGAGGGGGCACAACCTAGTCCCATCCTCTACGGTGAGGGAAAGGGGTTTGAGAATCTTGAGACAGGATGATCTCCCTCAAATCTCACGTGTTGTATATTTCTATCAGCTCCAGACCTGCCTCAGATGGCCACAGCCTGGCAAAAACAAATAAATTAATTAAAATATAAAATTGGGGGAGAAAATTCGAGTTCACCTGGAACAGAATTAGCTTCAAAAGCAAGCAAGCCAGGGACAGCCAATGGACTAAGCACTCCCTGGTGTCAGGCTGCAGGGCTGCATGATCCCGGGTGAAACATTTCCATTTTGTGCGCAGGTGGAAAAGCACTCGTAGACATGCCAGGGGCTGAGGCAGTTCCCCCTATGATGTTAAAGGCATCCGGATGTTGAAGGGGAATGAGCCGGCCATTCGTACTGGGTGCAAAAGGAAACCCCAAAACCATAAATGCTTCCCATGTAAAAAAAACAAAAACAAAAACCTCACAAATCAACTAAACCTCAAGAAGAACAAAATTCTTATCATTTCTGGGCACTGCTTACATTTTGAAAGCAATTCATTTTATTATATAAAATTTAGGAATTGCAGGAAAGTATAAGCCGGAAGTAAGAACATGTGAAAAAACAAAAACAAAAACCTCACAAATCAACTAAACCTCAAGAAGAACAAAATTCTTATCATTTCTGGGCACTGCTTACATTTTGAAGGCAATTCATTTTATTATATAACATTTTGGAATTGCAGGAAAGTATAAGCCGGAAGTAAGAAATACCCATAATCCCTCTCTTCTTCAGTTTGGGCTGCAATGACAGAATTTTTTTCTAACAGTTCTAGAGCCTGGGAAGTCCGTGAGCAAGATGGCAGAAGATTCAATGACAATTCGATGATGAGCTGCTTCCCAGTTTGCAGATGGCTGTCTTCTTACTGTATCACCAACAATGGAAGGGCAAGGGAGCTCTCTGGGCACCAGTCCCATTCACGCGGGCTCTACTTTCATGACCTAATCTCCTCCCAAAGACCTCACCTCCTAATACCATCACAGTGGGGGTTACGATTTCAACATAGTTTTATGAGAACACGAAAACATTCATCTCATGATATCTGCTCTCCCAGAGATAATAATTGAATAACTGTTAGCATTTTTGTATAGCTTTTTATAGAAGTGTGTTTGTGTTATTTAAATTTGGAATTGTACCACGAACTATGTTTTGCAACCTATTTTTTCACTAGACATTGAACTATAAGCATATTCCCTTGTAATTATTCTGTAAAATTATGGTTTCCATTAGTTTCATTGCATTGTATTATATATATATATATATATATATATATATATATATATTTAATACACATAGAGAGTTTCCTCCATTACATTGGGGTCACATCTTGAGAAACCCATTGTAAGTTGAAAATGTCGTAAGTTGAAATGTATTTAATACGTCTGACCTCCCCAAGCTATAACTTAGCCTAGCCTACCCTGACTGTGCTCAGAACACTTACGTTAGCCTCCAGTTGGGCAAAATCATTGATCTCAAACTCTGTTTTATAAAGAAGTGTTAAATGTCTCATGTAATTTACTGCAGACGGCACTAGAAGTAATGAACACAATGGCTAGAAGCCTGTGGGTTGCTTACGCTCATAGTCACGTGGCTGATTGGGATCTGTGGCTGCTGTCACTGCCCAGTATCACAAGAGAGTAGCATCCTGCCTATCACTCACCCGGGAAAAGATCAAAATTCAAAATTCAAGGTGTAGTCTCTACTCCATGCATCTTACTTTTTACAGTGTTGTAAAGTCAAAAAATCGTTTAAGTCAAAGCAACGTAGTTGGGGACCATCTGTGAAGGTCAGATGAAATCTATCTATTTTTCAGCTGCACAGTTATGAAAATGTTTAAATATATGTATCTAGGCATATATGATTTACTGAAGAGTATTGTTAAAATACTATTATTAAAATATTAAAATAATAGCCAAAATAGGTAATTTTTACCGTGTTAAATGCTTTCTAATGATTATTTTATTAAGTCTCACCATAATGCCATGTGGTGGATATTGCTATCATCCCCATTGTACAGATAGGATATAGAGGCAGAGAGAAATAAATAATTTACCCAAAGTCACAGAGCTAGTAAGAGATACAGCCAGAATGTAGACCCAGGCAGTCTCTTAACCAGTATGATCCCCAGGATGAAGTCCTTGCCGAGGGTCCCAGTGGGGCAAGGAGCCCCTGGCCAGAGACATGTGGCTAGGGGACCAGCAGGCACCAAGCATGACCTATGCCTTCTTGAAGGTCTCTAGAACTACCCAGCGATAGTCTGCATTTCAAAAAAAAGAAGCTTTAATTTGGTTTTATTTCTAACTCAGAAGAGAAATAAAGAAAGTCACAATCCCAGGGAAACCCTAGGCAGGCAGGGTTTTGACCCGGTGCCTCAGAACAGTATCATCTGTAAGAAATGATAAGACGTCATTCTCAGCATCCAGTGGAGGCTCCCAGAGGACCACACACCTGTTGCTGAACCAACTCACCAATGCCCTGCTTCTGGCAATCACCCCAAACCTACCTGGAAATGCAGAAGCAGCCGGTATTGCAGGAGGTTCTAACGCCAGAGGAGACTGGATGGTGGCCTCAGCTTCTCCACCGTGCCCACCTCCTATTGCTTTTACAAATCTGATAAACATCCCATTTTTCTTGCTTCCAGTTTCTCATGTTTTCTTCCAACAGAGGAGTCTGTTTCAGAAGTTGGAAAATGGCCAGTTCTACCGAGAACCTTGCCTGCCTCCCACCCACCTCTGAAAAGAGCTTTTCTGCCCGAAGCTAACGCAGACCCTTCTCCATTTTGGCCTCAAGAAAGAGGGGAGAGGGGTTGGCTGAAGGGAGACAAGGGAACAAGCCACACCTGTCAACATGTCCCTCAGGACCCTTCCTCTCTACCACCACCTTTGGAGAGTAAAAGAGGACTTTTCGGAAGACAGAAGAAAGCGACAAAACGTCTCTTGGAACAATGCTCTGTTACAAGATCCCTCTAATGACATTAGGACAGGAGCCAGATGATACCAGAATGGAATGTTCCATATGTTCTCACACACCCCTCCTTCCCACTTGCAGGAGAAAAAAACACAAACAAAACAAAACAAAAACAACAAAAAGAGAACGAAAAACAACGCCACACTTGCTGTCCTCAGTCTACCAAACCCGAACAGAATGGGTAGTTGGGGCTTGCAGAGAACGTGTTTACCATGTAAAACGCTACAGTTGTTTGGTGTGTTTTGCATTTGTTGTTTGATAGTTTCTGCTTGCTGTTTGCTACAGGGCTGATTTATGGACAGGCAAATGTTTGCCCTATTTGTAAAGTAATCAAACATCGACTCTGTGAAGTATCTTTATAGAGATTCCTGCCAAACTCCTGTTTTTCAGGAGCCTGAGACCCCTGAGTCTTGCTCCAGGGAACATGACTTGCACCAGGTGAAACGCAGACACCAGACAAGGGAGGTGGCTCCTCACTGACTGTTGACGAGGCCAGCGCTGTGACAAGGACCTCAGGAAAGCACAAGCCTCCCCCACACCCTCCACCACCCGCAGAGACAGAGTGAGTGTTTTTAAAGAATTTGTTATTTTGTATTTCCAAAAGAGCACTAAAAATTCAAAACTGTGTCGTCATATTCTTGGTTTATTTATTTATTTATTTATTGCCACGTGGTATTTATATTTTGAATAACAAGGAGGAGAGAGTGGGAGACATAAGTATTTCGGGCTTAGGGTCTCTACATCGCCGACCACAGCCTTGCTTGGAATCGCCTCCCCAGACCCCCAGCTCAAATCTCAGACATCCGCCCCCGGTCCCCAAACATTCACATTCACCACCCACTGGGGCCACGTGGTGACTTTCAGTGACATTTCTCCCTTTCGAGAGACTGCACATGATTCTCTCACTGACCTACAGCTGCGGAAGGTACACGGATTTCCGTTAGTTGCCCTGAGTGGGCGGGGCTTCAGAATTAATTCTACACGGAGAGGAAGGAAAACGAGGTCTCAGGATCACAGAATCCTGTTCTCCCATTGCACAGACGAGGCAAGTGACCCGCTTCTCCCATGGCACAGACGAGGCAAGTGACCCGCAAGGGAAGGACTCGAATCAGCGGGAGGCCGTCCTGCATCGGCGCTGTCCCCTCTGCATGTGAGTAGAACACCTGCACCATGGACTCTGAGATCTTTCGAAGGGTAAGGAACCCTTTAAAATAAATAGCTTGGGGGCGCCTGGGTGGCTCAGTGGGTTAAGCCGCTGCCTTCGGCTCAGGTCATGATCTCGGGGTCCTGAGATCGAGTCCCGCATGGGGCTCTCTGCTCAGCGGGGAGCCTGCTTCCCTCTCTCTCTCTCTCTCTGCCTGCCTCTCCATCTACTTGTGATTTCTCTCTGTCAAATAAATAAATAAAATCTTAAAAAAATAATAAATAAATAAAATAAAATAAAATAAATAGCTTGAATTATGGCTAAGCAACGGCTCTCAGGTAAAAATTCCAGGCTCCCAAGATAAAGAGAAAGAGAGAGAGAAAAAAATTAGGAAGCAAGGCTAATGGGGCCCCGCCGGTCATACTGTGAACATGTTGGGTAGAGGCTAGAGGGACTCTTTTGAAGTAAGCAGGCTTTCCCATATCCCTTACCCCGTTCCTTCTGAACCTACCTGTGTTGGGAGAGAAAGTTCCCCGACATGGTGCGGGTACATAAAACTTCCTCCTCCAAAGATGCTGTTAAGTGAGAGTCAGCGAGCCCCGCCCCCAGGCCCTTGCTTCTGCTCTCCACGCCCCCTCCCCTGGTGCTCTCGGAAGATTTCAAAACCATTGGTGAGGTGGCCCGGGAGAAGGACTGAGAAGATGTGTTCCTGAGGCCTTCTGAAGGCTGTCACACCCCTTAGCTGGTTACACTCAGCCAAGTCACAGCCTAAGATACCTCCAGCCTGCGAACAAGGGAACAAACGAGATGCATCCTCCAGGCCTCTCAGCCAGGGCTGACGCGGAGAGGCTGAGCCCTGGAGCCTTTGGGTTTGAACTCCCATGAAGGTGGGACGGGGAGAGGAAGCAGAGGGAAGTGCAGGCAGGAGACCCCCCGCGTTGGATGGGACATAAAAGAAGAAAACACCCTCCCTGCAGTGAAAACCAGATGCCCCCTGGCTTGAGCGAAAGTGAGAAAGGAATCCTGATCCTCACCTAGGTTTCCAGTTCCTGTGTCGGCCCCACCCCAGCTCCAGGGTCCATCTTCCCCTTCAAACACAAGGCCCAGGAGGGCCAAAAAAGGACCCTCTTGGGGCACCTGGGTGGCTCAGTGGGTTAAAGCCTCTGCCTTCAGCTTAGGTCATGATCTCAGGGTCCTGGGATCGAGCCCCACATCAGGCTCTCTGCTTGGCGGGGAGCCTGCTTCCCTCTCTCTCTCTGCCTGCCTCTCTGCCTACTTGTGGATCTCTGTCAAATAAATAAATAAAATCTTAAAAAAAAAAAAAGGACCCTCTTTAGTCCTTTCAGCATGGCTAAAACAAGGAGCATTTTCACTTAAAAAGAAAACAACAAAAACCTAAGGAAAAACAAAAAAGAAAGAATTCCAAAAAAATACAGAGTAACTATCATCACATCATATACCAAAATGTCATGGTTTCCATAGAGATCACGAACTGCTTTGTTGACAACCATATACATCCAACTGAAGAGGCAAATGTCTCTCGTGCATTTTCTTATTCCCAATTCAATGCTCATAGCAGGCATCACTAATCAAGCACAGCATTTTATCCAAATGGTGATGCACTGATCTGAAAATCTTTCTCAACACAGCGTTCCAGACAGACACTAGCAATCAGTCAGAGCTGGCACAAGAGAAGAAACCTGTACACCATGACGGCGCTTGTCAAGAGCAATGGAAAGACAAGGGAGCCCCTTGCCCAATTTCTTCCCTTCTAGAGGCCCTCGATCATCATCTTGATGTCTTACTCTCCAGGAAATGGTATAACAGTCACTTTCCACTAATTCCCAATGCCTCTCTTAGTGAAGTAACTTTTCCTATGTTACAACAGAGTGTGGGACCTTGGACCCTCCATGAGTTCTCAACCCAGGCTGGGCCAATCTTGACTGTTTTGGCTTACCTGCAGTAGTGGTCCCACAGAGGGAGTCTGACTAGAACCTCTGTCATCTTTATAAGTGCATCAGTTTTAAGATGGACTCAGACAAAGATCTCGCTCCTCCCCCAACTTCTCTCAGTGTCTGGCTTCCATGGTTAGAAAGACATTCCCTGCGTCCCAGAGACCTGTGAGCCTTCAGGGAATGCCCCACTATGAAGTGGTTGAGTCCAATCTTGGAAGCCACTCAGGCTGACCCTTTAGCCATGTGACATTGGGCAAATCACTTCAGCTCAGTTTCTATATGTGTTAAATGGATGAGCTGGAAATCTCTTTGTCCTCCTAGTTTGTTTTTTTTTTTTTAAAGATTATTTATTTATTTGAAAGACAGATCACAAGTAGGCAGAGAGGCAGGCAGAGAGAGAGAGAGGAGGAAGCAGGCTCCCCGTTCAGCAGAGAGCCCGACGCGGGGCTCGATCCCAGAACCTCGGGATCATGCCCTGAGCCGAAGGCAGAGGCCTTAACCCACTGAGCCACCCAGGCGCCCCTGTCCTCCTAGTTTTATTTCCACCTTATTCTCTGCCCCAAGTGTGTGACCTCTGTGAACTATTTCAATGAGCTCCTTCATCCTCTGGCTTCCCCTGGGATTTTCCGATGGAGAGACAAGCAGAGGACTGGTGAGACGAGAAGGTTGGTATACGTACTCCTCCCTTTGGCCTGTCCCTTCCATCCCACCCCAGCACCCCTCTTAGCTGGGTGTTTCTCTCCTCTGCCAGGTTGTCTCCAAGTTCCCTTCCTCGCACTTTCTCTTTATTCAGCCCCACAGTTACTCATCTCAGTGTCCTTCTCTGTTCCCTGAAGTTTTCCTACATCCCAACCACACCTGAGAAAATACTCCTAAAGGGAACCATCTCTCTCTAAACTATTCATGTTCCTTCAGAGCTCCTGACTGACCCACATGGTCATAAAAGATTCAGGGCTACAGTGAAGATTAAAATAATGTAACTGAGTTCGAGATCGGCGTATCCTACCGCGTGGTCAACAGTTGCAATTGGTGGTGTTATTTGCTTCCTAGAGCTGCTATAACAAAGTATCACCAGTGGGGTGGCTCAGCACAGCAGAATTTTATTTGCTTATAATTCTGAAGGCTCAAAATCCAAAATCAAGGGGTCAATAAGGTCATGTCCCCTCTGAAACCTATAAGGAAGCATCCTTTCGTGCCTCTTTGAGTCTCTGCTGGTGATCCTTCCGGCTCCTGGGTTTATCGAGGCAGCACTCCCATCTCTGCCTCTGTCTTCACATGGCCATCGTCTCCCTGTGTGTTTTGTCTTTTTCTAGTGTAAGGATCCCAGTCAGACTGGCTTAAGGTTTCACACCACCCCCGTATGACCTTATCTTAACTAATTACATCTTATTTCCAAATAAGGTTACATTCTGAAGTACTGGGGGTTAGCACATCAATAGATCTTTTGGGGGAACACAGTTCAACCCATGAAAGATGTCTAATGGGGACATCAAATCTAACAGGCTCAAAATCAAGCTCTGAATTTTCCTTGCAATCTGTTTTTCTCACAGTCTTGCCCCCATCGGTCAATGGAAACTCCATTTTCCTAATTTCAGAGTGAAAAGCTGGGTACCACCCTTGAGTCTTCTCTGCCTTCCGCGGCCCTTGCCCTGTGGCTCCCTGCCTGCCCACATAAGTGCTGATGAGACCAACCAGGATGGGGAGATTTCGGCTTTCCCCAGAAGGTCACAACCCAGATAGCCCCTCCCACTCTGCAATGATGTGTTCTCGGCAGCACTTTAATTTGTCTTAACCATGCTTTAGAAGACTCCCTGTGTGTGCTTTCATTACTTATTATTTTAAAATTATTGTTGTTTTGCTTAAGGTAGGAGTTGCGAACACAAAGGCTCACAGAGTCCAGTTGGTATATGAACAGGAGAAGCAGAAGCAAGTGGAAACACATATAGAAACTGTCCAGGAATGTAGGGACCATGACAGCTAGAGAGCTTGTGGCCTGTCAGCTGCATGCAGGACCTAGTCTGTGACCAGCACTACCACCGTGGAGAAATGTGGCACAGTATTGCCAGAGCATGTTATTCTTCAGATTAAATTAAAGATGAACATCCAAGGTTATGTGAAATCTCCCAATTTTTAAGCGCTGCCTCAAATTCATAAAACACTTTGCAGGCCAAACAAGTCACATTGTCCCCTGGTGGCCTCTTTCTAACCTCTAGTCTAAGGAAATCCTCCTTTGTAAATAGTTTTGTGTCAGGGGCAGGGGTTGGGGGAGGGGGCAGGCTCAGTCGGTTAAGCGTCCAACTCTGGGTCTCAGCTCAGGCATATTCTCATGGGTTGTGGGATCAAGCCCCACGATGGGCAGGGAGTCTGCTTGAAGATTCTCTTCCTCTGCCCCTCTGCCCACTCACTCTCTCTTTCTCTCTCTCTCTCCAATCAATAAATAATAATTCTTTTTTAAAAAAATAGTTAATTGTTAAGTAAGTAGTGAGAAATGACCGAAAGAGAAAGTGTAGACAGAGGTACGGAGCCATTACCAGCAGAGTAGAAATGATTGAGCCAAACATGGGACTTGTTAATCAATGGAACACGATGGAGAGACCACCGAGAATCTATGAAATAGGGTGGAGAAAAAGGTATAAAACCTGGAAGCACAAATTAAAGGAGATCATCGAGGGACCAATCCAAGTATTGATCCCTGGGGATTTGATTTTATCCTGGAAATCATAAGGAGCCGCGAAACGCACATGAGCAAAAAAGTGACTGACACTTGTCTGCAGAAAGATTTTACAAAACCCCGGCCTCCCTAGAATCTCTTCTGAAGTGTGGCGCCATCTCCCTCCCTTTGATGAAAGCAGCGGGCCGCCATCAAAGGAAGCGCGGTGGAGGGCTGCAGCCCTTTTGTGGTACTGGGACAGCTGAAACCTGTGCCCAAATCAGCTTCACAACTCACTGGCTTGGTTTTATTCTTTTCTCCTGAAGCCACTTTCTTGTCATTCTCTCCCTTGTGATGTGTGAGCCGCCTCTAACGGGCCACCTCAAAGTTACTCAATATGGGTTCCGAAAGGCCTGCGACAATGAGGCTGGCTCCACGGAGGATGGCGTTATCAGCTCCCTTGAAATCCCAAGTGCAGAAAAACAGGGATTGCGGGGTCGGATAATGGTTTCAGTTTGTTCACAAAAGGAGGCCCTGGCGTGAAGTCATGGGCTTGAGTTATGTGGAGGAGAGCATTCTGATTCCATTCAGGATAAGCTCAAGTGCGGAGGGGAGAGGTCGACATTTGCATTTTTCCAGTGGCCATTTGATAGGAAACCTCTCCTGGGCCCAGATGAGAGATTCAGGGGGCGGGGGGGCGGGGGGGGCAGCTTGCAGTCATGTTGCTTTATCCCCACCGCCATCCCTTTCACCAGCTGGAAAATAAAAGATTTGTGGTGTAGGTCACCCCTCCCTGCATGGCGATGAGGCTAAGTGAGGTGATTCTCCAATGCTCCAAGGCTCCAAGTCTCCAGACTCCAGCTGGGAGGAGGTCAGGAAAGATGGATGAGAAAGAGAATCCTGAATGGCCCTTCTTCAGATGCAGTGGTGCAGGGATGAGGACACCCTTGGAAGCCACAGCTGAATATTTGAGGTTTAAACTATTCACACGTGATCCTGAAAGTCCAAGACACGGAGTCCCTTGTTCTGCTCTTATGAGCAGAAAGAGTTTCAAGGAGTAGAGAAATGGGTTATGGGACCCAGTTCTAGAGTTAGTGATGGAGGCCAGTCACAGGCCACCGTGCAATGCAGTTGGTATCATAGATGTACTAGTTCTGCAAGGTTGTGGAAGTAACCCTGAACAGAGAGTCAGCCCTAGTAGGGGAAATGGGAAGAGAACTGCTATTGGGGAAAGGATATTGTACATCAGTGTTAGCAAATATGGGAATTCATGAAGTTCCCGAGATCCACCCCTAGAAATCATCGAGGTTCTCCTGTGCTGCCATCAGAAACAGAGGTGGGCAAAATACCAAAATGTCCTAAACCCTAGGCTCCCAATGATGTTTTTAAAATGCACAGTTCAAAAAACAGGAACAACAACAATGAAAGAAAGGAAATAAGTCGCCATCTTAACAGGGCTTGCCTCCGGGGGATAGATTTATGCATTTTTCTCTGTTTCTTTCATATTTTTTAAAGTTTCTAGGTAATTTGAAATGAGCAAGAATTACTTCTCTAGTTAAAAAAAAAAAAAAATTGAAAAAGGAAGATGAGGTAGGGCAAATGACAGGAAGAGGCTGGTAGAGGCTGCAGAAATGTCTCAGCCTCCCCCCGGTCCTGCAAGCCCCACGCACAGGACCACCACACAAGGTCCTGCACAGCCAATAAGCTGTAGTCAGCTCAGCGGTCTGACTGGCAGCCTTTCCTCCACCTAAAAGCACCAGCAGTCACCAGACCAGCCTCGCTGTTAGACATGGCTGTTTCTAGTAGGACTTTGCATGTGACCTTTGAGTATTGACTTCAATATACAACTAATTCTCAAAACATTTTTGACTATCTCTCCTCTGATCTTCACTAGAACCTTTTAAGGAGCTTGGTGGAAATGAATGGCCAAAGAAGTGGAGACATTTGCCCAAGGTTCCACAGGTAGTTAAGGGCAGAAGCAGAATGGGGGCAAGGGTTAGGGTAAGGGGATGGAAGTGCTTCCCAAGCCCAAGCTTCTGCTCCCTGAGGAAGGCTGCATTGTGCCGTGGCCATCTTGGAGGGTGCTCAGAGCTGTAAATGTATTTCCTATCAAATCTAACCATCTTTTAAGTCCACTGGGAAGGATTGATTTCCATAGCTTTTTAATCCATCTGTAAGAGAGCAGAGCTGGTTTCAAACCAGAAACTAAAGCAGTGTAAATGGCCTGAGATAACCAGGAAAGGTCATAGGGCACAAAGGTCGGGGCACAAAGCCACAGAATTACCCAGCAATTGCAATACTTGAACGAAATTGCAGGCCTGACTATGTTGTTTCCAAATTGCTCAAATTCAACATACTGGGCTACTCTTTTTTGTTTTTTTCTGGAAAAAAGGTAGGGAGGAGGATGGAGAATCACTGCACTAGATTCTCCCATAAAGATCTCAAGCTGTGTGTGCATTCTGGATGGTCCTGGAATATCAGCACAGGTTCCCCCACTATCTGAAAACAGAGCATTCCTTTGAAAGCTGTGATAAGCTGAAAAAGCATAAGGCAAAGAAAGCATTACTATTAATTTACATGAGAAAATTTTCGAGTCCTCCCAGACCCACAAAATAATCTCTCTTAGGCTTCTTTGATACCTTAGGACTCATCTTGCTAACGGATGCACGAAATAAATAGAGATGAGACCCGGGTGCTCAACGACACAGTTCGGAGCTCGGGAGGCTTCATGCTGAGATGCTGAGTGGCATTCTGGGGGAAGGAGGCTGGCAGGGCTGCCCTCCCTGCTGGGGACACGCCCTGCCTCTGTAACTGCTCGCTGCAAACAAAGGCTGCAGGCTATTCTTGCTTTTTTGGCCTTTTTTTTTTTTTTTTTTTTTTTTGGTAGAAGCCAAAATTCTTCTTGGATTTCTTGTGGTCATTGAGGACAAGTACTCATGTCGATCTCTTGCAAAAGTGAAGTGGCAGAATGCAAACTTTGGAAAGTGGAGGGTCCCTGCATCCTTGTTTGGACCCACCTGTTGGCTCACTGGGTCACTTTGACGGTGCATTGTCAAACAGAGCAAATGTCCAGTGAGCACAGAATCACTAAACCAATGGCCTCTGTAAAGAAGGACGATGAGGATAAAAGCAAATGGGAATGAAACCAGTAAGACACCTCACCCGTGTCCCAATCCGGCAGGTGGAAGACGGTAGGGGGTTAACCTAAATTTCTCCAATAAGCTCTGACCCTGCATGGTCCTCGGCTTTGACCTCATTTCCCAGTGCATGAGCAGACATGGGCTGATAAGACAGTCGATGGATGAATGGTTCCATAGGATGTGATTGAAAAGCAAAGTTGGTTTCAGAAAAACTTCATTGAGAGTAAGAAGCACCTGGAACCTTGAAGCTCCCAGACTCTTGAAGGCATGGCTAGCAGTTGAAAAGGTGGGTCCCCAGCCCCGCACACACATGAGTCCCTCAGTCTATCCAGCAGAAGCCCAAAGGGCTCAGATGAAAAACATCCTTTACATGAAGGGAACTGAACCCCGTCGAAGAAAGAGCCAGATAAAACTGCCCTACTGGGACTTTGAGAAATGGTATTAAGGTGATGGCAACAGGTACTAGTTATTGAGCCCTTACTGGGTGCCAAGTACCCTATCTGCCTTATCGCATTTAGTCTCACAACAATCCTGGGAGGCAGGTATTGGCATTACCACCTTCTTCAAAATGAGGACAGTCAGGGGAGAGAGAGGTTAAGTAACTTACTCCAAGACACACAGCTTGTCTTTCTCACTGTCGATGTAGGAGGACATTATAGTCTAAGGGCCACCCACTTACAACTCCACTCTGAAGCACAGAGAGGCCAAATTTTTCTTAAACCCGATCACTGTACTTCAACCAACTTGAACTTGAATCTCAACTGATTGGACCAGGGTTGGTCCCTCTGTAGGCTGGGCAGCAGCCATGGAAATAGCTGGCCTGATCAAAGAGCTCTGCCAATAAGGTACTAACTGACCAAGAAGATCCTCTCTTGTGATTGACCAGTGATCTAGAAAGGAACTCAGCAAGAGATGGACGGTGGGCCTTGGGTATGAGAAGAAGATACAGTAGCAATGTGCCAAGATTTACTCTTCTGGCCAGTCAATAGCGTCCCTGCTAGCTCTGAGCCATTGACATGTCTGGTCCAGGACCCCAAGTTCTTCTGCCCACCTAGCCCGCACCAAGGCAGGAGCCTGCCACCTGGGCTTGGGCCCTGGCCCCTCCAATGTGGGTCAGGTCTTTACACTGAGCCCTATCCCCATTATTTCTGTAGGATTTGCTCTTCCAGTCTCAGCAGTGGAGGGCACTAAAGGAAGAACCAGCCCCTTTCTGTTTGTGTTTATTTGATGCTTTTTCCCACACAGTTGCCATCCAAGTAAGCACCACACAGTCTGTGATTCTTCTTGTGGGCCAGGGCCCAGGAGATGGCCATTGGTGGGTGCTCCTAATGGAGCTGGGATCGACAGGCCCAGCCTAGCAATGTTGCTGGAGGACACGGAGGTGGGAGCACTGGGCAGTGAAGAAAGACAGAGACCCTCAGCAGACGCACGAAGCTTCCCCTGGCGGCAGTGCGGTCCTGGTGGTAGAGGGGGTTGGGGGACCTCCTTCTCCCTATAATTCACATCAACCATATCAGTCTTTAATGGGAACAGTTGAGAGTTTGTCTTGTGTAAGGTACCCTTAATCACTGAGACATCCCATCTTTTCAATGAGAATGCTACCTTAAATCCCTTCTTTAGAGGAAATCTGCTATTGCCATTGTGCATAAACTAGTTTTTCCAGATGAATCACAGGATTAATTCAACAGAGCCCTGCAGGGGCTCAGGAGCTTTCTGTGACCCTTTCCCTGGCCAGTCAGAGGAGACTGTGTGCCCAGGAGTGGACACAGGAGCTGTGTGGCAGAGCCAATGGCAGTTTCTTCTCTCTCTTCTGCTGAGGACAGGGGCCTGTGTAGTTAGACCTAAAGATTTTCAGGGAATAAGATACCTAATCCTTCCTAGAACAAGGTTAGGAAAGAAATCATTCTTCCATATAACTATTAATAATATAATAAATATATTTATATAAATTGATTATGTATTATTATATATAATATTATTATATATTTATACATTATGAATTTATTTGAGAGAGCAAGCAAGAGCAAGAGAGCATACAAGCAGGGTGAGGAGCAACGGGAGAGGGAGAAGCAGACTCCCCTCTGAGCTGGGAGCCCCACAATGCCAACGATCCCAGGACCCCTAAATCATGACCCAAGCCAAAGGCAGAAGCTCAACCAACTGAGCCACCCTGGCTCCCATAGAAGTCATTGTTTAACAACCCAGAATCAGTGTTTCTGAGCACGGCTTACCCATAGAATGTTAGGACTCTCAGGGACCCAGGGTCTGCTCTCAGATTGTTTCCATAGAATTCCCTAATCTGGAGGGGGGTGCCTGGGTGGCTCAGTGGGTTAAAGCCTCTGCCTTCAGCTCAGGTCATGATCCCAGGGTCCTGGGATCGAGCCCCGCATCGGGCCCTCTGCTCAGCAGGGAGCCTGCTTCCTCCTCTCTCTCTGCCTGCCTCTCTGCCTACTTGTGATCTCTGTCTGTTAAGTAAATAAATAAAATCTTAAAAAAAAAAAAAAAAAAAAAAAAAAGAATTCCCTAATCCGGGGCCATGAGTCCAGGTCATGGTTTTTGCCTTCCATTCACTAGGGAATTAACATATATTTACTGAGCATTTATGAAAGATTTTCAGGCTGTGACTTGGTAAGTTTGGAACTGTCCTTTAAGAAGACTGATCTATCAATCATTTGCCTGGTTGACTGACATATGGAAACACAGCTTGAGGCTATCATAGCAGTTGAGTTTGGGTGTTATGAGGCCGGAATAAGAACAGTGACAGGGGAAAGAGAAAATAACGGAGTAGCATAAGAAATCAGGTTAATATGCAAATACAATGTGGTGGCTTTAGAAAGAGACAATCGTGGGTTACATTCAAGCACCAGCCCTCTCCCCAGCAAATGATCTGACGTTCCCATTTCAGTGTTCTTATCTGTAAAATGGGAATAATAAAACCCACCCTTGATAGATGATAGATAGGCACCCAATCTCCCTAAAGGTAGCTACCCATATCTGATTGCTATCTGTTCACCAAAACCCATTTTTTCTTCTTTCTGGGTGCACGGCTGAAGCTAAACGCTGCCACATGACTGAGTTTTAGCCAGTGAACTGTGAGTAGGAATGTTGTGTGTCACTTTCAGGCCTAGTGCTTTCCGGTTCCCCGTCAGAGACCCTCCATACTCCTCTCTGCCTCCTTGCTCAGTACAGAGACCCCTCAGGATTTTGAGGGGAACAAAGCCAAGCTCATTTCCCTGGATAATCACAGGAAGACTATCACCGACTGGTGTTTGAAACATCACATGAGTGAGAAAGAAACTTCTACTTCTATTCTATTCTTTTTTTTTTTTAAGATTTTATTTATTTATTTGACAGATGGAGATCACAAGTAGGCAGAGAGGCAGGCAGAGAGAGAGAGAGAGAGGAGGAAGCAGGCTCTCCACTGAGCAGAGAGCCCGATGCAGGGCTCAATCCCAGGACCCTGAGATCATGACCTGAGCCGAAGGCAGAGACTTAACCCACTGAGCCACCCAGGTGCTTCTCTATTCTATTCTTGTACAGAATTGGCCATATAACCAATCCCTCAGCAAACAATCAGTATGACATTTTTTGGTGTTATAGTCAATACAGAGACCTACAAGTTCTCAATTTCAGGAGACAAAGCAGATACATTGCAGCACCTACTAGATGCTATAAATATGATGCAGACAGTAGAAATTCAAACAGTTCAAAGTCCCCAGAGGTAGCGAGATCTGAGACATCGTCACAGCATGTAGATTTGAGCTTGTCTTTCAAGAATGATTACGATTGTCTAGATCATGGAGAGTCCATTCATTCACCAACATTTAGAAACATCAACAAGAAACTCCTCATCATCCAGTTTCTACCCCCGTGGCCTATAGAACACTTCAGCTTATACCCAATATTTCTTCATTGTTCATGTCTTTTGTCAATGATGTCCAAGGTGGTTTGGTCCTGCTTTCCATGCAATGGCCTTCAGCCATCTGCAACCTTCTAAAATCACCTAACACCTACTTACCATCCCCAGAACCCTTGGCTCAAGAAAGAAAAGACCTCCAGATTCAGAGGTTTTAGTGTTCTACCCCCCTTGGGTCCATCACAGCCCTGGGTTTATGGCTTTAAGAAAATGGCTGGTAAGTAACATCTAATTATGCATGTCTATTGCCCCAGCATTTTGCCTTGCTCCTTGTGGCTAGTGATCAATCTATCCATTTTAATTACCATTTCCCCCGGCCATACAAGCAAAAAACTTCACTTTAGAAATCAAAAAGACAAATCAGTCCCATGAAAGGGTTTTCTATTTTAATCATTACCATGTAAAAAAAAAGTTTACAACATAAACTTCCTGCTCTAAATTCCTTCAACCAAACAATGAATTATAGATGTTATGATGAAAATATTGTCATGATTTATAACTTTCTCTACTCAAAAACTATCACCCTTGAGTCTTTAAAATCAATTGGGGTGTCTACTTCATATGGATAATAGAAACAAATTTATACGTTCCTAAATTTCCAGTCTTCCCCAAATGTTTAACACAGGTGTTGTCACTCTCCAGGTTCAGAAGCGCACAACGTATGCACTGAGAGGCAAAGCAGACTTTAAAATGTCACACAGCATCCTACCAGTTTAATAAATAGATAAGACCTGCCTGTGCTGGGTCAGAAAAACAGAAAAATAGGAATACTCAGAATTTGTACATGAGCTCTGTGAGCCACAGCGCAGAGCGTACATTTTGCCAGGGGAGTGCCAACAGAGTTGCAAGATTTTTTTTTTTTTTCCCAAAGCTGAAAGATTTGGAAAACACTGCCTCCCTAGCCCCAGGAAGCAATTTGGTTCTCAGAGCATGGGGGCAACCTTGACAGCTGCAGGCACCTCAGTTACACAGAAACCCCTTTGAGGTGATATAGAAATGGCCCTGTCCTCAGAAACACTTCAACAAGGGTGCCTGCGAGCGGCAGGCAGGAAGCAGAAGGAGGTATTGAGAATTCGTGCCAGCAAACCAGAGATGCGCATCTTCAGGACTTCAGAAGGAGTCTGACCAGGTCTCTTTTGGCTAACGAACTAGCCAAGATATAACTGACTTCACGAAGAAATACGGAGTAATACCCTTCTGCGTTTGAGGGCAGTTTGAAAGTTCTTTGGCTTCTTCCTCTCAAAGGACAACTTCAGCCAATATTTTCCAAATCGGAATCTCCTTACATGCATACCCTCTGCCTAGAATATCCTGTCCTTACATAGACACTGACACACACACGTGTGCCCCTGTGAACAAATCCCATCAACACACACCCCAGCTCTGTCATCCTTGAGGCCCTGTCTTGACCAGATCGTTGAAATTAGATGCGTCTTCTCTGTCCTGCTACTCTTTATAACCTATTTGTGTCCTTGCTCAATTTCTTTACATTTGCCGCAAGTAGAAGATCCACAGATCTTACTCAACTTATGAGGGGGCTGCCTGGCATCACAAAAGAGTGTTGTACTGTGCATTGCTAGCCCAGGGAAAAAAAAAATCCAAACTCAAATTTGAAGTATGGTTTATCCTGAACTCATCACGTTCGCACCATCGTGAAGTCAAAAAATATCTTAAGCCAAACCACTGCCATGTCAAGGACCATCTGTGTACATATTTATGTCCTTGTATTTGACTACTACCTGGTACCTAACAGACATTCATTACATATTTGGTGAATGAATGAATGAATGCGTAAATGAATGAAGGAATAAAAGAATGATACCTTGGGAAGTTTTAAGAACGGAAAAAATCACTCATCTTGAATGTTTTCGACCAGCAATGAGATCCCTAATCTTCATCTGAAGAGGGACTGTTTTTTATTCTTTAGTCTTGGAGGTGAGGAGGGTGGTGGAGAGACAGGCCAGGGAGGGCCCAATGGGTCCTACTCTTCTGAGAAAAAAGTAAGGCTTTATTTCCCGCCACCCCCTTGCTTAGAGATTAGCCAGACCTAAAGCTCTCCTTCTGCCTGGGGTAATCTGGTTGCCTGAAGCTGGTGGCTGCCGTGTCTGGGGAGGGTGGGGAGGGGCCGAGCTTCTTGCTCTGAATTTCTGATTCACCATCAAGCACAGATGGTTTTCTCACTTCTCAGTTCTCCTTTATGAAGTGTATTTTCTCTGAGGCGAACACCACTTTCTCCAGAGAACTATTAATTCCCAAGGAGTAAGCCATTGAAGCCTGCATGGGAACACCCCCTCATTTGCAATTTGGCAAAAGAGTCTCCCACAAAGTAGAAGAAGGCTTGATTCAGGGCTTAAAGGAAACAATGGAGTCTATTGAACAAAGCCAACATTTAATGAACTCAAAACAGTGTGCTTTAAAAAAAATAAGTTAATAAAGTAGCCTTTTAAACTTTCACGCATGCTTATTAGCTTTATTTCTAAAGTCCCATCTGTTATCCTAGTAAGGGTTTCCTGGTTTATTTATCATCGTGATTCATCACCTATATGATTTCTGAGTGACGAATGAAAATGTTGATTGGAATTTTGAAAATGGCAATCCTTCGATGTCTGGGTCAGCTTTCACAACTCATGCAAGACCTTCAAATAGAGTTCTATTGCCTGGCAATTTGCAAAAGCAAGACAAACGAGAAACAAGCTCACCTTTCAGATGAGTCTGCCCTAAAACCCCCTTTACTGGATTCTTTTAAAAATCCTGGAAGTGTTCAAATCTTCCCGTCAGTTTTGTTCGTGTGTTTGATAGAGAAATAGCAATGAGTCTCAGTGGGAGACTTTGCTTTGGGATCCATCCCCCAGTGGCATCCCAGAAGGGGTCAGCGTCCTCTCCAGAAGGGAGAAGGGTGTTGGAAAAAGCAGAGAGGGGATGGGATGGGGTGGCAGAACAGTGGGTAATTACCATGAAAAAATAGGAGCCTCCTACCTTTTATCAGAACAAGTATCAAATACTGTTCTGCCCAAGTACATTGTGTCCTGTTCTGTTTCTTATGCAAATTCAACATCTAGGGAGCAGCCTGCCACAAAAGTTGACTCCGCTTCCCCAACTTCATTCAACTTGCCCTTGAAAGGAGTATCATATCCCTGATTGTTAGGTAGGCCCCCACATCCAAGAAACTGTAGGCGAGATCTTATCATTATCAGGCTTTTCTGGAAATCAAAAGCACCTGCTCTTTGTGAAAGTGGGCTTCTAAAGAGAGATTTATTCCCATTAGAAAATGCCCAGAGTTCATACGGGAACACTACTGACACGTTCTCAGCCTGAGGATACCAATCTCAGGTGAATAAACTTAATGGCAGTAAATCTTTACTGAGCACTTATTGCGCACCAGGCCTTGTGCTAAGCAATTTACATGTATCATTTCATTAGGCTCTCACAACAGCCACTGGGGATAGGGAGCCCCGTTCTACAGCTTTAGAAACTGAAGGCTTAGAGAGATCACGTTATTTGACAAGATCACACAGCCGGAAATGTGACAGGGACAGTCTCTGATTCAGAACCTGTGCTCTTTGCTATTTATGACATAATTCATCCTTGATGGCAATAATATATACACTCGCCAGTGATGACCCACTCTTAACACACTCTCCTCTTTGGATTTCCCAAGTAGAACGAAGCATAAAACAAGTCTTCCCTGATGCCCTGACCCTTATAGAGGAAAATAAATTGTGTCTTTACAAAACAGTTTATATCTTATTTAATACTCTAACACTATGTCATAGATGCCATCATATCCTTTTAAGATAAGAGGAAATTAAGGCTCATGGAAGCTAAGTAACTTGCCCAAGAACCCACAGCTAGTAAGTGCTAGGGGTGGGCTTCTGATCTCAGGCCAACAGCAGGGTCTGTCTGCCCAAACTGACCCTACACTTCCTCACAGCATCTTGTAGGTGTTTATCAGACATTTCCACTGCAAGACAAGAAAGGTTTTGGTTTCCACTGCTTCACTTTCCTTGAGGGAACTCTGTCCTTCCAGGTCAGAGACTAGATGATCTTGTTGACCTGCTTGGGCCAAAGTTGGTTGAAAAGAAGTCCAAAAAAAAAAAAAAAAAGAAAAGAAGTCCATACCTGAAGATGTGTGAAAAGAATCTTCTTGGACAATAGCCAAACCATGGAAAGAACCTAGATGTCCATCAACAGATTAACAGATAAAGAAGATATGGCATATATATATATATATACACACACATACATACAATGGAATACCATGCAGCCATCAAAAGAAATGAAATCTTGCCATTTGCAACGATGTGGATGGAACTAGAGGGTATTATGCTGAGTGAAATAAGTCAATCAGAGGAAGATAATTATCATATGATCTCCTTGATATGAGGAATTTGAGAGGCAGAATGGGGGGATTTGGGGATAGGGAAGGAAAAAATGAAACAAGATGGGATTGGGAGGGATACAAACCATAAAAGACTCTTATTCTTACAAAACAAACTGAGGGTTGCTGCGGGGTAGGGGGTAGGGAGCGGGTGGTTGGGTTATGGACATTGGGGAGGGTATGTGCTATGGTGAGTGCTGTGAAGTATGTAAACCTGGTGATTCACAGACCTGTACCTCTGGGGCTAATAATACATTATATGTCAATAAAAATAATTAATAAAAAATGCAATTCCTTTTAAAAAAATCTTGGAATAGAAACAAGAATCCCAACCTATAGAAAATAACAATAGTGGTTATCAGTGATGAACAATCATTATGTCAAATCAGAGGGCCATTCTCTAGAGGCTTGGCTGCTTTGGCCCTCTGTGACCTCGCTTTCTTTTTCATTCCTTTGTCAAGCATCTTAATTTTCCCCTTTCCCCTCCTCTCTTTCCCATAATCCATCACTCTGTGCCTCCCCCATCCACCCCCCCCCCCAGTTCCTTGACACCACTGACTTGCCCGTGTCTTCCCAGTGCACAGTATACTATTGGAGCTCAATAGATGTTTAAGAAAAAGGACAAAGGAAGAAACACAGAGTTAGTGCTAAGCCCTAGGAAAGAGAAACTCAGAGAATTCACACATACTTGTTAGAGTCAAGCGCCTTTTTTGTGCTCAGAAAGTAATGCCTATAATGAACTGTGAAGATCGGTATATACAAGCCACACAGAATTTGATCCAAGTGTCTATATAAAAAAAATTAATGTGTTCTATGCCCTCCCTTCTTCAGTCCATTTAGTCTTTATCCATAAAATACATGCGTGTCCATTATACATGCATGTCTGTTGTACAATATGCATGTCTTTATCCAGAAAATACGTACATAAGTTCCTTCTTGCAATATCACTTTATACAATATAGATATGTCTCCTGTTAAATGAATCTATGAGGAAACACATGGTCCTTCTCTGTGAGGGAGGAAAAAACTCAAGGACATACACACTTATATAAAACTGTTGGCTGTCTTTTCATGTACTCTGTTATTTATTGACTATTTTGTAGCTTGTAAGAGCCTTCATATCATTGCTATTCTACTCTGTAAGGTAAGCCCAGGGTTATGCCTCCATTTAGAGAGAAGGAAACTGAGTCATGGAAATTTTTAAGGACTTGCCACAGGGTTACTTCCTCGGTTTTTTGACACCATCATTGTAAGACATACCAGCGACTTACCATTAGATGTTTAGGAAACAAGGAATCGCTACCACGTTAGGTGAGCGCACTGCTAATAAACACATCCCTGTGTTTCCACAACACTAAATCATGTGAGCTCAGAAGGAGGAATGGGTATCTTAAAACTAAGGAGATGTAGTAAGTAGCAAAACAATGCTTTAACCCAGTATTCTAACTCTGAATCACTGTGTATTGGTGACTTAGTTTCTCAGCTACATTATAAAGCCTTGCCAAAAAGGAGGGCATTTTCCAGTACTCTAAATAAAAAAATAAAATCTTTAAAAAAAAAAAAAAAAACAAATGTTTACAATGGCTCTCGAAGGGTTTTACGCAGTGCCTTCCATTGATTGATAAAAGAATCTGTTTCCTCCAAAAACAAAAATTAAAACAAACACTGATTCTTCATTCTTAAATTTCTGGGTGATTAAAAACAAAAAACCCTCAGGTAATATATTCGGGAACTTCTCAGTTTTATCTGTTGTTTTTAGGGAGATCTTGTTTGGTGACTGAGGACTGAATCATAAGATTACCTTTCTAAGTTCCTTCTTGCAATATCACTGCTCTGGGGGGCTAACAAAGCTTCAAAAGCTGGGAGATCTAAAATATAAAGTTGGGTTCGGGATGATGTTTTAAAGAAATGCCAGGATGACATTCTAGTTCAGGGTTTACTAAAAAAATATGTGTTGGTGGGGTTGGGGGGGAATCCCTTAACATGTTTGCATTAATACAAACAACCTATTTTTTGTTTGAGTAGCAATTGTAACACTGTCCAACTTGGGTCCTCTTTCATTTAAAGTTTAGATAGCCTCCATAAAAAACTAAGAATGCAAGAATTAAAGCCAAGAAACCAAGACATAAAAAAGGAAAATCATCCTCTAGAACTGTGCAGAAATTAGTTGGCCTCCAATCGAAGTTATTTTTTGTAAGGGGGGGAAAAATTCAGCTTCTTATTCCAATCCTGTTTGAAGCAGTTAAAAACAAAACAAAACAAAACAAAATGGTTTTTCCAACTCCGTGAAGTAAGAGGAACTAGATTCAAGTGGCTGAACCTGAGCGTCCCATCGGATTACTACGCCAGGTTTCCCTTTATTTCCCCCCACAGTGGGCAATGCATGTCCATTGTGATTTATCTGGAGCTGGTTTCTTTTACACCCTCAGCTGATATAAAGTCGAGCTAGGACTGAGGCCGGAGATTTAGGGAGCATCTGGGAAGGCAGCCTCTACAATCCGGAAAGAATGAAACAGTCAGAAACATGAGCAACGGCCTGTGTCACTGACGTTCCCAGTGGTAGGAACACCACTTTTTGCCTCTCGGCGCGGACAAGGAACAGAATTATGGATCTCCCTTGAAAATTTCCCCCAAGATTATGGTGTGCTGCTTTGTTTTCATCCTAGATTTTTAACTTTTCGCTCCTGTTTCTGACCTAGAATGACCCAGGCTCGGGCTCTCTGGCAGGACTGTGAAGATTTGGCCAGCTTGGTTTCAAGGCCAACTGGCAAAGAGCAAGTTCTGAGAAGCGATGGTGATGAGGGCCTTTGTCCTGTTGGCTGTCTTTGTGGAAGCCTCTGCGAGATCTTGCACTCCGAATAAAGCAGGTATGCCCTGGGGCTAGCCCATCTTTCCCTAAAGGGAAGTTTCCAGAAGACTCTCTTTGCAAAGCTCTGTGCTTCTCTTGCTATCAAAATGCAGTATCAGTACCCTAACCAAGTAGATGCAGTTAAGCACGCAGTGCCAACCAGACTTTTCCCGTGGGAAATAACAGTGCATTGGAGAAACTTGAGACTTCTAAAATTATAAAATCCTAGATAGATGAATGGATAGATAGATACATAAATAGATATGAAAATATTTATTTTTAACAAATAAACAATATATTACAACAATTTAATAAATACGTAATCTATTTCATTTTTGACTTATTGAATCTATGTTCTGTGCATGAAATGGACATTTAAAAAAATTTAAATTATTTGCTCACTTCCATAAGCACAGAAATTTGTATCTATTTCTAAATATATCTATATTTCTTTTCTTTTTAAGATTTTATTTATTTATTTGACAGACAGAGATCACAAGGAGGCAGGGAGTCAGGCAGAGAGAGAGGGGGAAGCAGGCTACCTGCTGTGCAGAGAGCCTGATGAAGGGGCTCGATTCCAGGACCCTGAGACCATGACCTGAGCCGAAGGCAGAGGCTTTAACCCACTGAGCCACCCAGATGTCCCCAAATTTATCTGTATTTCTAATCCATTCAATCTGGTTTAACAAATATATTCCTTCAAATAGATTAAAGCTGAAAAGTGGACCAATTTTGAGTACATAGTAAGTATCATGCAGATATCACAAGATGTAGCAAAAACTAGAAAACTTCAGTGACTGGGGTTTGGGTAGAACAGTCATCACGGTTCATGAAGAATAGAAAGGAAAGTGTTTTTATCCAACTGCTTTGCATGTTCAGGTGTGGCTAGAACCCACTGTCCTTTATGAATATTAATATGATTACCATACCTGATTTCAAACCATGTGTATCCTTTTCCTAGATGTCATTCTTGTGTTTTGTTATCCCAAAACCATCATCACCAAAATCCCTGAGTGTCCCTATGGCTGGGAAGTACATCAGCTGGCCCTCGGGGGGCTGTGTTACAACGGGGTCCATGAAGGGGGTTACTATCAATTTGTGATCCCGGATTTGTCACCTAAAAACAAGTCTTATTGTGGAACCCAGTCCGAGGTAAGTCTAAGCCACACAATGAAGAGTTGTTAGGATCATGCAATTGGGGCCCCAAAATAAGATGTCTGCTGCCCACCCTTAAAAGGATTCAGAATTCACCAATTTCCTTTTAAGAGCCAATCCTGACTCTTATTTCCTGGAATGTTAGTGTTATTTAAATTCTTCTTCTCTGCCTCGTTTAAGTGACTCTTTGGATTCGAATTTTATTCTCCTAATTTGTTGCCTGAGTGAACTAAGCCACCTTTGGTGAGTAGAACAATACACATTTCCCACCTCCACCTTGCTCTGAGTTCTAAGCGTGTGCTCACAAGCTACCATCCTTCCGGGTTGGATGGTGGGACATCCTTGGCTCAAGACTTTGAAGTAGTTGGAAATGTACTTTACAGGAGTAACCAAAGTATAATATAATTTATAATTGAGTCTTGTGAAGTACCTGAGACAGATAATCAGAATTAGAAGGAACCACATGCAACCTCTTGCCGAATATCCTTATAGGTCAGAGGAGACGTCGGAGACCTTCCAATTAAGTCAAAGTTGGGGACCACAGGACCAGTAGAGGTATAGTCACAAAGGGAGTCTTCTCCACTGCTGACCTTTAGCATTCCTACTACCTTGATTACAGAAGACGCGAGGTCTCAGAAAATGACAGGAGACAGTCCCAAGGCCGCCTTCTCTTCCTAAAGGCCCCATGAGGACTCAGTGATTTAGAGATTTATGGACATGATTCACAGAAACAGCATGTCTTTGAGTATCCTGGAAGAGTGAACTAGAAATCATCCGCGTGGTCCTAGGCAGGTCACCTCTCCCATAGATGTTCAAGATCCCTTACAACTCTAATATTCTGTGATCTAGGAGTTCAACAAGCCAGAGGAAAAAGCCACAGAAGTAGTGTTCATTATTGGGAGAGGGAAAGAACAAATAATGACATGTTCTAGACATGGGAGATGGGCGAAGGTAGTCATGTAAGATTATTTGGATGGGGGAAGTGGATAAAAAGTTGATGCTGGGAAACAGATTCTTTAGCCTATTCTTTTTGGGTAGAAGCCCAATATAGATCTCTTGTAAGTGTGCAACATTCAACCCATATTATTTTAAACAATCTTAGTCAAACATACTCAAGAACTCTTTGTGGAAATTCACAGCTCACCATTGACGTCTCCCCATAGGTCTGACCATCTTTGGTCACTTTTCCCGGGACCCTCCTTCTCATCATGGGGTCCAGGGCCACCCTAACTGCCTTCTTCCTCTCTCCAGTACAAGCCCCCCATCTACCACTTCTATAGCCACATCGTTTCCAATGACAGCACAGTGATTGTAAAGAATCAGCCCGTGAACTACTCCTTCTCCTGCACCTATCACTCCACCTACTTGGTGAACCAGGCTGCCTTTGACCAAAGGTAAGTTGCTCTGAGAGTGGAGGGTTGGCTGCCTTGTGTGTGTTCTGCAGTCCCTGTCAATCAGGCATGTTTCAGTCCTTATGCAAAATTCTCTCCCCTTTTCAGAGTGGCCACTGTTCACGTGAAGAATGGGAGCATGGGCACATTTGAAAGCCAGTTGTCTCTCAACTTCTATACTGTAAGTGGTCTCCAGGATCTCATTAGTGTGGTCTGTGGTCTTTTCAGGAGATGACGGGAGGCTTCCTTGGGGTTTGCTCTTCCCTAAGCTCTCTGCAGAGCCCCATTCTTGAATTCAAATTAAGACATAAGCTTCGGTCTAGTTTTAAACCTCTTCAAAGAATAGATGCCACAGGAAGGTTGAGTCATAGACTGGGTAGAGGAGCCATAAAAGGGCCACAGAGATAGAAAGTGCACGTTCCCATCTTATGATAAAACTGAGGCAAGGGCAATCCTCTGAGTCATCAGAAGTCAAGAGGCAGTAAGACAGCCAGTGTCTAACTCTTAAACCGTCTTAGTTTCCATTGCAACCCGCTCCAGAGAGTGGTATTAGAATCTAGCTCCTGTTAAAGCGTCATTGAAGTTGAAGGCACCATTTGGTCTCTCAAAATAAAACTAAATAAGCCACAGCCATTAGTCCAGCTGCCCTCCTGTCTAGAAGGGTGTTAGGTTTTTTAAACCTGCAGATTCCAATGAAGAGGCATACTTACAATAACACTCCAACTGGCTAGAGGAATAAATAGAAACTTTTACAAAGAATGTTAGAACTGGGAGATATCCTTAGAAGCCATCGTGCCCAACGCATTCATTTCACAAAAGAAAGGACTCTATTACCTGGAATTCCACTGGCCTTGAACTCTTTGAACTTGCTTTCCCTGCTGCCTAGAAGCTACCAATCCAGGTGAACTCAGAAGGTGAGAAATCCTCTAGAAGGAATCCCAGAGTCACCAGGTCCATTTTGCAGTCAAGGATCTACAGCACAGAAGGAGGAAATGGTGTGCCCATGACCCCACAGATAGTGTGGAGCAGTGCCCAGTCTAACATACGGATCTCTTAGCACTGCTCTCTGAGCCTTACTTCCTATGAAGGGGATGGAGCTTGGGTTTCATGATCCCTCTTTTGCACTGGCCTCATTCAAGGCTCTGTGTTTAATTTCATATTCAAAATTTTGATTTTTTTTTTTTAAAGGACTGTAAGTCATAGAAGAGTTAAGGTCCCAAAGAACCTAGGTTGGACCCTGACCACACATGGCTAGTGGTTAATTCCAGAGAAAAGGAATCCCTTAGAACTCCTGGGCCTATAATCAGGAGGGTAAATGTAGTATGGACCAGCAGGGGGATTAAAAGATGACAACATCATAACTGCTGAAGGTTGTCCAGAGAGAAAAATGGACTCACTCATCAACAACAGTCTCAGGGGACATCACGGCAATGGCCAGTCTTTACTACTGAGCCCCTGTCCAGATATGCACGATTGTTATCTTAACCAGATAAAATCATAGATACGATCCTATGAAGATTTTATGACAGCTGGCAATAGAGAGGCATGAGGGTTCTCAAAAACCATCACCCACCATCTGCCATGTTGGGCTAAGTTTCAGAAATATATATCACATCTTAGCGCTGGAAGGAATCTGTTCTTTTTTAAGAAGACAAACAAACAAAAAGAGGTGTAGCCTCATCACCTCCCAGATCATCCTCTGGGCTGGAGAGACAGACTTACCAGGACACTTTCTTGAGCTGTTCTAGAAATGAGGCTAAGGCGTCCCCTGGGGCCCATCAAGACCCTTACAGGACAAACAGGTCTCAACAAAGAGGGGGTCTGATGTTGCAACAGAAACTTTTGTACTGATTAATATTCCTACCATGGGCTTGGTTTCCTAGGCCTGACCCGCGCGGCTGGTATTTTTCTTCTCCTCCCTTCTTCCGCTCTGAGAGCATTCTTGTGTGTCTCTGAAGCAACAGCTGCCCCCTGCATACATTTCCATCAAATTACCAGAGACAGAGCTGTGCCCTCGATGGGACAAAGGAATCAATGCACAGCTAATTGCTTAGGATTCCAAGAGCTCTGAGTGTTGGGCTCCAAAACCACCAGTTCTACTCAACGTGCTTCCTCTTTTCTCCCTCTACCCCCTCCCACTCAGTCCTGCCAACAGCCCATAGTTGATATTCCTGGCAAGAAGTCGGGAATTGACTTTATTTTGGCCCCTAATCCAAAATAAAGGAAGGTAGTCAGCCTGCAGAAGTGGACTAGCAGTGTGCTTAAGAAAATAGTCTGCCGTTGGCCCACTGGTTTAAGGTCTAGTTTTGCCATTTACTAGTTGTGTGATCGTGGTAAGTTAGTTAACCCCTTGGGGACTTCATCTATTAATTTGTTAAATAAAAATAATAATAGCACTTATCCCATATGTTTATTATGAGGATTAAGTAAAACTATTTTTATGAAGCATTTACCATACTACCTGGTACAAGGTATGTGCCTGCAAAGTAGCCAAACTCATGGTCACAGCCTTTGGCCCCATATAAAGTGAAAACTCTGAGAGTTCCTGGCACCAGCAGCTACCATAATAGTGTTGTTACCTTTACACCATCAATGTCAGTGTGGGATTGGGTTGACTTCTATGCAATCAAAATAGTATTGACCATTCTTCTTAGTTAGACAGAGACCCGGGGAAAGACTTGGGATAGAAAAAATGCAAGCAATAGAGTCCAAATTCATAGGCTTCCAAAGTCAGAACAATCTTCAGAGGTGATCAACCTTGACCTTCCACCCAATGTCCAAAGCTCTTCTGCAAGATTGCTAAAGAGTGGGCTCCCTACCTTCCCCAAGGACAAGGGCAAGTTGACCTTTCCCATTTTCGATCAGCATGTGAAATCTGATATCCTGAACCATAGCCCATTAGTCATTGTTCTGTCTTCTGAAATAATACTGAGTCATGATGTTGCTGATGGCCCTTCAACTATCTTGAGCTTATCTTCCCCAACATCTCCCACCACTGGTGTTCCATCATCCTATTCCCTCCTCTCTGGGGACTATGCAGTTGGCCACTGCCCCACTTCAAAGCAAAGCCCAGACCTGAAATGTTATATTCTAGACCCTGTCAGACATCTGCAGGGCACAGTGGGTCAGGGGTGACCTTCTTAGTTTTGAAAGACTCTAGGAACATGTTCCAGAATTATATTAGCTTTGTGCTGCTCTCTTTCATTTCTATCTCACATTGTGCTTATAAGCAACAACAGCTCCCAGATCTTGCCCACATGAACCGCTGTTAAAACAGATGTACTCATCCTATCCATGTCAATGGACCATTGTGATTCAGTCTTTCCATCAAGTAAAGGGACTGGAAGGCTTGATTTTTCAAGGTGTTCTTCCCTCCTGTTCCACAAATGTGTAGTTTTTGTGGTGTTTCTATGTTTCCAGGAATGCCAAAACAAATGATACAGGTATTATAGGATAAAGATATCTGGAAATAGGCCCCTAACCATGTTATAAAGAAAGTAGGAGGAGATCATGCTGAGAAGAGGATTGCCTTAGCTATAAGGTGAGAAGTGGAGAAACCGACCATTAAAAGTGTTTGTTTCAGAAATGGAATTTCAGAGGAGAATTAACAGATTCTCCTCTCCACTTTGTAAGAGAATCACACGTAGAAGCATTATTCCAATATTCTACTACCCCATGGGCTGGTTCCTGGGAGATGGGGCTGGGAGAAGCACCTGTGGCTAGGTTGGGGGACTGCACTGTGGTCCCCAGTTTAGGTCCCACATTTGTTAACAGTCTTGGGAAATACGACAAGTCTCAGAAAGTAATCATAAACAGTAACAACCATTGTAAATCTGCAACTTTCACTGTATGGTAAGCTAGTAAATCACTGATGGTTAAGAACATTATTGTTTAATTATTGCAACCATTTAAGGGGTACAGAGGTCGGCCGACAGGAAGAAAAGAACTGACTTCTGAGTGACTGACTTAGGGAGCCCTAGCTGGACCCACAATCAGGAAAAAATATAAGAGCCACTAGAAGGTGATTCTGAGGCCTCTCAGCAAATGCCCTAAATTAGATGGTCAGGGGCTAAAGTCCATCGCAACTAGATATCCTTGCTGACTCTGTTTACTCATTGTGGTTCTGCAAATCTCTAAGTCCATGAAACTCAATCTTTTAACTAGCATCCTGGTTTAAGCTTTGTGCTTCTATTACGTAAAATCACCATCATAAAAACATCTCTGCAAGGTTGAAGGCAAAGATTACTTCCATTTTGCAGATGGGGAACTGAGACCCAAACGTCTGACTTGCCTGGAAGTTGGTGGTGGGAGCTAGGATTAGCCCAGCGACCTTGTCCTTCTGTCTTGATCCTGTTGTCTCTGGAGGCTCAGATCAGAGAGTAGTGAAATGTTGTTACTAAAGTTGAGTGAAACTAAGACAATGAATGGAAAAATCAGCCTCCTTGGGCAGGTCCACTGGACATACTACTATATTATAATAACTCCCCCAGAACTGCCTGATGAAGATACCAAGTGAAGACCACACACACCGCACCAGGGATCAATGGCTGTTGCTCCTGTGTTTCAATCAGGGCCATACTCCCTTGGCACTTCGAGAGGCGACCACAGTCTTCTGGATCCATTCCCATAGCCTCTCCCACTTCACCGCCTACCCCCCCTCACTTCCTACCTTTCCCCAACCCCCTCTGCTCACTCAAGCTTCAGCATATTGGCCTCCTTGCTGTCCTGCTAACTACACTGTCACCTGGGGCTTTTGCCTTAGCTGGAACATTCTTCCCCAGATGCCTGCGTGCACTACAGGTACTACAGAAGCATTTCTTTGTATCAGTACTTAGCCAGGAAACACAGGCTTCCTTGCTTCCTTCAAGTCTTGGCTCAAATGTCACAACCTTGATGAGAGTTCCTTAACTACAACTGTATTTAAACTTGCAGCTTGCCTTCCTTACACTTCCAATTTACCCTCCCCTCCTCTACATTTGTTAGTTTTTATTTTCCTTTTTTTAAAAAAAAAGATTTTATTTATGTATTTGACACAGAGAGATCACAAGTAGGCAGAGAGGCAGACAGAGAGAGGGAGAGAAAGAGAAGCAGGCTCCCCGCTGAGCAAACAGCCTGATGTGGGGCTCAATCCCAGGACCCTGAGATCATGACCTGAGCCAAAGGCAGCGGCTTAACCCACTGAGCCACCCAGGTGCCCCTGTTACAGTTTTTCTATGTCATGTACTGTATTCTCTTGCAACATATTGTATAATTCACTTGTCTACTGTCTATGGTCTCCATCCCTTGCTGGAATGTCAGGTGGTTAGAGACAGAGATCTTTGCTTTGTTCCCAGCTATATCTCCAAATACTGGATATCCTGACACAGAGACTATCCCAATATAGTCTGAGTGGTGCCTGACACACAGTAGGTGATCAGTTAGTTATTGCTGTTGCCTTTGTTGGTAACTGTACTGGAATGAGATTATACACTCTCAGACCCAGGCTGGAATCTGCTCAGGCAAACAGTGGAAGTGAGCAAGAGCTAAGCGGGGTTGTCTGTGTTTTATCCCTATCCCCATGGGTGATTAAGTAAAGCCCAGTGATTCAGCATTCTTGGATTCTGCTTTTTTCTATAAGCCAAATCTTGCTCCTGGCTGCAGAGATGGGACATACAGTATGTGTCTCATTGTGACCAGCAAATCCAGAGATGGGATAGCCTCATCCCTTCCAAGATGGCACCAGCATCCTAGGAAGTACAGCTTCTCTAGTCCCTGAGGGTCTCTCTGTGGTCTCGCATATACCTGTGCCCTTGGATGTGTCCCCACCCCCACCCCACCCCAGACCATCTGCTCCTATCACACCCAGCTGCTCAGTCTGAGAGGTTGTAATGTCCAGTGTCAATTTCCTCCCAAAGAATGCCAAGTTCTCTACGAAGAAGGAAGCCCCTTTTGTCTTGGAGACATCCGAAATCGGTTCAGATCTGTTTGCAGGAGTAGAAGCCAAAGGGTTGAGTGTCAGGTAAGTATGTTTTCTCCCTGTTTATATTTTTAAAGCCAAAGAAGAGAAAAAAAGATCAGCCAAGAGACTTTTTAATTACCAGATGTTTCTAGGCATATAACTCTCTGGCTCAAGGTGATGTATTTTATTGCATTTCCAGGTTTAAAGTGGTTTTGAACAGCTGTTGGGCCACCCCATCAGCCGATTTTATGTACCCCCTTCAATGGCAGCTAATCAACAAGGGGTAAGTACCACCCTCCAGAGCACAGTGCTGAGAAGTGGGGTAGGTCTGGGGACCCTTTGGCTTGGGATGGCTTGGGAAGAAGAGGTGAAGCCTCAGGGTCACATCTGTGACACCCTCTGTGCCTCCGGACTGAGCACTGATACTAGCAAATATTTATACAGAGCTTTCTGGTACCAGGTACTCTTCTGAGAGCTTCACCATTTATTAACTCTTTTGCCTTACAAGAGGCAGCCATTATGACTACCATCCCTATTTTTGAGGTGAGGAAACTGAGGCACGGGGGGGTTAAGTAATGTCACTTACTTAGTGTGTGTATTTGTGGGGAAGTGGGTTCAAACCCAATTAATCTGACACCAGAACCCTGGTTAAGACCTAAATCAGACAGTCTGTATAAAAAGCTAAGCATGTAGTACCTAGTCAGTATCCAGTCATCTTAATATCACTGTTTTTTGTTACTGATTCAGTAGATAATGGAATAATGGGGAGTTCTTAAAATTTCTGAGTAGAGGACAAAAGTATTGGGATTCTATAATAGAAAGACAATTCTGGAAGTCATCCATGGCACGGATTAGAAGCAGTGCATGGGGGGGGGGGTGTGGCGCGTGGAAAGACCAGATTAGAGGCCATGGCCTGAACTGAGGTGTAGCCAAGTGAATGGGAAGGTCATCCAAGGGACGGAGAGGTGATCAAAATTTAACAACCAATCAGATATGGGGTGGAGAGAAGAACGGGCAAGGAGCCTGAGAAATATGTGCCATCACAGTTATGGGTTGTAGAGGTGAGGAACTGTTTGGTGTTGGGCATTAGGGAAGAAGATTCTGGATAAGGGTTTGGAGTCTCCTTGAGTTCAGGGATGACATGTTGAGCTTGAGAGGACAGTTTTCTGGAAAACACCTAGAACTGTACTTTTGGAAAAGAGAGGACAGGTTGAGCTAGATTAGAGATGTGGGCATCAGACACACAATGAACAGTAAATGCAAAAGAGACCATTCCCCAAACCCAAATGGACCGGTGTGCCCGTTCTGCCACCAGAAGCCTTCAGAGCTAAGTAAACATTGGGGCTGGGGACAAAAATGATTAGATAACAAAGGCAGAGCCACCTTGGACCTTTAACTATTTATTTTTACTTAGCAAACACTTTACAGCACTTACAACATACCAGCGTGTTCTAGGTCAGTGCCTTACAAATACTAATTTCATCAAACCCCTAGAAAGTAGGTAGTATTTTAGTAGTAGAAATCTGAGGTGTAAACAGGCTTAGAAACTTGCCCAAAGTCTAGAGCTAGTCAGGGGATGGACGATTTGGGACTCAACTCAGGCAGCATTATTTCCTGAGAGATGTCGGTAGGACAGGCCAGCAGAACCACATCTAAGTAACCCAGCAAAGCTTCCTGCAGAGATGGTAGCTTCATTTGGACGTCATACCTATCACAGAAGGATTCCTTTAGGTTCTCTTGACAATGGTGCAATCAAATGACTTCGGGGAGATTGTGAAATAAATTCGTGACCTATAGGGACCTGAAATTATGATCAGGCTCTGGGAAGCTCTCAGACAATGGCTACATAGGACAAAGGCTCTGCCATACCATGGAAACCTCTCCCTGCAAATTGCTCTGGTACTGCTGCTTCCAACTGGCAGATGTGTAAGATGGTAGACAAAGGAACGCTTGTGGCTTTGTGGTAGTCTACAGAGGCAGTCCCCAGACTCTAGTGCATATAGGAATTTCCTAGGGTATCTGTTACACATGTAGGCACACAGCTGACCTACCCCATCAAAGGGTTCCTGGGCAAACCCTGAGAACCTATGTTGAAGCAGAGCCAAATTAAAGAAGTCCTCATCTAGTTTCATATTCTACCTAGCTAAAATGGCCCCTTGAGGTTGGAGATACTTGCACAAAAACCAGTGAAAAGAGAGGAATGAGATAGTCCACTCCCTTAATCTCCCAGATGCTTTGGGTTCACACTGGGCCCTTTTGGAGGAAAATCCAGTTTCCAAGAGCATACAGAGGGATTAGAAGAGATGTATTATTAGGAATTTTGACCTTATGTCAGGAAGAAGGCTCCTGTGATGATGTTGTAAGAGTCTCCCTTGGGTATTCCACCATCCCAAGTTGTCTGTCACAGAGGGGCAAGTGCCACAGCCAGTGCCAAGAGGCAGCAGAGCCAAGACATCTAATAAGCCCACCCAGGACTTGCCTCCTCCCGCCCCCAACAAAGCTCCATTTACATTGCTTTCCATTGGCTGACACCATGCCTTGGACACTCCAGCTGCAAGGAGCTATTTTAAGGACTCAGGTCCTGAGTTCATACAAGGCTCTCAGGTTTATTCACCAAATGAGCCTCCGAGGTCTTGTTTCACAACTTGGAAAATGCCTCCAGCTCTGTCATTGCTCAGAGGTCACCACAACCATGGCCAGGCTTCTGACCTTTGGTCCAGAATAAGGTATACCGTTCACTTCTCATTTTAGTCACTAACTCATGGAGTTGACATTCCTTCAGTCCTACCTCTAATCTGCCCCCCTGATGTCTGGTTCTGATGGGTGTGTGGAGGAGGGCACATCTCAAGGGCTCTCGTATAGTGGGGGTGGCTCTCTGGTGTGTGTATACTGGGTTGGATTGACAATGGAGTCAGAGAGACACTCTTGGAGGAACATTAATTTGGGGGTCCTCTGTGGTGCTGTCCCCGGTCTTAAGCTTTTGGACCCATAGACTTTCTTCCACGAAGGACAGAATCTGCTGATCCTTGCCACCTGCAGACAATACTCCCCAAAGTATATGTGGGCCTTGCTGTACATTCATGTCTGCTCCCAACACCTCGCTGAATGTCTGCCACTTCGGTAGGGAATGAGCGTGTGTTTGGTAAATGAAAAACATTATAACATCCTAAGTTATTACCTTTGGGACTTTGGAATTTTCCAAATGCTACATTCTCATAGAGAATTCGGAAAATATATAAAGATAGAAGAAGAAAGCAGAAACCGTCCATAATTCCACCACTCCATAGTAGCCAGTATCAACATTTAGATGGTATCCCTCTGGTCATTTTTTTTTCTGTGCCTATATTAAAAACATGACCAAATTTTTACAAAGGTAACTATACAATATAGAATTTAAATAGCACAACGTAATTTCAAATTTCCCAGCAGTAAGCCCTCACAATATACACAGAGAAGGGCGGAAGGTAGGACTTGGCTCAGGTGGCTATGGTGGCACTCTGGGAAGTGCTGTTCTCAGCACCAGTGTCTATACTGGGAGTCAGTCCCTGTCCCCGTGCTTCAGATGACTTGTCTCTCAGGAATTTCCTTTCTTTGAGATCGAGGTGTGGTGATTTAACAGCGTGTGCCGCTTCTCCTGAGTCTCCCCCACCACCCCACTGTGCCCTGTCTATAGAATGAGAACCAGCACACCACCCCACAGCTCCTCAACTTGACCTCATATCCTGAAGATAAGCAAGGTGCTGCCAGTCAAAGTGCTTTGTAAGGATAACGTGCCGTATAGAAGCCCAGGGCCGTGTTGCTGTTGTCTGCCAATCTACCTCAGATTTTGCTAGAGTTCACGAAGTAATTCTCCCTCCTCCCTGCCCCATCTGCTCCAGCTGCCCCACCGATGAAACTGTCCTCGTACACGAGAATGGGAAAGATCACAGGGCCACCTTCCAATTCAACGCTTTCCGGTTCCAGAACATCCCCAAACTCTCCAAGGTTTGGTTACACTGTGAGACATTCATCTGTGACAGCGAGAAGCTTTCCTGCCCAGTGGTGAGCCTCCTCTCTCCAGAATGAGAATGTGACCCGAGGTGGGGGTGGGGGGTGGTATTTGAGAAGATGTATTTTTAGCCTGGAATCGTAACCAGACCAGTGTACATGTGCGCTGAGGGCATTCTGGAAGAAAGGTCACTGGGTGTAGGGGCAGACATTCGGGCTCTGTTCTTCCTGCCACCAACAAGCTACAGGGTCTGGCACATGACGCTTACTCTCTGGAGCCTGGTTTCCTCATCTCTAAAGACAGTGGTGATGTGATAAGTCACCGTGGCCCTTCTCTTTGCAGAGAGCCCTATTAGGTAAAATGAGAACAGTAACAGGCATGGAAATGCTTTGAAAAGTTTAAAAGCACAAGGAAAATTCAAAATGTCGGTAGTAGCAATAGGTACTGGATGGAGTCAAAAGATGGATACTTTTAGCTCTTGCCCAGCCAGCTTAAGGGTCCATCCCTGTGACTTGAAACGAGCCAGAGAGATGCCACAGAAATTCCCAACACCCGTTACTGCTGAACTGACTTTCTGAGAGGAAGCGCTGGGCAGCAGGGCCCCAGGTTCACAGCCAAGTTCAGTGCAGCCCAGGCCAGGGGCCAGCTTCCCCTCTGCACCCCCCAACACCGAGAAGCTGCTACAGAATCCATCCATGGACATGCAGAGCGAATCCCAGGTGGGAGACAGGTTTCCACGACAGCCAGGCGTGAACCCGGTCCTTAGGACAGTGGTGCCACAGCGTGGTCCCCAACAGCTTCAGCATCACCTGGATACTTGTTAGGGACGCAAATTCTCAGGCCCCCCAGACCGCCTGATTCAGAAATGCTGGGTGGGCCCAGAAATCTGTGCTGTAACAGCCCCTCCAGGTGATTCTGAGGCACGCTCAGGCTTGAGAACCACTGCCTTCACGGAACAGTGATAAATCACGAATGGCTGCCTGCTCCGACCTGTCTGGGTTAGAGACCCCCCAGAGAGCAGGAACATGGTGTTTCTCAAGAGGACACCTGCTCACGTAGCCTGTGGTAACCAACCCCCCCAAAAGATAACGATTATAATCTCTCTTTCTACTCATTTGTTTTAGCCAGAAAATGGTCACATAGAAGCATGAAAAAAGGGGGAGGGAGCAGACAGAGATATCTTACAGGTGATGAAGGGATAATTAGCGGCCCTACATTTTAAAGAGAAAAGAAAATGAGCCGGAACACACTTCGCGAGAGTCCCCTTCTCAAACCACTGTCAGGAGACTAAGGGCAGGCAAAAGCCTCACTTTTTATCAGAAGAAACCGGGCCAATCCCTTCCACATCCAACCTCTCCCCACCTCACCCCACCCCACCCCGCCCCCAGGATTTCTTCCAGTTTAAAGAGTTCCTAGAGTAAAGCTTTGTCCTTCTCCCAAGTTAGAGAGGGAATCAGGCCAGAGCTCTGGATAATACACAAATAAATAGAAAGAGACAAGTAAGGTAACCAAGATCCGTTGACTGGGGAATTTTGACTCTATCAAGTGTGCAACTTCTTTTTTTAACCTCTCGCCTTTCTCTCTTTTCTCTCCTGTGTGCATTTCTCATGCCCCTCCCCCACTCTTCCCCATCCCCGCCCCTCCCCCACGGCGGGGGTTCTTCAGACCTGTGACAAGAGGAAGCGTCTCCTCCGGGACCAGACAGGGGGCGTCCTGGTGGTCGAGCTCTCCCTCCGTAGTAAGCTTCTCTGTTTTCCGAAAGCCTGAGTTCCTGCGGGGCTGCGTTTACAGGCACAGCAGGTCGGAGCATTTTAACTGAATTGCCAAACCAGTTGTGCTTGTAGACACTACCTTCACCTGCGACTCAAGGTTTCCCACCTGATGAGGAGGGGGCGGGCGAGGGGGAAGCCATAGCTCAGGCCAAACCAAGAAGTTGAGGTTTGTTCACTACCCTGAAACTCTCTGTCTGCAGCCTAAATTCCAGTGCCCCCAAGGAATTAGGAAGTGCTGAGCTTCCCGGCAGAGCAGGCAGCCAACTGTAATAGCGGACAACAAAATGTACTGGGAATGTGCAGTGCAAGTCAACAAAACTCCATAGAGCATCCAGTGCTGGCCCTGGGCTGGGCTGGACCCTGGGCTTCAGAATTAAAGGAGACCACATGGCCCTTGTCTTCAAGAACTCATCACCTAGCAAGGAGAGAGCCGCTAAATGCCAAGGGCAAGGGAGGGGACGATCAGTGGGGGCGCAGGACGTAGGGCGCTACAGGAGTTCACGGCAAGGGGATTCACCCTAGTCCAGGGCCTAGGGAAGACTCGCGTCAGTAATCTTGCAGTGTGACCAGAATGGTATGACATGAAGGGTGTGCAGGGCCTGTGGGAAGAACGCTGGGGCCTTTAGTAGCTACACAATTTTTACTAAGAACATTTTTACCTTCTTATGTGGTGGAAAAAAAAAATCAAAAGAATAATAGTTCATATTTTATGGTATATCATAAAAATGATATGAAATCAAATTTCAGTTTTCTATAAAGTTTTATTGGAACACAGCCACGCGTGTTCATACAAGGTTCTGTCTCCGGATGTTTTCACCCTATGGAGACAGCGTCAAGTAGTTCCAATAGGGGCCATAGGGCCCACAGCAGAAATACTTATTATCTGGCCCCTTCCAGAAAGTGTACAAACCCCTGCCTTAGAAAACCAAGGAGAGAATGGTTTTCTTCTTCTTTCAAAGAAGCTTTGGTGAACCCTGCTATAAACTTTGTCTTAAAGTCAATGGGGGGCTATTGGTTTAATTGGGAGAGCACGTGGTCAGGTCTGTATTTTGGAAACACAGACCTGAGGCTCCTTCCTTGATCTTTCCTTAAACCTTCAGCTTTCTCTCTCTTTACTCTTTACAGGCAGGGGATCCTTCCGTCTCTATAGCTTCTCAGGTAAGGAAAAGAGGCACCTCCCCGAAGGGTCATGGGGCAATGCCTTTAAAAGGTACATGTGTGTTTTAAAAGAAGCTTAGCTTTGGCCCCAGCAAAACCTTGAGAATTGAAAGCTGCTCTTTAAAGCACACCTGAGTGGGACAGAAGGGGGTAGAGGTAGACTGATGTCTCTCCAGCCAGCCCCTGAGCTCTGCAGGAAGGGTGCATCTGGAGACAGATTGGACGAAGCAGAATTGGGTCCCACCTCTCAGCAAAAAACATCACCAGGGGGCTTTGCTTGGGTTCCTGCATTAAGAGAATGTGATTTTCAGTGATACATTTTTTTCAACAAATTTCTCGGAGTCCTTGCTATGACTCTGCCCCCTCATTCACTAAACGACCTTGGGCAATGAACTCACCCTTCCACTCCCCAGTCTCCTCTAAGAAATTGGGCGAATAATGGCTCCTATCATACATGCCTGCTCTATGGATTAAATGTTACAACCAAGGGCACCAAAGAATGCCCTGCATACAGCAAATATCAGTAAGAACAGCCATCATTACTCTTCTAGGCACTGGAGCTCCTACAGAGGGAGATAGTCAAGGCCTCTGCCCTTCCCTGTAGTGAAACTGTTGGAGTGGGGGTAGAGGGATGATTTAGATAGTAGCCAGGGAAGCCTCTCACAAGAAGAAACATTTCAGCTAAGACCCAAGACCTTACCAAGTGATGAGGAGAACAAACTATGGGAGGAGATGGGGTAAGACAGTTCTATTTATTAATAAACTCAGAGATGTAGACTTCGCTCTCACAGTTACAAGAAATCACGTAAACCAACTTTTTAAGACTCTAATCCCAGATCTTCATTTCTAAAGAAGTCCCGTAGTGAAAGCCCTAAGGTAAAACGTGCCATCACTGTGTTGCCCCTGTTTAGACGAGGAAGAGGGCAAGAAACTGACAAAACCGAGGGGCAGAAACCCCAAAAGATAAATGGATTTTATATAAAATGTGCAGTTTTATGAAAACCCACGTAATGCTTCTGGTTGACTCTTGTGTCCAGTTAACCCTTTGTTGCCTTGTCCTTGCTCCACGTCAAGTGTTTCTGTCTGCTCTCCTGTCTGATTCACAGATGTCCTCTATCACCTCATCGTCATGCTGGGGATTTGCGTCGTGTTGTAGGAAATCACCAGGCAGCCAGCAGCATCTCCTCCACCCAACATCACCTCCTGTGTCCGTGACGAACTTTTATCGTGCCACCAGCAAGAACCAACAGAAGAGCATACTGTTGGGAAGCAGAGAATAGTGCTTTGCCAATTACGTGTTCCAGTGATTTTTGTGAATTTCAGTGATTGCCTTTGGTGCCCCACTTCCTCCTGGGACTTCCTGTGGCTCCGAGATCCTGCAGTTCCTCTCCTGCGGCTGGTGGAGAAGTCTCTTTTCCCCCAAGCTCAAGGCAGGGCTGCAGAGGACTCCTTTGAAAGCGATTCTAATTTTAAAAGTCTAGCACACCCAACCAAGTGCAGCTGAGCATTGAGGAGAATGTAGGGCATAATCGCAAAGTCAGTGCTAAGTACAGAATGAACAGGAATAGCCAACTTTGCCAAGGGGGGCCTTTGTCATTGATGCCCTGCGATGCTTATTTAAGAACCAGGGCTGAGCCACCAGGCAGGGGGGGTTCTGATCTTTCAAATGATAATGCAGGAATCAGACTGGAATATAATACTCAAATCTGAGTGTTAGAAAGGAAAACAACTCTTGAGAGGCCACCACGGCTAACCCAATTTGTTTTTAGTATAGTATTTCTTAAATAAGTGTAAACATCATATAGATATTAACTTGTTTTTAGAGCTGATAGAGATTTCAAAAATCAAAAGAAAATGAACAATTAAATAGGACTAAGAAGAATAAAACCCACATTAACAGAAATTTGACATCATGATGTGGCATTGCCTAAATGAAACCACTGCTGGCACAGGACATTGGAGTGACATCTGTGACAGGTCCTCTAAATTTGTCAACCCAATCCTACTCTACATCTTGTGATGTGCAATGCTCTCGCATTTTTTTTTTCTATTTGATCTAAGAAATCTTCATCTGTGCAGAATGGTCTGACCTCATGTAGTCTTTAACAGTCAAGCATGTATCTCTCTGTTTTTGTCTCCTTGACTTATGACTTATGACTTAGAATGGAACCTACCAAAAAAATTAGAAACACAACTGCAAAAATGGCCAGTGGCATCACAGGGCACCACACCCTGAGGCCTGCCCCAGCCCAGGGATTAAGAATGCATGGATGTTAATGATTTACAGGGCCAACAACAACCAAAAAAAAAAAAAAAAAAAAACCTGAAGAGCCAACCCTCATAGACCCCTGGGCAAGTCCCAAGAATGCACTGTCAACAGCAGAAGCTAGAATGGGACAGGAAAAGCCAGAGCTCTCACTTTTTTTCTTAGTCCTGTACAGACTTAATGAGTAGGCTTTTACTTTGAAAACCCATCAGTGTGTCTCTCTGTGGCTAATGTATTTGAGAGGTTTTGAGATGTGTAGTTGGGTGAGTCTTTTAGAACTGTGCTGAGGAACTCAGAAATCCAGCTAGTTCCCAAATTTCTGGAAACATGGAGTACACGTTTGTTTAGCAACAGACTAGATTCAAATGACTCAGCGGCGTCTAAACTGTTCTCAAAGCTGGAGCTTCAGCCGGTTTGGGATTTCTTCTTTTTATAAATTCAGAATTTTTATAACAAGGAAGGGCAGAAGACATTTTATTGGTTCTAGTCAAAAACTCTTAAATAGCCTACTTAGAGCCATGATCAAATCTTTGGCCATCCAAGTAAAACAATGTTGTATTAGTTTTGCTTTATTTTATCATATTGTTTAATGCTCTTGTATCTTCAATTGGTGCTTTAGGATAAATAAAATACCTTAAAATAGATAACCTGTGATTACAGCTTACGGTGCTACTCTATCATATTAAGAGCCAATTCCTCTACCCTCCCACGGGTTCCTATGGCTAGAACTTCTTCAACTCACACACGTACCACAGACCTTCCATCATTCTACCCGACATTTACTTTCCAAGACTTCCAGCATTCGCTTTCTGACACAAGGAGACAATGCCATCCGTATGATCTCCCTATCTCTAACACCCTAACACCAGCCACCAGCAATCAAATGTGTTTCAACCTCAGGTGAGCTAAAGCCTCTTCACATCTTCTAATTTCTCTATCAAGGAATTAAGAGAAAACACTCAAAATAATCTCTGTTATAATTTCTCATGAGTATTACACATAAAACATTTCCTTGTTTGGAGAACAAGGAAAGAGTAGATAAGTCCCTTAGGTATCCTTGGCTGACATAGAAAAAAACACCAGACATAGATTTTAGGAAGTTAATCTTATCAAATTCCTGCTTATGATCCTTAAAGACTCCCTCTCTTAAAACTTGAGTAATATAAAGAAAAAAATATACAGTCATGCATGTTTCCTGAGTATAAATCTCTAAGTCTCTACCTATTGATCTATCAATCAATAGATATGTATTTAGAGACAGAGATTTCTCTGTGTGTATATGCATGTAGATACATATACGTGTATATATGTACACATGTGAATGGACGTGTATGCACAAATGTGGGTATGTTTTATGAGTTTATGTGTGTATTGATGCCAAGTGTTTATTATGTCCAATGAAGAAGGCAGAAGTAACAAAGTCTTTATTATCTAACTTCTAGAAGCATGTGAGCTAGAGCTGAAAGGGAACAAACACACACACTCCATACTGATACACAGATGGGATGATAATAGACAATCACTATATCCCACCCCGTCCCTACATCCGCGTACCATTGTCTAATGCCTTTTAGATGCAACAACGTTGGACTGCTTTGTTACCTCCATACTTTTGTGTACACCTCTATAAGCCCTTAACATATGGCAGTACTATTGGTTTGCTACTTCTCTTCAACTAATCTGAGAACTAACCAACAGGGAACGTTTCATATTCTCATTTCCCTGGTGTGGTACCTGGCTCAGCGTACGTGCTCAGTAATTGCTCTTTGAATTAATGAACTGTCATACGAATGGAGGGATGAATGGGTGGTTAGGTGGATGGATAGGGTATGGTCTATCTCTCTGAAAGGCCTCAGAGCAGAGGTTGTTCTGTTCCCTTCCATGGGAGAACAAAGTGTTTGGAATCCAGGCACTCTACTCCCAAACAAGAGAAGAAGTTCTGAAGTATAAAAAGTTAAGTGTTGTCCGATTGTCTCCATGCTGAGGTGGCAGCAGAAGCTCCCCTGTCCCTCTCAGGTAAATGCCTTCTTTTGACTAACACTGTCAAGCCTTGATGCTAAAGGCCTATGGGGGGAGCAGAGAACTACCGCAATAAAAATGGAATCATGTCAACAGAAAATGGAGTCTGTGAAAGTCCTTGAGTTCAGTTGGGCAACCTCTGGGCAGAACAAAACTGCTGCGAGTGGAAACACACAGTAGCTCTGCGGAGACGGGGCTGTCTGGACAGCACACCCCTCAGCCCCCTATTTAGTGGCCCTCTTCCTGAAGAAAGGCAAGGATTCCACCAAACCTTTCGTAAGATTGGATATTAAAGGCTCTCAACTCACCAAAATTATTTTCCTCTACAGAGTTCAAAAATATTTCTACAAAGGCAGGTCACCGGTCAAGTAAAAAAACAAACAAACAAACAAACAAAAAACCCAAGAAAACATCCCTGATCTCATTGGTTTTCACTCCTTCAGTCTTGGGAAATTCCCCAGGAAAGGTTCTCAAACACCATACATCGTCCAAGCTGCTCTCCCATATTCAGGAGCCGCCAGGAGGAAGATGATCGGGAAGATAATCGGGATGTAAGGAGTTGCAAGGGATTAAAAAAAAAATAGTGCAAAGTGCATTAGTGGTTTAGTGGTTTAGTCAGTCTGCTACAAGAACCACTGACAGACATGGCAGCACCCTGTTCTCTGTGTGAAGGGGGAGATGTTCATAGCAGAATGGATGGGTTCCTCTTCATCTGCTGGAGGCTGGAAAAAATTAAGCCCTTCATATATCAATGAAATATTCCACTTTGATGGAAAGCAAAGCCTATCTTTGTTCCTCTGCTTTGGATAGGAAAGAAATTAAGCAACAAATCGAGAGTGAAACATTTCCTTTTGGAAACTGCAGCGCTCACAGGAAGTCAGAGCTCAGGACCCAGCCTTGCAGAGAGGGGCTGCCCCAACCGGTCTACCTGATCAGGAACGGCCTGATCCTGTTGGACCGCGCGGACTGCTCACACCTTCCATAGTGCTTTATAAACATTCCTGAGATGCCTTCTGATAACTAAAGGTTAGGGAGCAGGACCTGGGTAAAGCAGACGGGGGGTCAGGGGGGTGCCCAGCAGCCCCAGCTTTTGTTCTCCAGCTTTTCTCTCTCCCAGAATGAAATTGGGTTCACCACAAATTCACAAGCTAATGGGCCGGAAATATCTGGCAGCTAGGGCAAGTTCACTGGCAGGTCTGGGAGCAACAGCCTAGCCCTGGTCCCCCAGAAATGAGTTCACCCTATTTGCTCATCCCAACTCCACAGAGCTCTGGGGCAGGAAGAGGAGGCCTGCTAGATAGCTCTCCCTACTGGCAGATTAACTCAGTACCCCAGATCTACATCCCCCGAATGGCGTATTTAATGTGTCTAACCCAACGGTCCTCAGATTTTCATGGGACCCCACAAGCACCTTTAAAGAAAACACCTCAGAAGCTCTCCAGGACTTTAGCTTTTTCCTCAGTAAATTCAGGGATTGGAAGAGTGATTCAACCAGAAGGTTGTTGGTTTTCCTTTGCCCTGTGGGAGGCAAAGGAAAGTCACAGAGGAGGAAAGGCTGCCCCTGAAGGGAGTGTGCCCTCTGAACAGACACCTCGGTCTCCCTTGCTTGTTGACTGAAAATGTTGTTCTTGGCCAAGGCACAAGTAAGCAGGAGAAGCCTCAGGGAAGGAAAGGCCTCATTACAGATGAAATGTTGATTTCCTTGGGCTTTGCTGATAAGCTTCAAAGACTAGTTAGCCCTGGCCTCCGGAGTGAGAGCCCATCAAGGCTGAATTTTGCTAAAAGGCAATCTTTCAAAAATAATAATAAAATCTATGAGCTCTTTGGATCAGTAGGGCACCCGGTGAAGCACCTCATATACATGTTCACATTTAATCCCCCCATCTACCCTTTGAAGGTAATATCATCACCATTCCCATTTTACTAGTGAAAAAAAACAGGCCCCAAAATCAGACAGCCAGTAAAATTCAAAGCTAGGTCTATACTGATGGCTTCTAGAAAAATCTTTCCCTCACCTGAAGTCTGTTGATGAGATATAGCACTCGAGGGCCAGGCTAAGCACTCTGAGGAGTTGATGCCATTCCCTTCTCTTTCACTTCTTTCCATGAATCCCCATACCCACCCAAACACCTAACATCATAGAAACCACTCACCATTTCCTCCATGACCATCTCCAAGATGTTCTTGAGAACATCCATTCCCCTGCCCCACCAAAGGCCGATGGCTATCAAAAAGGTGAGAATGCATCATGGTGTGTTTCAGACGGGCTAGATGGAGAAGAAGGCAGAGAGGAAAGGAAAAGAAATTTAGATGAATTGAGATGAGGTCCTCATGCCCCCAAGCCAGTGGGCCTCTGTCTCCTCTCCCTGACACTTTAGACCCAGGAGAAGGTACTCCGTAGAGGAAATATGGGCATTATAATTACTGGCCTTGTGCTTGCTGTTGCCTTGTGAAAGACTAGACTGAGGTGTTTAAGTAGAAGCCAGGAGACCATTTACAGCTAGGAGAAAAGAGGTACCCCCAAGGTGGAGAGCTGCCATAAACCAGTTCTTGCCTAGTTACTGACTTGGTTGTGACTTGAGGGCCAGTGGGCAGGGGCTGCTGTGGAGAGGGAAGCCTCTGCTGCTCAAACTCTTGAGCTACCAGCATCTCTCATTAAAGTTAACAACAGACAACCTCTCTGAGACCCCCCAACCATCCAGATATTCTTCAAATGCTACCGATATTGCTGAAACTTTAATATGTTCAGTTTAGAAACACTAGACAGAACTAACTCCGTATGCAAGCTGGTACTCCCTGTGGATAGAGGTCCACTGGGCTCCTTGGGCTTCCTGGGATGGTCCCAGAGCTGGGACATATCACTGAAAATGTGGGTCACGACCAGCATTGCCTCCAGAAACAGGCTTGGAACCTCCATCAGCAGTCCCATTTTCAAGACTTACCCTTAAAAATCTTGATTCACAAGTTAAAAGAGAAGTTGCAATCCATGTTTGAGGCTTGGCCGATTAACTCAAACAATGAAGTAATCAGGAGAAAAAAGAATTTTTTTTTTTAAGATTTTTTGTTTATTTACTTGACAGAGATCACAAGCGGGCAGAGAGGCAGGCAGAGAGAGAGAGAGGGGGAAGCAGGCTCCCTGCAGAGCTGAGAGCCCAATGAGGGGCTTGATCCCAGGACCCTGGGATCATGACCTAAGCTGAAGGCAGAGGCTATAACCCAGTGAGCCATCCAGGCGCCCCAAGAGAAAAAAAAATATTTTTGTATGCTTTTATATATTGTGGAAAATATAGAAATTCTAAAGGATGTCAACCTAAACATTTTGAAACTTAAATCCCCTAAGTAATTTTTTTCTAGCTGATAAAGATCTCAGCCAATAAATAGCATATATAGTCTAGCAACAATTAATGCAATAAAATTACTGTAAAGCACTAGAATATGATATTCCCTGGAGTTCCTGCCCACAGATTAATTCCACATCACCAAAACTATACTCTGCATCCGGGATGGGCAAATTACCACCCACCAGTCAAATCCAGCCCACTGCTGGTGCTCACAAATAAAGTTTTATTGGAACATGGCCACACTTATCACTCATATATTATAAATGGCTGCTTTCACACGAAAACAGTAGTTAAGTAGCAGAGACTATGGCTCATGAAGCCCAAAATATTCACTGTCTGGCCCTGAACAGAAAAAGCTTGCTGACTCCTGCTTTTCCTTTTAATCACCTTATTAGGTGTACCTGACTGTTTAGAATTGAAAATCCTGGAAAGAAGAAGTTGTGTGTATTTACACAGAAGGCACGGGGCAAAGCCCTGTCTACAAATTTTGTGATCAATGTTGTCTGAAGTGGAGAATGCTCTTATCCTCCAAATGGAAAACAGTAGACAAAATGAAAATGGCTCTGCTGAAACACCCTCCGGTGAGGGTGAGGGGGCAGTGACAATTGTGTTTGCAAAGTACGGTCAATGATACCCACGCAGATCGCTGCTTTCCATTCTGGAGGCCCTGTTCACGGTGTTTCGGAACAGATGGTACCTGCGCATGGGGATACCCGCCACACCGGCCCCACAGGACCTGCAAGAAGGAGAGCAGAAGGGCACAGGCCATCTGCATTTCCCAAGGGCTGGCCTGCGCCAGCACACGAGGTCCGTGAATGCAATTCAACAAATATTGAAGCGCCCTCTTCAGGCAGAGGTTGGCAGCACTTCTTTGCATTTACAAAGAGGCAACCGACAGAATCCTTGGCTTCGGTGGAAAACAACATAATCAATAACGATAAGCTGAACGATGGTAAGCCCCACTCATTCACTTGCAAAAGCCCGAACTCTCAAGATGACAGTATTAGCAAGCAGGGCCTTTGCAAGATAGGTTTAGATGAGGTTCTGGGGATAGTGCCCATATACCAAGAGGAGACACCAGAACTCTCTTTCTTCCCTAGGTGACGAAAAGAAGGCAGCCAGCCTTTGGTGAGATAGGAAGAGGGTTCTCATGGGAACCGACCACAATGAAACCCTGATCTCAGACTTTCCTGCCTCCGGAACTGTGAGAAAATAAACGTCTGTTGTTTAAGCCACCCAGTCTACAGTATTTTGTTATAACAACCAAGCTAAGACAGAAATTAATGATGATGTTATTCATGCACTAGAGATGTGAGCAAAGCAATTGTGGCACAAATGTGGGAGTAATTAATTCTGATTATGGGCCAGGTTTTATTTTAGTCAAGCCTCGGAGGACAGGTAGGAGCAGGTCTAGCTACATAGCTTACAGGGCCTGGTCTAAAATGAAAATAAGGAACTCTTCATTCCAAACTTATTAAGAAATTAAGAAAATTAACAATTATTATTAATATTGTAAAATATTATAGTGATAATTATATTATTAATTTTTTTAAAAAATACATTAATACTTAAACTAAGAAGAGCATTAAACCAAGTGATGGTTGCTTCCGCACAGGTCACGTGCCCATGAGTTTGACCCAAAACAGACCAGATCAAAGAGTCACAGGAAATATCAGCCCCATTTAACTGTCCTGCTTCTTGGTCTCCTCCTAACTTTTGGTTCAACACCTTGGAGTCTCTGCGTGTCTTCTCTGTTCCCAAGTAATCTGGCTAGCTGGAAACACATTTACAGAGACAATTCAACATTTTGTTTCCCTTTAATGTTTACCATTCAACTTCAGGGTCCTAAAAACCTCAGGCCTAGGACTTGAATCCAGAATCACCTGCTGCTATCCATGGGTCCTAAGGCCAAGGGCTGTCTACTGTGTGGACGCCAGTCCGGAGCCCGAGCTGCTCCTCAGGCACGTGCCCAATTGCAAAGTAGATGATGGTGCTGAGGAAGTGCAAGGACATCGTGGCAATCTCATGCACGTGATGGATTCCATCGCAAGTGGGAAGTCCGCTGGCCACCATGTATGCATCTCCAGTGATTTCCACCTGAAAATAAAGCAACAAAGTGGCATTGCTCTGAGGCCCCCCACTTTGAAGAGCCACACCCCCTGACTTCCACTCCTTCCATGTCCCAGCATTTCCGGGAGTTTCTGCCCTTGTCTTGCTTCTTCCAGAAAGCCTTCCTTCCCCAAGCCCTCATGCACACATTCACTGTTTCCTCCTCTGAACTCTGAGAGCGGTGGGGACTGTATTTCCTCTATTCAAGTTCAAAACCAGTTAAGCAGGAAGCAATGCACAAATGGGGTAAATCTTGAAGAATCGCAGGTATCCATCAAGAGGACTTCATCTTACCCAACCTGAAGGTACATACGAGAGCTTCACCCCATACAAGGGCTCTTAGATACCTTTATACATAGGTATGCATTAGACACAACGTATGCTTCTACTTATGTACAAATGCATTTATCTGCCTGATTTGTCCTCTTCTCTCCCCTGATAAATCCCTATAAAATTACCTTTCAGATTCTGCATTCGCAATAGAGAATAAATGACTAGTGTAAACTTGAAAGGTACAACCCTTTCCAGATACACATGCATTTTAGCAGAATCCAAAGATGATGCAGTAAAGGTGGAATTTCCGGCTTTAGCCAGGCAGGAAAAGCACCTCTGTCTACTGGTCACCCCCAAATTTTACAAAATCAACCCATACACAAATCTGATTGCTTCTAGGCTACCTGTCCCCATCACGGGTACATACACCCTTTAGACACTGACTCTGATTTAGTATTAACTCATGCAAAACATAACAGGGAAGATAACACCAAAAGGAAATCCCAGAGGATGCCCTTCTGAGCAGAATAGCTTCCATTTGGGGGTACGTGTGACCTACCTTTGTGAGTATCCTCACCATCTTTGCTTTCACCCTTGAACAGAGGCATATCTGTGGGGAACACTGGGGGATAATCATTAAGGATATGTCCTTGTGGACCTGACCACACTGTCCCCCAAATCTCCCTGGCCCCAGGGCCACAGGCAGAGCCCTGCAACCAAGATCAGAGCAGGAAACCTGTGGTTGCCCCAGGCATGCATGAGTTTGGACACCTGCCCTCGGGATCCGGCCCCATCAGAAAACTCAGAGAACACCCAAAGCATCCATCATTGAATGAATCCAAATTATTCATTTTTGCTATCCTCCCCTGAACAATCTTTTTTTTTTTTTTTTTTAACTCTGGGTAACCATATTCATACATCCCTGAGTGGTACGAGGCAGACCATTGTTTCTCATTTTAGACACAAGTCTGATAGCTACCCTTGGGGGCCCATCTTCAACCACACTGCTTAGGATCACAGGAACGGAAGTGAGACTCACATAGGGTCCAAAGACAACCATTAAAGGACAGTAAATGTGAGCCTCTCTGAATACGAAGAAAACATCAGGAGCGAGCTGGAGGAATTAGTCAGTAGAAGGCCAATGCCTCTTTAGAAATGTGTTTACTACGAGATAAAATAATGGAAGAAAACAAGGAGCAACTAGTGATTCTTGACAAGTGCATACATCTGTGATTAATTAAGCCCTTTCCCAAGAAAACAAACAAGAATAAAATATTGAGTTTCTGCCATGCACCGGGATAGAATGCCAGCCTGAAATAGAGCCTTCCCTGGCTGACAGCGAGGGCGGCGTCCACCCTCACTCCAGCCCCAGAGTCAGCGACAAGGAGAGCGTGTCCCCTCACAGCCCAGGAGCCAAGTGTCTCACCTCACACACATCATATGTTTTAATGATGTCATCAAATAAATTGTGCAGGTCATTAAGGAGCATCACAACTTGCAAGGGGACCTGAGAGAACTCAGATCTGTGAATCCAGCAATGTCAGAGAAAAAGATTGTCATGGATTCAAAATGTTCCGGTTCCACAGACCTTCCAGCTGTGCACTGTTCTCCAACAAAGCTGAAACCAGAGAATAGGGACTGGCTTTGAACAGACTCTCTTACTCATCTCGCCTCCTACAGACCCGGGCAGAGTCATGCTTATAGACCCTCTGGCTTCAGTGGATTAGGTTTTTGGTGAACAAAAATTCCATCACCTAAAGGGATTCTTCTGACTCCCATTTCTCCACCTGCATTTTCTCCAAAGAGATACTTTCCTTGGTGGGTATAAATTGGAGGAGGGCAGAGTAGGTTACAGGAATGCCTTTACCATAAGGATTTTCTCCCGGAGGGCATCTCATTTTCCCCTGTTGGCTATAGAGTTTGATGGTAAAGAGTCAATCTGCAAATGCGGGAGGAAAAGGAAGCAGCCGCCAATCCACAAACCAATATTTTGCCCTAGTCCACCAATCTTATACCAATACCTTCAAATCCCCAGTCTGCTTCTTTGTCAAGACACACAAGAAGGGTGCTGGAATTTTAACAGCAGATGCTCCTGCCAAGTGTTTAGAGAGAGTACAGATGCGATTACAGCCAAAAATGAAGCGAGTTTTTAATCTGAAGTCATGGGCGCATATTGCATTGCGCAAAGAAAGGCTTTGGAGTACAATCCAAAATACTGGGGCGCCAGCAATTAACCAAACTCGTGCGGGTAGAGCGCCATCTAGTGGTCGCTCGGCTGTTGCTGCAGCCATCATCTTTTCCGTAAGACATTCTCTAGTCCTTTGAAGGGTCTATCCCCTTTTATAATTTGGGTGTACCAGATTGCCTGCAAAATGCTTCACCCATTTCAGAAGAACCTGACTTCCTCTTATTAAAGGAGCAAAATAAATATTCTCTCTATGTGACGCCTCTTAGATAGTGACGCTATTTTTTTCCTGGGTCCTTTGTAAAGCTCCGTCCCCACCCCATGCTGGGATACCTAGGCAGCCTTGTGGACAGAAGCCTATCCACCTTCCTCTTCTCTGCCATCATCTCATTGGTCCTCTCTTCCACCACAGCCTCCAGGTGTCCAGCTGGCTCACCACACGGTCTAGGATGTTCACGTGGCTTTAAAACCACCCCCACATGAACATCTTTTCCCAAGAACTTTAGGGCCAGAATGGAGCACAACTTCCAGCCTTACATCCTGAGAAAAGAAAACATGTCTTGCCCTTCAGGTTCCCTACTTCAGGGCTGCCCATAGACAGAAGTGAAATGACCATGGCAATGAGGCCACACGGCAGGACAGAGGCTGCCTTCAACCAGCTCTGTGACCTCGACCTGCCCCCTTCATCTCCCTGAGCCTCAGTTTCTTCATCTGGAAAATGAGGATAATAACACATACTTCCCAGGGCTGTTCTGAGGGTCCAGGGAGAGAATGGTCACGCGGTGTCTAAAGCTGCATCTGGCACTCAGCAAGCATTTACTAAACAGTACCCTCCCCCACTTCCCAACATCCTCCAGGTCGCCATCATGGTCAGTCGAAAACGTAGATTTCAGGACAGGTTTTTGGGTTGTTGTTGTTGTTGTGTTGTTGTTCTTTTTTTCTGAACAACACCAGTGGTTTTCTTTCAGATAAAGATGTAAGGGGCACTTCTAGATCCCATAGGCTCTCGGTTTAGAAGTGTCTTCAGAAAAATTGTTTAAATTCCCCATTTTTCAGATGAGAAGACTGAGGCTCATATAGGAGGTAGACTTACCTTAACATAAGAGAGCAGATTTTCTGAGTAAAAGTCATGATTGACCTGAGACGTATCATTTAGAACAATTTTGATGTGGAAAATGCAGAATTCTGGACTGTTGTGTTAAGAATGCACAACAGAATGGCCAAGTTAGGAGCAGGTGCCAGACTTCCAGTCCAGGGCCCTTCTATCAACTCCAGCTGCTTCTAGCATGGCCGTGCCCGCAGGTGCTCAATGTGCCAAAAGAAGACACTATCATCCTAACGTGAAGGAAGTGACTATTGACAAAGTTGCTTGGGCAGCGTGAATAATTTAATCCCTTACTCTAAGGTCGGTGAATAGTTTTTTATCCCATCGTCCGACCCCAATGGATGAGTCCTGACCCTTGGAATGTTGATTCGGAAAACATTCTGGGGCCATGTCAGAACTCCCCTGGAAAGAGTGCCTCGACTGACTAGTAGTTTCTGGAATGAACAAAGGAGAGCAGTGAAGAGCGGATGTCTGATACATTTTGTATCACTTGTGAAACAAAGGGAGAATTTTTCACTCTACTTAGCCAGCGTGTAACACAGTGTCTTGCACGTGGCAGTCGTCTAGTGGGTAGATGATGAATGAATGACGGAGTGAGTGAATGAATGAATGAGTGGAGGAATGGACGAATGAATGGACTGAGCCACACGGGAGCCATCACAGCCACAGTTTCAAAATTCTAATGGTTACATGATTAGGAGAAAATGTGCCGTATCTCACTCACCCTTTGGAACTGGCTTCTCGTAAAATTTTCTTGACGGAAGAGAAAGTGGGCCTTTTCTCTGGAGATCATCCCAACACTCCCTCACCGTGACCACAGTCTTCTGGTTCCCCTTCTCCTCCAACAGGGGAGGTCGAAGTGGAACTGATGTGGGATCTTTCATGCGGCTGATGATTTCTGAAACTCACGTGGGGTGGAGACGGCCAAATGACTGAAAACTGTGTGCCATTAAGGACACGTTACACATATGTGCTCTTCAATTTGTAAATTGAGTTTTAAATAAATTGAATAGATAGGAATGTCAGAGAAATCTGAATATTTTATGAGAAATACTTCGGAACCTCCTGGAAAATGCAGAACCCTACTGTAAAACATATAAGCACCTTTTAATGAATCTGGTTTTAGATTAAGTTTTTTTTTTCTAATAGAACTTTTCTTGAAGTAAAGCATATATACGTCTATGTGACTTCAGGAATCTATAAGAATTTGGGGTGCAGGGACGCCTGGGTGGCTCAGTGGTTAGGCCGCTGCCTTCGGCTCGGGTCATGATCTCGGGGTCCTGGGATCGAGTCCCGCATCGGGCTCTCTGCTCGGCAGGGAGCCTGCTTCCTCCTCTCTCTCTCTCTGCCTGCCTCTCTGCCTACTTGTGATCTCTCTCTGTCGAATAAATAAATAAAATCTTAAAAAAAAAAAAAGAATTTGGGGTGCAGTTATGCAATTTGTACAATTGTACAATGTACATTGTACATTGCATGTACAATGTCACATAAAAGTTATTTTAGCAAATAATAGATGTTACCACGTCCTGCCTCCAGGCCCAACTTTGTAAACTTACTTTCTTTCACTTCGGCCTTGACTTCTACTGACATTTATTAAACACTCTGCTTATCCAAGTTTTGTAAAGGAAATAATAATTTGAGAACAATGTATACATGTTTTGGTATAAAAATACAATGGTTGTAACAATATAAATGAATCTTTTTTATTTATTTTATTTTTTATTTGAGAGAGAGAGAGCATGAGAGAGATATCCTGAGTGTGGGGAGAGCAGAGGGAGAAGCTGACTCCCCACTGAGCAGGGAGCCTGATGGGGGACTTGATCCCAAGACCCTGGGATCAGGACATGATCCAAAGGCAGATATTTCACCAACTGAGCCACCCAGGTGCCCAACATGAACGAATCTTAAGTGCATATTACTAAGTATAAAAACGTAGTCTGAAAAGGCTAAACAATGGAGGGTTCGGTTTATATGACATCCCAGAAAAGGCAAAATTATAGAGACAGAAAACAAATGAAAGGCTGCCACTAGTTTGGGGAGGAGAAAGCGTTGAACAGGTGAGGCACGGAGTTTGTTTCGGGTAATCAGACTATGTTCTATAATACTGTAGAAGTGGATACATGTTACTGTGTATTTGCCAAAATCCATCGAACTTTATAGCATAGAGAGTAAACCTCAAAGGACACAAATTCTTAACAATATCTGTTAGGCTATTGGACAATCCCAGGGGAGATGCAGACCATGACCAAAGAATGACGTGAGACCCTTACGTCTAAACACAAGGACCCGTTCACAATCCCTATCTTCTAGTTGGCAGGATTGCATCTCATGAGGGGACAGAATAAGGTCTCTGACAGCACCACACACATACTCTGGGATTGGATAAGTAATACATGGATGGCAGATGGTGGGAGCAGGGTCTCACGGTTGGAAAGGGAGGTTTGGATAAGTGATAGGGAGACTAGAATAAATGAACCATGTGGCAATGATGTTGGAAATGTCAGTATGAAGTCATGTTTAGTTTATATAGACACAGCTGGTAGATAGGGATGTGGAAAGGTGTGTACACGGAGGGTATTGTACACACATGCCACAGGGAGGGTCTAGAGGCAACAGCACCCGAGCAGCCATGAACACACCCAGCATCTAGGTCTTGGTTTCCAATATCATTCTCCAGTCAGAAGAACCAGGGTTTGTGTATCCTTGATATGATGGGACGAACATGACAATTGACCTCTGTGGGCTTCCTCCCAAGAAGCAGAAGCCCAGTCTAGTCATGAGGGAAAAAATAATCAGACAAATGGGAAACATCATACAGAATACCCAGCCAGTGCTCCTCAAAAGCACAATGTCTGAAAATTAAGGACAGCCTCCGAGAAATAGTCCTGAGGAACACGGAGTAGACATGATGGCCAAATGCACTGCGGTGTCCTGGATGGGAAGCTGGGGTAGGAAAGACACCAGGTTAGAGACTAAGGACACTGGGGAGCACCTATGTGGCTCAGTCGGTTGAGCCTCCGGCTCTTGATTTTGGTTCAGGTCATGATCTCAGGGTTGTGAGATCGTGCCCTGTGTCGGGCTCCGTGCTGGATTAGAGCCTGCTTGAGATTCTCTCTCTCCTTCTCCCTCTGCCCTTCCTTCTCCTCTTAAACAAACAAACAAACAAACAAACATAAACAAAAAGCCCAAGGAAATCTGAACAAAGTGTGGCCTTTGCTTCATAATAATAATACAAGTTCTAAAACCGTGTAAAATACTCTCTTGTTTTTGTCAGGGTACACAGTCGTGTTTAAGTGCATTTTTAATGCACCAAAATAATCTGAAAGAAAGTACATTTTAACAAAGGCTATACTATGGCTAATTGTGTTTCATGTCCCAAATGAAGTATCACCTGAGTCGTGGGACCACAGTGATTTCAAGGAGGTGATCGGAGAATCATCATTGCTGCATCTTCCGCTTTTCTGTATTCAGCTCTGAGAACATGACAATTGACCTCTGTGGGCTTCCTCCCAAGAAGCAGAAGCCCAGTCTAGTCATGAGGGAAAAAATAATCAGACAAATGGGAAACATCATACAGAATACCCAGCCAGTGCTCCTCAAAAGCACAATGTCTGAAAATTAAGGACAGCCTCCGAGAAATAGTCCTGAGGAACACGGAGTAGACATGATACAATGACATAAAACTTTGACCCACGGGTTCAAATTCAAATTGTGGTTCTGCCGCTCGGAGTACACATGTTCCGGAGCTGGTAATGTGCGGCCATTCTGTTCTTCTTCGGTGTATTGGGAAGGGGGATGGGGAGCTTGGTAAAACACAGTTTCTGGGCCTACCCCCCAATTTCCAATTCTGAAAGCCCGGGGTTGGGCCTGAAAATCTGCATTTCTAACAAGTACCCGAGGGGATGCTGTTGCTGCTGGTCCAGTGTCACACTAGGCCGGGGCTTCTCAGACTGTGGGACTTCAACATCCTCTGGGAACATGATAAAAATGTAAATTCTTGGGGGCGCCTGGGTGGCTCAATGGGTTAAAGCCTCTGCCTTCGGCTCAGGTCATGATCCCAGGGTCCTGGGATCGAGTCCCGCATGGGGCTCTCTGCTCAGCAGGGACCCTGCGTCCCCCTCTCTCTCTGCTGCTTCTCTGCCTGCTTGTGATCTCTGTCTGACAAATAAGTAAATAAAATCTTTTAAAATTAAAAAAAAAATGTAAATTCTTGGCCCTCACCCCGGATCCACTAAGTCAGAGACCCTGAGGGTGGGACCCGGTGAGTCTGTGTTTTAACAAGCCCTGCAGGTAATCCCAATGCCCACTAAAATTTGAAAAGCACTGGTCTAGTGTGTGCAGAGAATCGATATCTAACCAGTTCCCAGCACCAGGACTGTTTGCAGGGAAATACGAGAAGTTAATGGAAGAATTGTGTTTGTCCATAAATTAGGTGTACCTTGTACTTTTCCTGGTTGCAGGCCTGTGTATACATAGTCCCATATGGCCAGCTCTTATTTAACCCTGTGGGCATAGGACTACAGTGAAGGGCAAACATACCAACTGTATACAGTCTCCCCACCTCCACTGTTCCCTCCTCCCCCTTACCTCCACCAAAGTTGGTGCAATCCCGTGGTAGCTGAGCTTGGCGAATGTAGATGGGCTCCTTCCTGGGCTCCGTCTGGGAAGACCTATGTAGCTGCTCGGTTCCAAGGTCAGTTGCACTTGGATTTGGGATGAACCTCTTTGAATGAGTCTCCCCTCTACTTCTCCTGACCATAGATTAGAAACTGGAATCCACCTTTATTTTTTAAACATTTTATTTATTTATTTGAGAGAGATTGCAAGCAAGAGAGAGCCTGAGCTGGCAGGGAGGGGCAGAGAGAAAGGGATAGGCAGACTCTCCACTGAGCAGAGAGCCCGATGTGGGCCTCGATTCCAGGATCTGGGCTCATACCTGAGCTGAAGGCAGACGCTTAACTGACTGAGCCACCCAGGTGCCCCAGGAATCTGCTTTTAAAGCAACTACTCCAGGGAATGCATGATGATCTAGAGATGAGACTTGAGGCTGACCCCTGGGAAAGGGCTAGTAATTGTAAGCAAAGGGATTAAAAAAAAAAAAATCAAAGGAGAAACTTCAGAAGCTGACACACGCACACCTCCCTGGGCTCGCTCTGAGATCGCGGCTCTCAGGTTGGGCTGCACGTGGGAATCACCCACAAACCCTGATGCCCAGATCATGGTATAGGACATCAGAGTCTCCTTGGCTAAAACCCAGGCAGTAGCAGTTTTTAAAGTTCCTCGGGAAGTTCTAGTGCACGGTCAAAGTGGAAAATAACAGCGCTGGAGGTTACGCCCACTATGCTTTTTTTTTTTTTTTTAATCAATCTAGATCAAATTTTGCTTTATCTCCCACCACTTCTGCCCTTAATTCCTTGATAGGATGTGTGTTAAGAAAAACTTAGGGGGTGCCTGGGTGGCTCAGTGGGTTAAAGCCTCTGCCTTCAGTTCAGGTCATGATCCCAGGATCCTCGGATGGAGCCCCACATTGGGCTCTCTGCTCAGCAGGGAGTCTGTTTCCCTTCCTCTCTCTCTGCCTGCCTCTCTGCCTACTTGTGATCTCTATCTGTCAAATGAATAAATAAAATCTTTAAAAAAAAAAAGAAACAACTCAGTAAAAAATAAGCTTGAATAAATCCTATAAAGACAGTTAGGCAGCATTTATCAAAAAAATTAAATACGCTTAAAATACATTTATCTCTTCAATTTTATGTCCACAAAGATACAAGGATGCTCACTGCAGCAACTATAATAACAAGAAATAAAAACAACCAGAAGGTGTATCCATCAATAATACATGGCATAGCCTCACAATGAAAAATTGTGTAGTCCTTAAGAAAGAATAAAACCAATTTTTATATACAAATATGAGATGAGAGATGCCCAAGCAGAAGTGACAGTGTGTGCAAAGGCCCTGGGGTAGGAATGTGTCTGGCATGAGGGAGGCACAAAGAGGTGACCAGCATGACTGAAAGGAGCAAACCATGAGGGATGGAATTAGGAAGGTATACAGAGCTGAATGGTGGTACCCAACAAGATTTGCCCATGTGTTAGTCCCCAGAACCTATGAATGTGACCTTATTTAAAGAAAAGTTCTTTGCAGATAAACTTAAGCATCTTGGGTTGAGGGGATCATTTCAGATTTCCAGGTGAGCTCTAATTCAATGACAAGTGTCTTTAGAAGATACTGAAGGAAGAGAGGTCTACAGGAGAGGAAGCAATGTTAAGGTGAGGGCAGAGATTGGAGTGATTTGGCCATAAGCCCTTGAAGTCCCGGGCAGCCACCAAATGCTAAACAAGGCAAAGAATAAATCTTCCCTAAAGCTTCTAGGGAGAACACGGCCCTGCTGAACCTTAATTTTGAACTTCCGCCTTCTAGAACTGTAAGTAAATAAACTTCTGTCACTGAGTTCTAGCAGGTTTGTGGTTAACTTATTATGGTAGCCACAGGGCATTAATAAAGAAGGCCCCAGAGGTCGGGTGAGAGGGCTTTAGTGGTCTTGCAGACCACTGGTAGGGCTTAGCTTTCATTCCCTAAATAGGAAGCCCGGGGAGGACACTGAACAGAAGTGACACGACCAAAGTCACTTTCTAACAGGATCGCCCTGACTGCTATCATAGAATAAAGTGTGTAATCCCAAGTTCCTGGATTATTTTTATAGGCAAACTGTAACTAGATTTTTAATTTAGAAAAGAACATAAACTTTAAAAAAGAAAAACAATGAGATAAATCCTAAATTAATAAACATTGAATTAAAAAGCAAACATTTGAAAGCTAGCCCACATGACCAACGCTTGACAAAGAGACTCTGAGCTTTACCATCTGGTACCTTGTCGAGGCCATCAAAAGGCCCGTGGTCCTGGAGGTTGGATCAGCTCCATCATCAGGAAGGCAAAGCTGTAAACATCTCCCTTTGGGATATCCGACCACGGCGCCTCTGGGAGCCTCAACAGCTCGGGGACTGTCCAGTAGAGAGCTCTGCAAAGCAACAGTTTTGGTGAGGGAAGCATGCAGTGGGAAAGGGGCAGGCAGAAAGGCAAAAGCCACCTCTCTTTCTCAGGGAAGCACGGAAGAATTGAAAGGAGCCAGTCCCTCAGAAATGTGCTGTAGTGTTGCCCGACTTAAAGAGCAAATCAGAGTCTGTGGGTATGTACCTACAGAGAAATCAGGGTCGTGCACTAACATCTTTTCTGTGCCCAACACCTGCCTGTGTGGTTAGAAGAGCTCTTCCTTTTTCTTCCCCCTTTCTGTCTTGTCTACATTTTAAAAACTAATTTATTAAAGTACAATTCATAGAACATAAAATTAACCATGAAAGCAAACAATTCAGTGGCATGTAGTACCTTTGCAGAATTAAACAACCAACCACCCAAAGAAGTCCCAAAACATGTCCATGGCCTCAAAGTAAAATCTTGTTCCAACAAACAGCTTCTCCCTGTTCCTCCAACCCCTGGCCCCGGGCAACCACCAACCTGCATTCTGTTTTTAAAGATCTCTGTGTTCCAGATATTTTTTATAATCTACATTTACTGTTTGCTGTGAGTTTTATAGGTTTATTTCACTGTAGGTTACAATCAATAAATGTATATGTATGTATGTATATATATATGTGTGTGTGTCTGTGTGTGTGGTGTATACAGGCACGTGCACCCATATATGTGTGTGTATATATATGGAGATGGGGAATAGAGCGGCCACTAGCAGGTGTAGAGAATTTCCCCCTTTGTCTTTTTCTGTAAGGCATCATGCTGTCCTATATGACAGAAACTCCCCACATGCACACAGCCAGGCTGCTGGCAAGGTGCTGCTCCAGGGAGGGGTGTTCAGGGCCCCTGACACGCAGGAGGTGAGACTCAAGGGTGCTCAGTTTATGGTGGAGGAGTAGGCTCAGGTAACCGAGCCTCTGTTTGCGCATGTGCAAAAGGGAATGGGAGGTTTGGGCTCCAGGCAGAAGGTCTCGTCCTGAGATGTGCGCGAGAATCATTAGAGAGCTTTTTAAAAAATCACGCAGGGCGGGGAAGAGGGCCTGGGTGGCTCAGTGGGTTAAAGCCTCTACCTTCGGCTCAGGTCATGATCCCAGAGTCCTGGGATCGAGCCCCACATTGGGCTCCCTGCTCAGCAGGGAGCCTGCTTCCCCCTCTCTCTCTGCCTGCCTCTCTGCCTACTTGTGATCTCTGTCAAATAAATAAATAAAATCTTCAAAAAAAACAAAAAACAAAAAACACGTGGATGCCCAGGCCCAGATTCCATCTTCAGATATTCTGGTTCAGTTGATCTAGGATGGGACCTGGCCACCTACGTGTATTTTTTCAAGCTTCCCAAGAGACACTGGAGCTGATCATGTTTAGGGTGCCTGCGGATGATGCCCTCTGAGGATGCGGGATGATGATGCAGTGGGATACCGAGTCCTGAAGAGAAGGGCAGTGATTTGCTTCCGGCTGCCCAGCTTGGCCAGGATGAGACCCAGCCTCCTACCTCGGACCTCACACCACAGACTCACTGCCCTGGAGGTTATTTTTCTCTCCCACCCTCGGGTGGCTAGAACAGCCACACATGGTCAGCTCCAGAGGCAGGTCCTGGGTGGGTCCCTGAGCCAGTGAGCTTCAGAGAGCAGAGGTTGTGGTCAAGGGCCCTGTGGTCACTGTGCTAGTAGTAGTGGGTGCAAGATCTCCCAGTGGTTACCAATTGCTTTATCGGTCCCTCGAGGGATGTTCTGTAGGTCCCGCCCCAAACCCATGATCTTCACCTGCGTCCAGCTGTCCACCAGGCAGGTGGAAAGCTTCTGGTTGCCCTGGGACCCCAGGGGGCTCCCATGGAAGAACAGCATGCCCTGGAAGGGTGAAAATAAGCAAAGGCTTTAGAGTAGGTAACACTGGCCCCTGCTGGAAGAAATAGATGGACAGAAACAGATGGACAGAAACACAGACTCAGGGGAGGGGGACATGCCCATCTCTAAGTTCATTTGGTCCTAGAGCCACTAACATAGCCCCCTGCCCATGAGCCAACCTGGGTAGGGGTACCCTAAAGTAGGGGAAGACTAGTTCTGGGCCCCTGATGTGAAGCCACAAGGCAAGGCCAACCTAAAACAAATAAGCTAATAATAATAATAAGCTAAATACAATAGAGTCTGACTGAGTGGTCAGTCTCCTTAATTGAAACCCCAGCTCTAACACTTAACAGAGAATAAGTTACTCTGCCCTGTAAGCCTCACTTTTCTCAACAAAATGGAGGTGACAATAATCCCTACCTCCCAAGATGGCCGTGGCGGGTTCATGGCATAATATTCGTGAGACATGTGACATGGTGCGTGACACGAAGCCCATCCCCACCATAAATTGTCATGAAAAACATGAATAAATATGATAAGGGACACCAACAATATGGAAACAACACCATATAATTAAGACAATTCTCTTATTACCTACGTGCTCCAAATTATATTCTATATTCTATATTATATTCTATTCCTACCTACATATAATGATCCTATAATAATAGATTATTACATTCTGTTATATGCACTTAAGGGTCCTGTTTGAGCACTTTGCAAGAGAAAGGCACTAAAATGAAGGATGTTGAAAAATTCGCATTTCATCCACTGTGTTCTTAAGGGTTTATATCTATTGTTATAATGTAATAATAAAGTACCATTACTTATGAAAAGGCCTAGGAAGAACACTAAACTCCGAGGGCATGCATTCACATCTTCTTTTGACCACTCAGTCTCTTCAAGCAAGGCACTCCATCCCACTGGGCCCCTCTTTGACCATCTCTAAGATGGGCCTAGATCCCCATACTTGAAAGATGGCCCAGGGACCAGCAGCACCAGCATCTCCTGGGAGCTTGGCAGAAATGCAGAGTCTTGGGCCCTGCCCAGATATACTTAATCAGACTGTGTATTTTAACCTGATCTAGGAGATTCGTGTGCCCACAGCTTGAGAACACCTGCCCTCCTTTATTGGTCCGCACCTTGGCTGCCCATTAAAGTCCCCTGATGAGCTTAGAAAGAAGAAGCCAATGCTTAGACCTAAACACAAGAGCCTGTATTAGTTACAGATCACATGAGGTACATGCCACCAACTGCTGCTAAGAAGCCCAAATCAAGAGAAGGATCAGAAAGGGGAAAAGAGTGCTAGAGGGAAGACCCAGCTCAGGGTGAGTCGCCAAGGCAGAGCGCGGCCTCATTTGGCAGGGAGAGGAGGGCAGAGCATACAGGTCTTTCCATAGGCAGGGAAGGGCTTGCAGAAAGACCTAGAATGAGGAAGGAAACAATGATGGCAGGAGGACAGAGAAGAGATAAATTCGAAAAGGAGAGCCATCACATTTGAAGCAGGATTAGACGGACGGATACTGGTATTTCTCTGAGATCTCCCAGGGCAGGCTAGCAGCAGTGGAACAAAGGCTAAGGGGACAAGGCAGACTGCATCTCAGAAGTAACCTCAGTAGCGCAGGGACACAGGGGGTCCCCACTGTGGGTGATCCTGGGGTCTTTATTTTCTTACCTTCCTTGATGGTGTCACCATAAGACCTTCCATAAGGTATACTCAATATTTCCAGCTTCTTGGATTTAAAGTACAGACATAAAGCCTCCCCATATCTTGATCCAAATCTCTGAGCCATTTGCCAAACTACCTAGCATGGGAGCTGGCAGAAAGGCAGCAGCCTCAGGATGCTGCAGGTATGGAGCTGTCGTGGAGCCGTTTTACCTGCATCAGCCTGGGAAGCCCAGGCCCCTCCTCACACCCACCTCACCCCAGAGGTTCTGGACAAAAGCAAACCTGACTATGTCACTCTCAAGGGTCTTACTGGATCTTTTTCTGGTTTAAGTTTATAGTGCTAGCCTTATGTGGTATCGACCGAAGTTCGTTATTTGAACCAACTCGTGTAAGTCCCCCAGCGACCCTGTAGATGACACACGTGGTATTATCGCTAACCTCCTCTTACAAATAAGGAACTAAGGAAAGGGAGAAACAAAGAATTTCACCTGTGCCAGGCCACAGGGCTGGCCTGGGGTGGAGCAGGACTGGGATGGCCGCAGTCCCATTCCCACATCCCCGCCCTTGACCAGCTGCACAAATGCCAAATGCCCGGTGGCTGACGGAAGAAAGCTCTGAAGGTCCAAGATGAGAGATGACTCTGAGCATTGCATTGAAGCCACAAGGGTCCGTGAAAATTCACAAGGGTGGTCTGGATCCCTGATAAGCAAATAAATCACAACAAAGCTTTCTTTGCGTACTTGGTACTATGCACTTTGCTTTCTTTATACATAAGATCACATTCTGTCTTTCCGGAAGGTAGGTTAATATTCTCATTCTCTGTTTTCCATTGATTAAACTCACAGTTTTAAATTGCTCCCCGATAGCAAGGGCAGAGCTAGAAGATAAACCCAGGTTGGGTTGCCTTCAAAACAGCCGCTCCTAAATCATTAGATTTTCCTGTTTCCGGTGCCCTCGTGATTGATTGAACGGGAGGAGGAGGGCGGATCAAACACACCCATTCTCCTGACACCTGTACAGGAACAGCCAGGTTTGAACGTCTCCCAAGCCCAGCTGAGGAGGGGGGTGAGGTAGTAGGAGGCAGTGACGGCACTCAGTGTTCCAGCGAGGAGGAATACAAGGAGGCCCTGAATGGACTCTGCCCCCAAGGAGGGTGCCCTGGGCCTCGTGATCACCAGTACAGGGACTCACTCTGCTCCAGCAGGGATCTTGGTCTGAATCACCGTCCTGCTTTAGCAAAAGCCCCAAGTCAATACTGGAAGTGCAGGCTAAGGCCAAAAGCAGGACTGTGGACACACTACTCCTGCTCCCACCCCAAAATGCAATTTTTGTTTTTTGAGATGATACAGTTAAATTACATTTTAGAAACTGCAATCCACTCACACAAACCTGGAGAGGCCTGGCTGAGCCAAGGTCTGGGCTCGAAATCTGGGGAGACCTATATCCAATCCGGAATTCCCTCTCATTTTATGAAGACCTCCCCACGCACCAGGGCTGTCCCTGAAGCTCTCCACTCCTCTGCCCCTGCTAGTGCCAAGCCCACCCCACGCAAGAGACATTTTGTTTGGTCATCACTGATTACCCTTATATCCAGGTTTATTAGCAGAGTTCACTCCATTAGAACATAAAGAAGATGTTGAGGGATGCTTGAAAGCCTAAGAATGTAGTCCCCACCTAGAGATGGCACACATCTCTTCAGGGTTTGCTTTCTTTTCCTGTCTTGGTGGAAATGTATGATTTCATGTATATTGTCACAGACCAAATAGGACACGATATCAGGGTTGTGAGATCCAGTCCTGCTGGGCGCAGAGCCTGCTTTAAGATTCTCTTTCTCCCTCTCTTTCTGTCCCTCCTCACCTCTCTTTAAACAAAAAAAGAAAGAAAGATGGAGTTAATTGTTAGTTATTAAGAGCAGTGTCCAAGAGAAGGACAGGTATAATTTTCAATTTTTCAGGTAAAGAGGTGAAATTAACTTTAATAATGTATTTTGTTTAACCCAATATATTTAGAAAATCTTATTTTGACATAAAAATTATGAGATATTTTACATTCTGGGTTTTTTTGGGGGGGTTTGTTTGTTTGTTTGTTTTTCTGAGTCTTTGGATCTGGTGTGAATTTTACACTCGAGCACACTTCACTTTAAGCTCCCCACATTACCTCTGGCCAATAGTCTCATGCAGCTGGTATTGTTTGGATCGGGCTGGCTTACCTCAGAGGATCGTTGGAGGAATTAGATTTCTTTTTTAAGATTTATTTATTTATTTGAGAGAGAGAGAGAGAACGTGAGTGAGTGGGCTGGGGAGCAGAGGAAGGAGGGAGAGAATCTCGAACAGACTCTTCACATCCAACCGGGAGCCCAAGGTGGGGCTCAATCCCATCACCCTGAGATCATGACCTGAGCTGAAATCAAGTCGGACACTTAACTGGACTGAGCCACCCAGGAGTCCCATGGGAATGAAACTTTTTAAATGTACATGTTTTTATTACTAGTTAGTCCTAGTAATGAAGTTATCTCTGATAATAGTAATACTACCACTCCTACTAACAATGAGCATTTATTTCCTGGCGCCTGTTATAGGAGGGCATGGTGCTAAACATACTTACTTCTCCCAACAACTATATTGGGTGGGCACTGCTGTCATCTTTAGATGATACACAGGGAAACTGAGGCTCAGGGTAGGTAAGATCACCTGGCCAGTAGTGGAGAGCCAGGGTTCAAACCCCAAGACAATTTCTATGATAACTGCCTTCCTCCTCTTAACCCATCATGACTCCTCTTATGAAGAAGTGAAGGTCCATCCCTCACTCAAGAAGAATATTATAATCTCCAAAGCTCCTTCCCAGGCTGGCTCCACTGGGTTGAACTCTTTAGGGACAGGATGATGAGCCTATTCCTCTGTGTCCTCCATGCCAGAATTGGGTCTGAGCCAAATGAGGTGCTCAATCAACATCCATTTGTTTACTTGAAAAGTCTATGGCATCTCAGAATCTCTCTGGTACCTGGTATAGAGAATGTTCTGGTCCAACAGAGAAGAACTGTTTTTATGATTGTTATGGGATGGCCAGAAGCACAATCTGAGCCGCAGAGCATGGCCAGTGCTTGGGTTCATGTCAAAGTCACCAATGGGGAAGACTTGAGAAGCTGTAGTGAACTTTTGTCATTCTTAGTCCCCTTTGAAGGAATGCTGGCAGAGAAATGCCTTAAAGGGCCTAAATGTGCCTTGACCTAACTCACTCTGACTTCCTTACACAATCCCATTATGTACATACTCTATTTCAGAAGACACCAATCCTTCTGAAACAAGGCATCAGGTGATCTTCAGCTCCCCTGGCATGAGGCGGGGGATAGACTCAGTGACCTGAGGTGACTGAAGACCACCAGGGAGACTTCCCTTTCAGAGTGCCATTCTCACCCACCCTAGAATTTCTTCAGAGAAACTTTGGGGTTAATACCTCTTGAAAATCAAATGCCAACAGAAAAAGCTATATCTGTTAGTTATCCCTACCTTACCTGGGGAGATCTTACTAGTTTTCTCTCCAGAGCCGATAAATGATTGATAGATAGATAGATGGATGATATCAGTGGCAGGAGACTGATCTCCAGAGTCTAAAGTGCTTCCCTGGGCCTGGTGGGGGAGGGATGGGAAAGTCAGTGAAGGGAAGGAAGGAGCAGCCCAGGGCGGGAGAAGATGTCGGATCAGATCTTCCTAATTTTTAATGATCCCACCACTTAATTTTACATGTGCATTTCCTGACTTTTTTTCCCTGTAGCTAGATTTTAATCCATTCAGAGATAAAAGAAAGTCCTTGTCTTCCTATGCAAATGCCCAGAGTAAGGCAAACCCTTAAGAGATGCTCAGTGAAGTCTTACTGAAATACTAACCAACAGTGGTGGCCCAGTTCTCGCTAATTACTGAGATCAGGGAGGGAGAAAAGGTTGGAAAATCTGATTAAAGCAGTGAATTTTAGAAGTGGAATCATTTTGGGGCACCTGGATGACTCCGTTGGTTAAGCAACTGCCTTCGGCTCAGGTCAAAATCCCAGGGTGCTGGGATTGAACCCTATGTCAGGCTCCTTACTCAGGAGGGAGCCTGCTTCTTCCCTCTACCTTTGCCTGCTACTCCACCAGCTTGTGCGCTCTCTCTCTCTCTCTCTCTCTTTCTCTGTCAAGTAACTAAATAAAGTTTTTTAAAAAATGAGAAGTGGGATCATTTTGTTTGAGATCTGCAGAAGATCAGAATTTTCAGGAAAGAATACAAAGTATTACAAAGTCTTTTCTAGTAATAAAAATTGTATTTTGTATAATTTTGTAATAAAGTCAATGTAAAAAATTGTAATCAGTTACAAAGATTATGAAGTCTTCGGTTCAGTTTAACTCAAGACACATAACAACTCAAAAACAGTGGCAGTTGTTCTTTAAATAAGTTTAAATGATACTTACATTGACTATGTCATATGCAAAGGAGAGTTTGAATATCCATTCCATATCATTATCTGAGTTTCTCAAAACATCCTCAAAAAACAGTTATTCAAATTATCACCAGCGGCTCCACTGGAAGCCCAGGGAGCTTCGTGTGTTGAATGGATTTGATTCTTATACACTGGAAGACTTTGACCAGAACTACTACCACCCAAGGCAGAGTACTCTACAGCCAGTACTGGAAATTTCCCAGGAGATATAAGTTGATTCAATGTTGAGAAAGTCACCCAGTCTGGAGTCTTTTAAATACTTCCTGTTCCTAACGTATAGCCGATGGTCACATACCATGGGTAGGATAAGCCCAGAAACATAACTGGGAAGTGGCTCTAAGGTCTTGAGAGCTGATGACAGGCTCAGATAATTTCCACCCAGAGCAAAGGAAACCAGACTATTAGCAATTCCACTGCTAATCATTGCCGCTGCAGGCGGCCCAACAAGGTAATTCATATCTTGGGATTAGACCGGAGAGGAACCGTTCTTGGATGAAGGGCAAAACATTGATAAGTTTCTTTATTATCTGCTGTTAATCAAAGCTGATATAAGCTGTACTAGTTTGCTTACCTTAAGACTCCCTTTCTTGCCATACTGGACGACAATGCAGATGTTGGGTGGTTCTGTGAAGATACCATAGAAGGGGACAATGCTTTCATGGCTTAATTCATATACCTGAAAATAACAGTAGTTCCTGATGATTACAGTATGTCTTCTGTTCTAGGAACTCATTCTGCACTTGGCATACTTGCAGCTAATTCTCACACAGAGAAAAGTGAGAAGAGAACTATGACTGCTCCCATTTTACAGATAAAGAAACTGAGGCTCAAACAGTAAAATATTGTGTTGAAGATCATAGAGCTTATTAGTGGCGGACCTGGGAGGTTTATCCAAGCAGTGTGCCTCTAACAAATAAACCAGAGGAATGATCAAAGTCTAACCTAAAACCACATCACAGTAAACAGAACTGGCCCTGCTTTCAAATGTTCTTGGATATAAATGCCAGTGTGTGGAGGCCATGCTGGCTCACAGATCTCGAGCAAGAAACCAGACCCCATGAATCTGACTCCATCCAAGGACTAGGTTCAAGGGAGGTGAAGTAAGGAGATAGAATTAAGGAGAAAGAGCAAGGCTAGAAGGGGTCCCAGATTTCAGGTGCCTGGGCCAGGCTAAAGGATCTGAAGCCTAATGTCTGGGCTGTCAGGGGATAGGGATAGTGGGCCAAGGAAAGGGAAGCAGCTTCCCGTCATTGATCCTTTGGATGGCAGCATTCCCAGATGGGAACCAGGAGTGGGCAGCAGAGAGCCAGAGACCGACACTGCTTTCTCTCTTCCAAGGGGAGGGGCCTCACCAGGCGGATTTCCTGCAGCACAGATGGCTTCCTGACCTGGGCTTTTGCTTGGTCACCAACACAGCAGACAGCCACATGGTTTCCCTGGGACCAGAGACAAAGTGGGATGTTCTTAATCTAGGATGATCCAGAAAAAAAGCTCCACTCAGAAAAGACTAGGAAGGGAAGCAGGAAAACTGGCAAGAAACATCTACGAAAGGGAACACCACCAAGCTCCTCACTTTCCACATCAGCCCTAGGGCACTGCTGTGCTTCACGCGGGCTCTCAGCTAGTTGATCAACCCCTGAGATCTCATTTAACAGACAACACAGTCCTGCGGGGGGGGGGGGGGGGGTGTGGTGTGATTAGCCTGTTTCCAGATGAGATCACTGAGGTTAAGTGACTTGTCCAAGGTCACACATTTGTAGGTAGTACAGCCAGAAGCTGAACATCTGACTTGAAGACTGCTCTCCTTCTGTTATACAGTAATGTCTCATTTTCTTTAAGAGGAATAGTGAGCTGAGGTCTTAAGTGTAAGTCTGGAATCCAAAACCTAGTTCAAGCCCATTTCTACTCTTTACTGCCTACATAAGCTTGGACAAGGGATTTTGCTTCTCCAAGCTTCCATTTCCTCATCTGTACCATGGAGACTAAAAATAAAACTTACTTATACTATTCTTATGGGGGTTCAGTCAGTTAAAATATGTAACACTGCTAACTCGAAGCTGGGCACCTGTGAAGGTTTCAGTCACTTGCCTGTCCTTTTGTCTGTCATCATCTATCGAGTTTGCTTTTAGAGAGTCCATCACTCACCACAAATCATAGGACCACCTGGAAAAATCGATGTAGAAGAGGACAGAGCATCTGGATATGAGAGATGGGTAAGCCTTGGCATGATTTAAATGTCAGCCAAGACCTGCCACTTTTAGTATGGGGTTAATTGCAAAAGACTCAGGAATGTGATGGGGCTTGCATGGAGGCAGGGACCTCTGTGGGATGGAGGAGAGGATCCTTGGAAGAGGTAAAGCTTAAGCTGAACCCCGAAGGGCAAGAAGGTTCCAGATGGAGTGGTGTAGGGACACCAGGCATGGCATTGTCTGAGGGTAAAAGACACATGGCATAAGCACCAAGACCCATTGGATGAGCACAGGGTTTAAGCCAGGAAAAACAATTGTTCTGAAAGTAGCTTGGGACTAGGCAGTAGAGAACCTTGAGCCTGTGTTGAAGAGTTTGGACACTATTATACGGGCAACAGAGGTGGGGAGCCCAATGACGGCACTGGAGGGGGACGAGGGCAAACATTTCAGGAGGCTTCACCAATACAGATATGCTATGCATTGTTGGTTGCCATCTCTAAATGGTTACTTGACCATAATATACAGTTTTGTGGGGCGCCTGGGTGGCTCAGTCGGTTAAGCATCTGCCTTTGGCTCCAGTCATGATCCCAGGGTCCTGGGATTGAGCCCTTCATTGGGCTCCCTGCTCAGCAGGATGTCTGTTTCTCCCTCTCCTTCTGCTACTTCCCATTGTGCATGCATGCTCTCTCTCTCTCTCTCTCTCTCCCGTCTCTATCAAGAAATAAAATCTTCCAAAAAATACAGATTTGTATGAATAAAGGTCCTTAGGGTTTGATGGGTGATGATAACCAAGATGGTTTTTTGTAGTTGGAAAACCCAACTAAACATTTGGAAAGATAAGTGCAGTTGCATAAGGAAAGCTTTGGCTCCAATCTTTGCTAAATCCAGCTTAGGGCAAAGAACAAGTCTCCCCTTGCTTGGAGCTTTTGTTCCCTACTCTCCAGGACTTCCATTTTGGAGAATAAATACACGGGTTTTCTTTCCTATCATATTTTTCACCGAGGGGACTTGAACTTCTAAAGAAGTGAAGACTATGAAACATGAAGGTGCTGGGAAACTAACTTTAAATTTTATATCATTTTAGTTTATTTATATTTATTTAGCCTGGTGTGGCGAACGGCTACCTTATTGGACACTGATGTCCTAGAGCTTGGATTACTGCATCCTTGGTACTTCCAAGCTGAGGAATCGGATGGATAATGGTGTTGCTGTGGTATGTGGACTGGCAGTTGCTGAAGCCTGCAGCAGAACCCCTGCCTGTCTTTCTCAGCCTCTCTCCCACACCCTAGACCGTTATGGCTTTTTTAGAAGTTCAAGGTTGAGAAGCACTAGTCTAGAGCAACAGGACTACCCTGGCTTTTATCTGGAGTGTTCCCCTAAGTCCCAATATCCTGCCTGACAGAAAGGACATGCGGAGAATGGGACAGAGACACATGCTCTGACCTACAGGCAGCCACTGTGCCCTCAGGAGTACCTGGCAAATTCCTACTGGAGCATAAAAGAGCTCATCCCCCTGATGGCTCTTGACAAAAGAACTGGCATCCCCAGAAATCATCACACCAGACGAATGACTGTTGTCGCATCTTGACACAGGTCTGCCTCTCTGGGATGGTTGTAAGACAGGAAGCAATTCCATTGTTCTCAGCACCATGACCAAGTCCTGAAGAGATGGTGCATTTTAGAGGTGAGGAAAATGAGTGCCAAGGTCACACCGTTAATAACTAGGAGAGTCAGGGCTTGGATCCTGATCCTCTGACCCAAAGTGTGAGTGCTTCTCTGTGACATGTCCCTCTTGTGTCCACACTACCTCCAGACAGTGCCGTGACTCAGGCACTGAGCTCAAGCCAGTGCTGCCCAAATACTGGCTCTGGCATTTGTCAGGATGTGTCACTTGTGTCACCTGAGGCCAGAGTCCTCTTTCTATGAGCATCTAAGCACGTGACCCCTCTATTTCATACTCCCAGTGCCTCCCCAACACCTAGAGAATCTGTTTAACACAGAGGAACCCTGTTTTTCAGGGATACTCTTACCTGGAACCCTAATGCAGACACCAGGTGGGACAGAGCAGAGCTGTTTTGGTTGAAGAGGAAAGGAGGAGGCTCAGGACTCTTCTCCATCACACCTTCACCCTCCCTCTGTCGTTCACCCCCTGACCAGACCAGCGAGCCCCAGGATCCCCAGGGACATTTTGAAAATGACTTGCTAATGAATCCCGATCTGGTCTTCCCATGTTGGAGCCTCCTTGACTTTGGTACCTCCAAGTCAGCTTTTTTTGGAAAGTCCTAACTCACTTATTGAATGACTAGTGTATGTAAGGATACCAATAAGAAGAAATGACTACTACAAAGGACAGTTTTGAAAATAAAACCAATATAACAGGAATGACATATACATAACACAGCAAAGTCTGATTTTGACCCATAATGTACTCCTCATCTTTACAGCCAACCTAAATGTCTGTTAGAACAAACCTGTATACTTTGTCTACTTTCAGTGCCGTTTGTTTCTTAACAAGCAACAAGGTTCGAGAACCTTTTCTTTTGCTTTAAACCATTTAAGAGTCATCCATCTGTTCCAGTACATAGATTCTTGTATTCTCTTACTACCTTGAGTAGCATGTGCCCCTGGGCAAGTACTATCTGAAATTCTAAACTCACTGATCTTTTAAAATAAAATTCATTGCACTTGCAGGTTTTTAATAAATTGAGATGAAGGTAAAATTGACCCCCTTTCTTCTCCCTCCTCCCAGGAACAAGGCGCTCTTCTTAAACTACAGAAACCCAAGTCTATCTTTCTACTCTAAAGATCATTTCTCACTAACATTTTCCACAGGGCAATACGTGCTCCAGAGTGATTAGTATACCCTTGCAAAGATTGCACTGGTGACTATGAATACCAAAGAGAAAAAGAAAAAAGGAAAGAAAGAAAAGACACTTTAGAATTCCAAGAGAAAATATGCTAAGTCATAAGAGATGGTCATAGTGGTATTTTTTGAAATTATGTAAATGTTATATACTTATCAAATAATGTTATGCTTATTAAACGTGTGCCAAACCTCTCAGCCTCGAGTACCCCACACCTGGGCAACCCTGTGTTACTTCTCTCCTGCTCACCACTAGCAAACCACTCTTCCCAAATATCACCTCCTTTCTGAAGCCTTCATGATGCTGAGAACTTTATTCCCATTTGTGGGGCTTTCATCTCTCCATGTAGACAAATGCCTCTTGGACCACTTGCCTCCCTCAGAAGACATCATTTGGGACATGTTGCTACACCCCCACTCTTTGGCCTTCAGTCCCTGTCTCATGTGTGTGTGTTGAGTAAATGAATCCTAACTGTCTTCATCATCAGTAGATCAAAGGAGTTAATGTGGTTTTGAAAATATCTATATGCTGCCCAGGAGACAGCTTTAGTGTTTGAACAGGATGTTTGGGTTCTTATGCCCACAGGGTAAGAGGACTGAAGGGAACCTTCAAGGCCAACTGATCATTCTTAAGTATTGAGAAACTGAAGCCCAGAAATGATATCCCCCCAAAGATATTCATCAAGGAAGAAGTCCGGGACCCAGAAGCAAAATGAGGGGCTCAAGACTCTGTTAAGCACCCACTTTATAAAAAAAGTTGCCCTCAGCTTTCAGAAACTCCTAGATGAGGTCCCTTCCACAGATCACCAGCAGTGAGCAGGAAATAGATATCTGGGTCAGGTGTGGCCTCACCTTGTTCTGGGCCAGAACGGTGACGTCATTATAATTGATCTGCCACCAAATGTCTTTATTTTGCTTTTGCAATTTTCCACTCTGCATCCTTAAAATCAGACCTTTGATCACCATTCTCAAGACACTAATCAGGAGGGTCACAGCAGTCCCACGTGGGGGACGGAGACCTGTCATTACTACAGTCTGCTGGAGAACCACACTGAGCACATCCGGGGTCCTGGCTGGTCCTGCCAAGCAGATGCCTTAAAGGCAGGGGCCCCCACTAGGATAAACTGGGTCCACTGAGACTTGTCTCTTCCAAGGATTCTTTTCTGACCTCCCCTCCGATTCCCGTGGCAACTACACTCCCCTCCCACCATTGTATAGAAACTTCCATTGTAGACAATGGTGATGACTACCACTTCTACTGAACCTTTACTGTGTGTTCTCCTTAGAGTCGTTCTTAGCTACGATCTGTCTTAACTTTAGGGCTGGTCTCCGAACCACAGGACCACACTCCCTTGTTCAGACTCTCTCTAACACCTTAGAAACAAAGTCCCTGAGACTCACATCCCTCTAGAGCCAGGTTTCTCTAGAGCCATGGTTCTCTACAGGGGAGGCAGGTGATGTTGGAGATGTAGGGGGTTTGCTGCAAATAGAGGGTGCTTCTGGCGTGTATGGGGTGGGGGCCCCGGCCGCTGCTAAGCATTGTACAGTGCACAGGACGCGTTCCCACACAAAAAGCAGCCTGCCCAAAATGTCAATAATGCCACTGCCATTGAGACACCCTCCTATGGAGAGCCCCCTTCTCTGAGAACCTGTGCTGACCTGTAGAAGCAGGTGTGGGTTCACAGGCTCATTATAAAATCCCTGTGTTCAGGGAGGGAGTCACGGGACCAACAAAGCATGGAGAAATTCCTCATGGGTCTTAAAAAAAAAATTTAAAAGGCAGGGCCCACTTGATTTATTCTGTCTCTACCTTAGGCATAGGAGCAACAACTTATACATGCATCTCTTTAAAATAAATTTGCAACAGGCTGACCTTGGTCTCTTAATAGAAACATTGGGTCCCCTGTCCAATTTCTGCACCTCACCTAGACTCTTCAAATTCACCTGCAGATAATCTAATTCATCGAAGGACAATATCTTTCTGTTGGGTAAAAGAGCTGACTTAAGCTTTTGATTTAAATCTGGTCACTTTTGATTTAAAAAAAATGTCCCAACCCTTTGGTGCTGCTGGCATTTTCTCCCAGGTCTAATAGAGACAAATCTTGTTACAGAGCACGTTGCCATTGCACAGACCAAAACATCTCCCCCCACGTGGAGAATGACCATTCCTACCACGCTGAGGATCTATTTTGCCACGGTTATTGTATTTCCTGGGCCAAATTACTTTGGCACATTAAAATTCCATGAGAGTAGGGAGGGAAAGTGTCAAATCAAATCTGGATTAGGGGTGGTGATGGTGGGGACGAGTAGAAATTCAATTCAGTTTTAAGTTTCCTTTCAGTTTTCTCATTGGTTAAGAGCTGAGAGAAAAAAATGGATTTTTCTAGGGATTCCTGGGCTCAGGAACCCAGGACAGCAGGCAGGTATTGGTATCCACAAAGCTCTCGGTTTGGGAACCAGGGTGCCTGGGAGTAAGTTTGGCTGGCTGGGGACTCAACACTGCAGGGGGGACTGTGTCCCATCACCCTTAGGCCAGGGCCTCTCCCTGAGGTCATAGGCCAGTGGGACCTGCCTGGCTGCATGAGAGGAGGCCCAGGTCTCACTGGAGGTGCACTTGGTGCTGGGGGCAGGTGGGGTGGGGAGGATAAGGTTGCTATGTTCTCAACTGGAACTGGAAGTGGCTGAGCGACACCTAGTGTCAAGGTCAAGATTATTTTAAAGGCCCAAAGTTGATCTTCATGAGTTCAGAGAGCTCCAGACAACCTTGTAGTGGGTGGGTTCCAGAAGCTGGATCCCAACCCGGGCTAACAGCAGGACCCCCAGACCACTCTCCCCTTCCAGGTCCCTTCCTGTAGCACCATGTAAATGCAGAGAACTGTCTTTCCCAGTACCCGCTTACCTTCTGGTAGAAAGTAATGACCTTCTGGTAGAAGGACCCACAATGGGCCACCTTGGTCGTAATGGAACCCTTGTCATCAGTGACCTGACGTCATGTTCCAAGTCAGCTCAGTCCCACGCTGGGAGTAGCTCCAGGTCTGGCAATGGTGTCTCTGTAAAAAGTTTTCTGTGGGAGGGGTGGGTGGCTCAGTCGGTTAATTATCTGCCTTTGGCTCAGGTCATGATCTCAAGAGTCCTGGGATCGAGTCCCACATTGGGCTCCTTGCTCAGTGGGGAGCCTGCTTCTCCCTCTGCCTTCTGCTCCCCCTGCCTGTGCTCTCTCTCTGTGTCAAGTAAATAAATAAAACCTTAAAAGAAAGAATTCTCTATGGGAACCCCTGTGTCCCATCATCCCCTACAGGCAGGAATCACCACGGGCTAATGGTTTCTCTCCTATCTTCCCCCTGTGCCCGACCATCTGCTGGCCTTGACCTGTCCTAGTGCCACATCTCTGATCCCTCCATTCTGGGGCCTGATTCTGGCCTCCTGCCAAGAAAGGGAACTGGCGAAAGGGAACTGGCGTGGTCCGAGCTCAATGTTATCTCTTCCGCTACTTCCGTGCACTGGGTTACTAGATACTCAAAACCACAGCTCAGAGGCAGATGTTCTCAGGAGTCTCATTTTTCAGGTAAAGAAACAGATGTACATGGAGGTTAAACAATTCCCCCTCAAGGCCCACAGTTAGTAAATAACAGAACTGGGATGGGAGCCCAGGTCTCTAACTCCAAAGGTCACTGACACTTCACCTAGCAACTTCGGTCCTTCCTTGCGATGCTGGGGTGCAGATTTTACAAGACAGCATCAGACTATTATTTATTGTGGACTTTGGAAGATGAGAAAGTGCATGAATGTGTTGCATATGCATGTAGGTGTGTGTGTGTTAGGGCTGTTGAGGGGAAATAGAGGGAGACTATCAGAGCCAAACACAAATATCCTCCAAGAAGGGGGCAGGGGGCCCATGCAGGAAAGCCCCACACCCGACCTACTCCTCCGTGGAGATGGAGCTGAAGGAGGGCGGCCCCTCACCCTTCGGTAGACTTGTTTCCAGAAGCCTTCATCTCCGGGGCTTTCTCCATAGAAGTCCGGGGCTATGAGAAACACTGACTCGTAGACCGCGGGGGAAGTGTGTCACCTTCTTATTTGCCAACACTTCCTTCCAAAAGCTGTCTTAAAACACAATGAAATCAATGTCGCCATTTGTAGGAAACACCCCCATTCCATGGAACTGCCTAAAAATGATGTTAAATTTGAAACTCTTCATCATAATCCTCGGAAAAACAATGGCTCTGGAAGACCTGCCCCCACCCCAGGTCCATATTTTCGAGCCAGCCCAGAAGCAGTGGGAGGGAAGCCCAAAAAGAATAATAAATAAAGGCTTACCTGGGGTGTCAAGCAGCTATGATGCAGAAAGTTTACATTCTAGCAATGGGTGACAAAAACTTGAAAAATTGAGGGCTGTTGATTCTCAATTTTCTGCTTCCGTGGTTTGCTAGGATCGTTATTATCTGTATTATTACTATTATGAAATTAATGTCCACTCGCTCTATGTATGCATACGTGAGGTACAGCCGGCCTTCCCCGATTTCCCTACGGCCCCCTTCTGTCTGTTCCGAGATGTATCCAACCATTCTAGACCTGTACAAAGGAGTGTGGGCATGCATGCATGTACATTTTACATAAATAGCATCGCACTAAAATGCTGTTCTGCCCTGGATATTTTTTCCCCACCTACGCCTATATTGGGGATATTTTATAGAATATAAATAGAATTTATATTTATTTATATATAGAATTTATATTTATATTTATATTTTATATATTTATATATTTAAAAATTATATTTTTTATATTTATATTTTATATTTATATTTAAAAATTATATTTATATTTTATATATTTATATATTTAAAAATATAAATATAAATATATAAATATGAATATTTATATATTTAAATTTATATTTATTTATATATAGAATTTTCTTTTTTTAAAGCTGGGTGAGTTCAATTGCATGGACGTTGTGTGGTATATTTTTATTTCTATAAGCTTCTGCCACTGCAATTCAGTGGGACTGTGATCAGGGAGGCTTGGGGAGAAAGCAACAAGGGGGCTGAAGGCTTCCTTGCCAGTACTAGGACCCGTCCCAGCCTCTCTTCACGTGGCCGCAGGCAGAAGTGATACAAGTGAAGAGAAAGGAGTGGCCAGCAGTAACACGGGGAGGCAGGGGGATGTTCTGGGAAGTCTGCCATTTGCTTAGAATTCCACTTGCTGTCCAGAGAAATACTTCTTGATAAAAAGATAAAAGAATTCCAGACCATTGTTATATATTTTTCTTTACTCCCTCTTGCTCTGTTTCGGCTCATGATTATAGAAAACAAGCTTACTTCATGGCGCACCTGGGTGGCTCAGTTCGCGTGAAGCATCAGACTCTTGGTTTCACCATCTCATGGGTGGTGGGATGAAGCCACGCTCAGTGGGGAATCTGCTTAAAGAGTCTCTCCTGCTGCTCCTCTCCTCACTCGTGCTCAATCTCTCCCAAATAAATAAATCTTAAAAAAAATAAATAAAGTAAAACAAACCAAGTTTACTTTAAGAAGGGTAAAACTCCTGTAAAAAAAAAAAAAAATACAGCGTGTCCATAGCTAAAAGTACTCCGTGTTTTTTAGAAGCCTGCGAGTGGGATGACGCTGGGGCCAGCCTGCTCGGGTTTGAATACCAGCTCTCCCTGCTCCTAGTCGTGTGGCCTTGGGCAAGTCATTTCAGCTCTCAGGGACTCAGTTTCCTCATCTTTAAAATGAGGACAGTAAGAAGTGTCTCCCCATGGGGTGGTGTGAGCTGAAATGGGTTTCATATATCAGGCGCTCACGGTGGGGTCTGGTACCCAGTCGACACTCCATAAGGCAGAGTTCCTGGGGCAAAGGGCGCAGTCCCAGGGTCCAAAAGACCCAGTCTGGAGCAGCAGCTATGCCCCCTGGGAGCTCCGAGCTCTTGCGTGAGATATTTCAGTTATCTGAGCCCCGGGTTCTTTGTCTGGAACCGTAATAACATCTACCTTCCAAGCCTGTCAGAAATGAGAGCCACAATGGTGCAAATCAGGGCTGGCATATCTGCCTCACGGGGCTCTTGGGGTACTGAGCGCAACAGGACATGGAGTACATGCACATAGAGGAACTTAGAGGAAGGACATGGTACACTTAGCCATCCCGATCATCACCACATAAACCAAACCACCTAAGACCAGTATGGGACCAGTATGCTGGTCTCTCCAGGCCTTTGCTGGGGCTCCAACAGAGACCTCTCACCCACGGTGCAGAAGAACTCTGGGTAAGTTCTTTCTGCTCCATTTCAATGTCCCAATCATAAAACGAGGACATGGGTTACCTGGCTCAAAGAGTAGTAATGAGTACTCAGTGAGCTAATACACCTGACACATAGCAAGGGTTCCTTACTCATTCTTTCTTTTTTTTTTTTTTTTTAAGATTTTATTTATTTATTTGAGAGAGAGGGAGAGAGAGAACAACAGGGAAGGTGAGCGGGGGAGGGGCAGAGGGAGAGAGAGAGTCTCAGGCAGACTTCCCACTGAGCACAGAGCCCTGTGTGGGGCTCGATCCCATGACCCCAAGTCATGACCTGAGCCAAAACTAAGAGTCATACTCTCCACTGACCGAGCCACTCAGGTACCCCGACTTGTTACTTCTTACTGTAGGGGTCCCAGCGAGCTTACCAGCACCCACCTCCGACCACCGCAAAATAATGGAGACAGATTCTCCTGCCCTGGGTCCCAGGTCCTTCGCAGCCAGCAGAAAAAGTTTTGCATCCTCTGAGCTTCAGGTTAGGATGATAACTGAGAAGAGAAAACAAAATCAGTCCATCACACATGCTCGTGCACACACACATACACACACACACGCGCGCGTGCGCTTTTTAAAGTGTGGCCTAAAGCCGCTCTCAGTGAGCAAATGAGATGTGTACTTTCTCTTTCCTTGAGCATGCTTGAGGAAATTGGGATGCTTAACCTATCCCCAGCGTGGACACTTCCTGAGACACGTCCGCAGCCCACAGACAGGCAGCTTTTTTTTTCTTTTTTAAGATTTTATTTATTTATTTGACAGACAGAGATCACAAGCAGTCAGAGAGGCAGGCAGAGAGAGAGAAGGAAGCAGGCTTCCCACTGAGCAGAGATCCTGACGCAGGGCTCGATCCCAAGGACCCTGGGATCATGACCTGAGCTGAAGGCAGAGGCTTTAACCCACTGGGCCACCCAGGTGCCCCCAGACAGGCAGCTTTGGCCCTGCACCCCCAAATCCTCGCCATGGGTCTCTCTCACAGTGTGAGCCAGCAAAATTGGTTTCCCGCTTTTGTGCTCAGTTTCTTCATTTAACTCACTCAGAGCAACAGGTCTGGCTTGTGGCTCATCAGCCACTGGGCGGTTAGGAGGGGTTCACCGATGACTCAGAATCAGGAGCGTTCAGACCTTCTGAGTCTGGGTGGGAGGTGGGGAGGAGGAAGAGGCCATCATGCTTTTCTCCCCTCAAAACACATCAGCATGCATTTTGAGGACACCCAAATGAAGCAGTGACTTGTTTTCTAAATGCGATAAATGAGAGCCTGCTTATTTGGGTCCCAATTGTGTGTCAGGCATGGCACTAAGCACAGGATACAGCGCCTGGCCAGAGAGAAGACCCGTGCCCTCGGGAAGCCGACAGTCACACAACATACACGCAAACACATTAAAGAGAGCATGGAAGATTCTAGTTAGTGAGGGAGAAGGATACTCTGATACTAATGTGTGTTCGGGGGTGGGGAGGCGCTTCTCCCCATCAGGCAGTCAGAAAAGGCCCCTCGGACAAGGTGGGCTCTGGGCTGAGTCTGGAAGCCTAAGAGGGAGCTCACCACAGGAAGAGTGCTGGGGGCGGGGCTTGTGGAATAGCAGGTAGCACTCCAGGCCAAGGGATCAGCAAGTCCCCAAGTCCCAAGGCCATGAAGACTGTAAAGGGCTTAATTTATTTGAAGTACAGAAAGGAGTTACTAATCATGTTACTGATGCATGCTAGAAAGGAGAGCCTCTTAAGTATCCCAGTAAGAGTGATTGCTCTCTTACGCCGACCCGTTATGTTGTTTGGCGCTCTACAGGCATGACTTCAGTTAATCCTCACCATTCTATGAGGTGGATGTCATATGTTATGTCAATGTTATGACTGTCTCCATTCCACAGGGAAGGTACCTGAGGCAGAGACAGGTTAATGCACTTGCTCAAGAGCACACCACTAGAAAGTGTCAGAGGCTGCTTTCAAACCCAAGGCTGTCTATCTCCAGAGCCCATTCTCTAAACAATAACCCAAACGAAGGAGCCAGCCCACCTGGAAGATGCTTCCAGAACCTTCTCTGTGCCTCATAACACTATAACATCCGCGATTTCACTTTAGATTTGAAAAAAAAATGACTTTGTTGTTGGTGATGCTTTTATATATCATTAATTTTACACCCTGTTTCTTTCTGCTTCTTACATCCATAGAAAGATGAAGAGTTCTTTGTTGTTGTTTTTCTCAAATAATCTGCTTTGCTCATTTGTCTCTCTAAACATAAGCAACAGAAGACTCTTTCCTACTTACTTCTGGTAGCCAGGGACAGCCTCTAAGAGTCTCTTGAAGGAAGGCTCAGTCATTTTTGGTATATTTCACACTGACAGTGACAATGAGCTGGGATTTGAGTCCATTCTCTACAACCTTCCACAGTTCATCCACTCCATCCCAGGAGGAAGTCCCAGAGTGACCTCCAACATTCAAATATGTTTCCATCCCAGATACCAGAGCCTTCTCTAGAACACATCACCAATGTTGTGCCTGGGTGGCACAAGTGTCACACAGGTGTCATATAAGAAGTTGTCCTCCAGTTTTGCAGTTTAACAAGGTCAAACACAGGGATATTCCACTCTGAGCCCAGCAGGCCAATAACCTTGAAAGGAACCAAAAGGATGTCTTTCCATAATTCAGTTTATGCTACACTCAAACCCCATGATAAGGTATCTGTATAATCTTTGGCTTCCGTAAGTGTATGGGTCATACTGGACCCTCTCTTTTGGGATATTGATGACAATGTCTTGGATCCATCTTGAGGATGCAATACCTCAAAGGACAAGAATAACCACAAGAAGCATTTATTGACTGATTCATTCCTTATTCACTTCTCAATACTTTTCTTCAGGAGCCCATTATTTACAACCAACTTTGGAAACCTTGCTCTTAAAGGGGCTTATGATCAATTATTAGAGGAACTAAGACATAAACAAATAGTTTCAGAGTTGAATATACCTTTCAATATTCATAGGCTAGAGACTTATAGGGGTTAAGAAGTTCCTTCTGATTGGGGAATTAGGGGTATGAAGGGTGAGGGTGGAGAAGTGAACAAAGATTCCAGGGCATTTGAACTTGACTTTGAAGAATGGGCAAGCTCTGGACAGCTGGAAATGTATCAAAAGAAAAATTTCAGAAGAGACCAAGATCCAAGTTCAAACGTGAACTTCATCTGACACCCGCCACTCATGACGGTTCTGCAGTATTTTTGAGAGTAAGGGCTAAGATGCTCCTTCCTAGTCTGCCTTTGCATCCACACCTCTGTGAGTGCAAGATACCAAAGACTTCCACAAAGCTAATCCCATTTACTAAACAGAAACAAGTCATTTGTTTGTCTTCTCTGCTTGTCCCAGCTTATTGCAATCTGTCATACTTCACTCTTTCCCACTGACCGTTAATGTCACTGAATAGTTTATTACACACACGAAAGGGAAACCTACACAAACAAATGATGTTTTTCTGCTTGAAACAGAACATTCATTTTTCTACTTAATTTTCCTGAGCCCTGTGGCTGACAACATTGGAGGGAATGGTACGAGTCTATACACAACAGCACCATGTCCGAATAATTGACAATAATTGTTAGCGAACCTCTGCCTAACGAGTATTGATTTGACAAACTTTCTTTCAAGAGAATGTTAACCATTCTAATTACATGGTCTAATTACATATCAAAGAAATGGTACCCAAATCCTACAGAGTTATTATCTATAATAATGTCATCCCTGCCAAGAGATTCTTCAAGTGTATCCCATCACCTTTAAAACCATCCCTTCTAAAGACAAACAGCCAAAGTTTTTAGAAGGCTATCCTCTACTTCTGTTGCTACTGGACGTGCTGGTCCAAACAGGGCAGAAATCTGTTGTCTCTGGACCTGATTAGTGAGAATAGCAACAGACTCCTTAATGCTGGTGTAAGTGAGTTTCCAACTGAAGTTTCTGAGATCCACTGTCACTAGGTTGATCTTGTCCATGGCAGATTAAAGGGTTGCACCCAGCCTTTGCACACTGAATGAACAGGAGATGTTCCAGGGGGCCTGGAAGCCCACAGTGAGGTTGGCAACGTCAAGCCACGTCACCAGCATACTGGTGAAGAGTGTCAGAGTAGTAGTGTTGGGTAGACAGCATGACCTTCAATCCCCAAACAGAGCCCAGACCTGAGTGAAGCTTCAGCTCCTAACCTGGGAGCCATGGATGGCATCTAACACCTGTATCACTGCCAAACTCAGGTGTTCAGTCTCCTGACCACTCATGGCTGGAGCTTAAATGGTAGTGCAGAGTTCCCTGAGAACCACAGCTTGCTTTCTGTTCAATGCCATTGGTTAATCAAAACCTTCCCTTTTCAGAGTCTGTCCTAACACATCTAGAAGCTGCAATCTTGAAGAAAGAGGCTGGGGCAGGGAGTCAGCAAAATCCTGGAAATGGATCCAAGTGACACCACTGACAAACTTCATGGTCCTGGGAAGGTCACAGCCCCACCCCCCCATCCTCCTAACACCCAAATCTCTCCTCATTAGTAAGGGAAAAATCAAGAGAACCACTCAAATGTAAGCAGATGGCCTGGGCTGGAATTCTAACTCCACCACAAATTGTGTGACCTCTGACATATTACTTCCCCTCTCTATGCCTTCATTTCCTGATCCCTAAAATGGGGGTAAAACTGTGAGGATTGAAAGCAACCCAGTGCCTGACATAGTGGCTGGGCAAAGAACTATTTCATACACATTAGATGACCGTGGGGGTAACGATGATGATAGTGATGACTGATGATGTTGATATCATCACAAGGATGATGATTATCACCTGCTGAATCCATCTTACAGGAAATACTCCTAGACTGAGCAAGCTGAAGGCTGGGAGGGGGCTTACCCACAGCCACTACCCATCCATACCCCTCACCTAGTCCTGGGGACCCCAGGGAGACATTACTGACTTCCCATGAAGTAATATAGGATAGCAGGCCCCTTAGAAAGCCATCGCTATCCCCAGGTGAGATGGCCCAGCCACCAGCTGGGCAATTGCTCATCAGTAGAAAAGATTCAGTTTCCTCCTACCATGGGCTTTCTTCCATATTCCACTGGCAGGGAAGGAGCTGGCATCTCCTAGTCACCTCAGGATTAGTAGACTTGCTATGGCTCTCAGGGCTTGATCTAAGGACCACCTACATCAGTGTCTGATGACCAGATGGATAGGTTCAAGGGCCCCACTGCAGACCCTCTGAACCAGCTGTCTTGAGTTGACCCTGGAAATCTGCATTTAACAGGCCCTCATGTATCCCTATGTACACTAAGGCTTAAAAAACTTTGAGACAGTTTGAAGTGAGGGGGGGAAGGGTAGCCAATGACTATCCATCCTCTGGTTATGTTCCTTCAGTAGCAAGCTTCCCTCCCTGCCATGGGATTACTGAGTCTTAGGTCTTGCCAACCTCATAGGGCTGTTTCCAAACCTGTGGACTAGAGGGGTTAGCTTTTCTCCAAACCAAACTCCTCAAAACTGGTTCTTCACCCAGCTACAGATTCTCTTTCTCCTCTACTAGAACAGCTCAGAGTCAAACTGGCAAATCATCTGAGTCTAGACTCCCATGCTCTAACCATAGTTAGGGTTCCATGGACCTTTTTGACTCAGATGGTTACCAGATATATGTGGCCCTGAATAAGTCAGTTACATCTATGCCCTAATTTCCTCAATTTCAAAATGACATGACAACAGCCCTCTCAGAAGGATGTTGTAAAGATATTGTGAGATTATGTAATTCCTTAGCAAGCTGCTTCCCATTTAGCAGGAACTCAATATAGGAGCATCCTTGATGGGGAGGTCATTGAACCGGTCATAATGTCAAAGCAAGGATTCTAGAAACAATGTCTTATTACATGCTCTGCATCCCCTCTCCCCCTCCCACACAAACTTCTTAAAACTTTCACCCCTACTCTAGATAATTTTAGATGCTTTACATTTACAGATAGTCTTTCTCTGAGAAACTCTGAGGCCAAGGTGAGTGTGTGGGTCCCTCCTTGTATCCTCAGATCCAGCACACTGTTGGGCCTTTAAAGTAATTTTTAAAGTAATTTTTGTATTCTTATATTTTTAATATATTTATATTTTGAGTAATTTTTGTATTCTTATATTTTTTAAAAGATTTTATTTACTTATTTGAGAGACAGAGAGAGCACAAGCAGAGGAAGGGGCAGAGGGAGAAGGAGAGGTAGAAACAGACTCCCCACTGAGCAGGGACCCCCCCCCCACCCCCAACGAGATTTGCAATCCCAGGACCATGAGACCATGACCTAAGCCAAGAGCAGCCACTTAACCAAGTGAGCCACCCAGGTGCCCCAGTACTCTTTGTAATGTGCTTACACGTTGATATGGTCAAAATCAGAAGAAGATAACAGTGAGATTTGGTGTTGGTGAGAGTTTGTTTAATCAACAGACATACACTGCTGATAGGAATGTTAATTGATAGCAGTTTTTCCATAGGCATCCAAGTCTTAGAATATACTCATTTTTGACTGAGAAATTCCAATTTGGGATATTTGACCTGAATAAAGATCATATGATAAAATTTAACTACAGTCAAAAATCAGACACAAACTGTATACCTGAAATGAACATAACCCTCTATGGTAACTATGCTGGAATTAGAATTAAAATCTTAATTAAAAAAATTAAACACAAACTTTCTGTCCAACAGAAGGGGCCCGGATAAATAACCTGGCATGAATCCATATGATTGAGGAGGACACAGTCATTCAAAATGATATTTTAAATGTACATTTATTGACTTGGAAAAACAGTCACCATGTTTTAAGTAAGGAAGCACACTGTAAAAACGACATGTGCAGGTGTCCCTGGGTGGCGCAGTCAGCCAAGCATCTGACTCAATTTTGGCTCTGGTCATGATCTCAGGGTCATGAGATCAGAGCCCCGTGTTGGGCTCTGCACTAAGCACAGAGTTAAGATTCTCTCTCCCTCTGTCCCCCGCCCCCCAGCCCCACTCTCTCTGTCTCTCTCTCTCAAATAAATACATAGATATATTTTTTTAAGAGACATGTACAGTTTTCCATTTTTATTTCTTAAAAAGGCACACAGGCAGCACAGCAAAGATCACATACACCAAACCACTCCAAGTTGTTCTCTCTGAATGATAGAAATCATATTGGGTGGTTTCTTCTCCTTATTTAATTTTCATGTGTTTTGTCCTAATGTCTGCAACGAAGAAGAAAAGTGAAAGTTTTAAATAATAGTACACCCTATAGACTTGCATTTGTGGAGTAAAAGTACGGGCTTTCACTCCTGCTGTCTGAATTCTCAGATCAGGAGAACCTCACAGCGGTCTGGGTCCTCACACCACTTGGGCACCTGGCTTCCCTCCGTGGGCTCTAGGTATTCCCTGTTGAGCTCAGTCCCTTCCATTCTCCATGGCCTTCAGAAGGGGAGAGCATCAGAGGCGCATGATCACCACCAGGAAAACAGTTGCCGTAGTTACAGACCCACCTACTTTGTGTGAAGTGCTTGATTGGCTGGAGTGGAAAATCCTGAGGTTAAAAGCAGCTTGGGGTGGGGGTGGGGGAGTTTCTGAAGGGACTGTGGTCGCTGAGAGGGGCCACACTGTTCCGCACTCTGCTTCTCCAGGCCTCCTCCCTTCTAGGAGCCGGAGTGGTTGATGGGGGAGGCCACGTGGCTGCACGCCCAGCAGAGGGGCAGAGTTTGGTTTCTTATGTCAGTGGGGGTAGTGCTCAGACTCAACACGGGGCTCTGATCTCATGACCCTGAGATCATGACCAGAGCCAAAATGGAGCCAGCAACTTTAGCCCATCTCTGCTTTCTGAAGAGATTATTATGGAGGGAGGGTTCTTTCTGCCTGGTTTATGGTTTCCTCAATCCTGGCCAGCCTGTGCCGTAAACCAGACAAGCCAGCTGCTCAACATCCACGATCAGATAGGATGAGCTGATCCAGGGTGGGAGAGTTTTAATGGGATCTCTGGCTTCTCTCTAGCTGCCTTCCCTTTCCTCCTGCTCCCTCCACCCCAGCTGCCTCCCTTCAGCTTGTCAATCTGTGCCTTACTCATGTTTAGAGAAAAGGTAAAGGTTTGGAATGTGTGAATTTGAACTTGTCCAGAAGCAGATAAAGGCGTGGAAGTACAAGATGAGCCCATAATCCCCCTGACGGAAAGACGGAGCGGGAGAGGCAACCCTCCCCCTGTCCTCACACGCTCTCTCACATCTCCTTGGGTGTTTTGGGAAAAGGCATCAACCAACCTCAGGTTTTGCCAAGTAAATAAGACTGGATTTGAGCCTCTGTTTTCTTACTGACAAAGTAGAAAAATGCCGGGGGAAGAGCCCTTTGACCTTTCCTGTTCCTTGTTCTAAAACCCTAGGGCTCTGGTAGACTTATAATTAACCAAGTATCCCATGCTGGGAGATGGTAGCATGTTCCTTTCAGGTCTGCTTACAGGTTTGCCAAGGGAGCGTCCCTGAAGATGTAGCACACCTCGTACTAGCCCTCCCAAGTATGAGCAAGTAAAAGTCAGCTAGTACCTGTCCAGGTGTCCACTGCAAACTTCCTGCTGTGTTCTCCACTCTTGCAAATAGTGGTGATGCTGTCAGCGAATACATAGCCAAAAAGATAGTAAATGTTTGAAGAGTCACAGGACAGTGGAGTAAAGGTTGAACTTGTATAAAGGGGGGAGACTGTTTCCTAGAGCGGAAACAAAGCAAGTTCCTTGGATCCAAAAGCCACTCCTTTAGGTGATCATGCAGACGCCAGTCCTAGAAGCCAAGGAGGGGGCACTGGCCTTGGCTTCCTGACGATGACACGATGCTCGTTTCTGAAAATGTTTCATGAGGGGCCAACAATCTCCTTTCACGGCGACATAACCTTTTATGTTCTTCAGCACCTGATATTTATCCTGGGAGGGTAAAGACTCCTCCCCCCTGGCTTTGACGTGTTGTTCTTTCTCACACCTGTTTCCACCAGGAATGAGTCCTTGCCCCCTGAATGGGGCCTCTCACCGTGTAGGGATCCTTAACCATACTTTGAAGTTTTCTTCTGGCGCTGCGTAAAAGCTCAAATCTAGCAGGTTGGTTGAGCCTGAACCCCGTATTTCTGATTTGAATATTTATTTTGTGGTCTTTGACCCTGTCTCCCAGATTACCACTCCCAACCCCCTACAAAGTCTTAGCAAGAACAAAAACATCCAGAAAGTGGAGGGGGGGAGGGGCAGCTGTCTGCCCACTAATCAAAGATACTAGATGAGTAACAGTGAGGTTTACCTCCCAAGCCACTTTCAAGAATGTTCTACGTTTTCTTTTTTTTTTTTTAATATTTTATTTATTATTTGACCGAGAGAGAGAAAGATCACAAGTAGGCAGAGAGGCAGCCAGAGAGAGGGAGAAGCTGGCTCCCTGCTGAGCAGAGAGCCCGATGCGACGCTCGATCCCAGGATCCTGGGATCATGACCTGAGCTGAAGGCAGAAGCTTAACCCACTGAGCTACCCAGGCACCCAATAATGTTCTATGTTTTCCAAGAACACCCTCATGGCTACAGTGTCTCAAACACTGAGCAAACAAAGTGTCCTTGACTTAATACGTCTTTCTCTGGCGAGGGTGCACTTTGAACCCATAAGCATGATCTGCTTCTCCAACCGATCAGGGGCCTGTGTGGCCCTAGGCTTGTCGTCTGAGCAGCTCCTCTCCGGCGTGTAGCTATCGAAAGCCAGGCAGGATGTCCCTTCTGCCTCCTCCACCCTCTTCAGCTTCTTGTCAGGAGAGACCAGAACCCCTCCCGCTTCCTGGTATTTCCGCTCCACTTCTCGTGTGAAAAGTTCCCAAATAACTCTCTAGCCAGGCACTCAGGGCTATGCTCTCGTGCTGTGAGCCCAGGGGGCCAAGACTGCAGGGCAGAGGACTATATCCTTAAAGGCTCGGTGAGGGAGGAGGTGTTGACCTACCCCCCCCCCCCCAAGGAATTGACGCCCCCATTGTGTTGATTCCTGCGCAGTGAGGACTGTGGTTCCTGACTCGCTGGCCTGGAGGAGGTCGTGCAGCGAGATGGCTGGGACCACTGGTCTCGAAGGAGGCCTTGGACACGTCAGGGATTGTCTAAGCCACAGGTTTCCTTATTTTTAAATACCCTAATGAGCTCACGTGAGGATTAGATGAAGCAACAGAGGGACGCAGGACACAGAGGGTGGTGCCTGGCATGGAACCAGCCAGGGAGTGACAGCAGGTTTGTAATACGGGACTGTTGCCTCAGTCAAGGTCATGACCTCTGTCGAATGGGGGCTACAGAAAGGAGAGGTTCAGGTAAAAGACCTTGCTGTCTTCAAGTTCCTCCGGAGCCGCTGTGACATGTTCGTGGCTGCCACTGGGAGACACCACTTGTGTTTCTATTCTAAAGGCATTAAGGCCGAGGACCTTTGGTCTAAATAGGTGTCGCCCGAGAAAGATACAATGCAAGTCAAACACGTAGCTTAAAAATCCTCAGCAGACTTCGTTGTAAGAGGAAAAGAAACAAGGAGAATTACTTATCTAGCGTATGCTGGATTTTATCACTTCACCGTGTGATCAGTATGCTAAAAAAATGGAGGTGTGACACAGTTTTCTTCATGCTAAGTCTCCAGACTTTGGTGTGTGTTTTGCACACATCTAAATGTGGACTTATCCCCCCTTCCAGTGCTCAGGAGCCGTACGCCGCTCCTGGTGAGAGAAGCAGGCAGCACAGACCTTAAGCTTCTCTCTGAACTCCCTGTCTAACCTGCTGGGAAATAGTGATGATCTTTATGGGGTTGTTGAGGGCTCTGGGAATTTAGAGCCCACACCTCTGTCAGGGATCTTTCCACCTTCCATCTGATTCTTAAACATTCTAGGAAACCACTTGCTGACAAAGAAGCAAGTTGTCTGTGTCACTGTGTGACAGCCTTGCTGACGTCATGAATCTGAGAGCAGGTGTACCCACCCATGCCCGCATCGAGGCTGGTCACAAGCTTGTGACCCAGCCACGGCGAAGGCTGAGGGTCAGTACGCCGTGGCCCATCCGTGCGCTGTGGCTTACCGCTCTGATCTAAGTCTACTAGGCAGTTGCTGTGTGTGTATGGGAGCGGGGGCACGAGGAAGCTGGCCTATCAGGAGAGAAGGAAAACTTCGTATTGCAAATCTGTACAAACACTTTTATGGTTCCCCAAGTGCTCGTACTTGAGTAACACTTCCTTCCCACAAAGAATGACCAAGTGGCCTCAAGAGCCTGGGTGCCCCAAGCCATGACTGTCCACGACCCAAGCTAAGGAAAAGTGAGCTGCTCTAGCCCGGAGCTGGGGGCCAGCTTCCTGCAGGCGTGTGGTGACGTCCTGTGGGGCAGGATGGACAGCGGGGCCCAGCACGGAGCCGTGGGCACTCGCAGCGCAGCACACCACCGAGCAGACCCCCTGAGGGTCACACAGCTGGATCTAGGGTGCGGTGGCCCCTTCTAGATGAGTGAAGTGAGGCTCCGTGTGGGAAATGATCTCAGCGGCAGGAAGGATATCGAGGCAAATGGAAAGCCCTTCTGAGGAGGGAAAGTAGCTGTCATTCCACCCTTGCCATCAGACGCTTATGGCTGGCATTGGGTCCTGCTTCCTCTAAGACAACAATTCTTCATTTTCTTTGAGAGGCCAGTGAAAGATCCCAAGATAAATGCATATATACATGAATGTATATGTATGTGTGTGTATATATGTATGTATACATGCGTATATGTATATATACATATATATACATACATATGCATGTATACATACATACGTATACTTACATATATACATATACATACATATATACATGTACATATACATATATGTATGTATACGTATATATGTATATATATGCATGCTGGCAAGGGGTTCGTAGAATGGATTGTACTCCCAGGTACACACGTAAGCACTGGGCTCAAAGGTCCTTCAACTCAAAATCTGACTCTGCGACTCCACCAGCTATAAGCCCCATGCCTTGGGCAAGTTAATTGGCCTCTCTTAGACTTTCTTCTGCGGAATAATAACTTCCGCGTGGTGAGATTAAATGAGATACTGCAGACGAAGCTCTCAGAACAGCGCCGTCGTGTGGGACATGCTCAGTAATGTTCCTGACCCCCTTGAAGGCCTTCAGAAAGGAGCTCCCATGAGAACCATAGCTTGCTCCCTGAAAAGGTGTCCTTTGAGTGCCATAAGGCTTTTGAAATGTCAGATAACCAAGGGAAGGGTGGGTTTGGAATCCTGATAATTGGAATGGCCAATTAAGGCACGCTTGTTAAGAGTTTAAGGAACTTTGCCCTTTCCTTTTCATATTTCAGTAGAAGGGTAAACTTCAAAGTCAGCTCTGCCATGTGGGAAGCTAAAGGTCAGTCCCCTGCAGACTTATTTGTGTCCCCGTGCCATCACGATGTCTGTCCCGCCATACAGCCCTTCTAGGGTGGGGCGTCTCGCACCCATCCTCTCCCAGCCACCGTGAATATGTTAACCTGAGTAGGCTCCGCCTGTAGTCCTGTTAACCTGAGTAGACTCCGCCTATAGCCCCAGGGCTCTGCTCTTTCTCCTTCCGTCACATTGCCCTACTTCTAAAGACTTGAATTAGCAGTCAAAACTGGCTAAAATCCTGCCTAAGGAAGTGTTCCCCATACCACAAATCATAACCATCTGGCAGGTCTACTGCGAGGGCCAAAAGATGTTCTTGTCTCAGGCCCCAACAGATACCCAAGGTTTGGGTGCTGAAGGTGCTGTCCCCACATATACCTCACAGGTTTGTTAGATCATAGTGGAAACGTCTTCTAAACTGGGAGAAGCTGTAGAAATGCACTGTGGGGCTACCCACAGTCCCTTGTGGCGTTCCAATAGTGGGGCTCGCGAGAGGCCAGGGGTGGCTTGGTACAGCGTTGCTCCTAGTGGGTTTCCCAGACCAGCAGCGTGTCTGTCACCTGGAATTGTTAGAAATTCAGATTCTCAGGCCCTCACCCAGGCCTAGGGAATCCTAAGCTCGGGCACCAGCCCATAAGTTGGTATTGTAATAAGCTCTCCAGGGGCCCGTGTTGTTCGCTAAAGTCTACAAACTCCTGGTTTGGAGCGTCCTCCTCTACCAGGTCTGGCATTAGTAGGTTGCTAATGAACACAGCTGGGCAGGGGTCCAGCCAGATGAGTCCAGCTGGCGTCCCCGGTTCTCATGGAACATGTTCTTCGGTTACCACTCACAAAGCCCTCTTTCTTCAGGTGCTGAGGCTGGACTAGGGCTGTGTGCCATGAAATGACTTTAAAGGGTTAATGCACCTCAGACCCGGATGAGAATCTGGCCGACTGACAACCCCTCCTTCACACAGGAGTCTGCAAGATGAGATATTGGCTTCTGACTTTGATGTCATTGGTTGACTGACTGAACACAGTTGAAGAAACCCAGTGCAGTATGACCACCTATTTCTGGCAGCCCAGGATCCAGAAAGTGGTCGAGTGTCTGAAGTCTGCTGGTGGTTAAATGAACACGGGTCAATGAAGCAGAATCCTAGCCAGGCAAAGGCACTGGGGTGACTGTGTGGGGCCAAGATCAGGTGTCGCTTTCATAACGAACTAGTTGTATAATTCTGGGTGATTTCCTTCACCTGAAGGGCCTTGGCCCTCACCTATAACACAGAAACTCAAAACTTTCTTTTGAGTAGTGGTGCCCTGCAGTCTTGAAGATTTTAGAACCAGAAATGGTGACTAGTGACCTCAGCATGCAAAGAGTGAGGGACACCTGGATGGCTCAGTTGGCTAAGCATCTGACTCTCGGTTTTGGCTCAGGTCGTGATCTCGGGGTCATGAGCTGGAACCCCGCGTTCAGATCTGCGCTCAGCATGGAATCAGTTGGAGATTCTTTCCCCCTTCCTCAGCTCCTCCTCCCACTCACTTTCTCTCTCTAAAATAAAAAAAATAATAATAATCCCTTTTTAAAAAAATGGAAAGAGAGAGCAGAGGTGGAACCGTGATATACTAGCAATGTGCTTCTTCAAGCGCCTTGCTAAACTGTGGGAGGTGAATTCTTCCCGAGATTCTGCATTCTAAATATAGCCCAGGTAGGCTTGTCCCTCAGTCTAGATGTTAGAATGATTCACCTTATTTCGTTGTCTTGGAAATGTTCTAATTATGCAGGGGCCACTGGCCCCTTCTAGCCGGAGTCTGGTCTTGAAATGCAGACCTCTGCTTATCCAATTCTTAAAGTTATAGTTTGAATCAATCAAAGTGCCTTCCCATGTCCTTCTCAACCTCAACTCACGGGCTTTATAAAGGTTTTGCTTGTTAAACATCAGCTTTCGGGGCAGAGGGCTGTCTTTCTTCTTCTTCCTCCTCAACCCTTGCATAACGATCTCGGTTTTAACCTTTTACCAAATTCTGTGCTTGTCGCTGTTGGAGGTTACTCCAATGTGTTTGAACAGGTAACTTCTACCTTTGAACTTCTATCGCAATAGGTTCAAAGGTTCCAGGGAAGCTTGTGGGTCACTCTTGGGACAGGACGCATTGGCTTCAGATGTGGCCTTGTTGCAGGAGCTGTGGAAGGGGCAGAGGTGTCTGAATGAACCGGTACAGCCAGCCGTGAGGGGGCATTTTCTGGACGCGGCAAGTGAGTGTATTCTTACAAGGTAAGCTGCAGTAATGCTCCCTACTCTAAAGTTTATACATTTATGGGACAGCTAAGGACGGGGAGTGGGAAGGTGAAATGCAGGTCTCTTCTCTGTCTAAGGGCTCTTTTCCAACGTGAGATTACCCTTGGTTAAGTAGTAACCTCTGCTGACCTGCGTGGAGGCAAAGGAGAAACCAGTTGTAAAGTGGTTGGAAATGTGAAAGCTGGCAGGGGGTAGGTCTGGGAGAGAAAGTTGTTAATTTCACTAAATGGAAACTAACACAGAGTTAAAAGCCTTAACTAAGGGTTAGAGACCGAACCAAGCTGCCTGTCTACATCTTTCATTCAAAACTTTGTCTGTCAGAATGGTTACAAAGGCTATCTGCCAGCTGCTGATGGCAGCAAATCGCATTTGGAAGGGACTAGGGGAAGAGAACCCTTAGTGGACACTGTCTTGGGTGCCGGAGTCTATACTAGGTGTGTGACTGTGTGATCTGCGTTTCCTCATCTACCTGCCACCTTCTGTGAGGCAGGTGGTATTGTTCCCTTATCACAGGTGAATAAGGGGCTTTGGGGCTGTTCACAGCACGCCCAGGGCTACCTACCTAGGAGGCGATATGGCTGAGATTAGAGTCCCATCAGTCTGTCCCTCTAGGCTGCTGCCGCCTGATGCCGAATTCTCGTCTGTTTCCAAAATCTTCCATTATCTCCTGAAATCTTGGGAGGGTCACTTATGTGCACCGAGGATAGAAAAGGAATGCGACTCCGGCTGGACTTTTTAAATGACCGAGGTACTTCTGAACTTGGGCATCCAGTCCTGAAGGAAGACAGGAAAAAACAAACAAACAAACAGAAAAGTTCCTCTCACTCCAAGCTCTTCATTTAGCTGGTAAAAGAAGCCAGCACTCTGGGTGTTAGAATAGCTGAAACTTGACACCTAGTCCGCTCTGGCGGGAGGGAGCTGCTTCTTAAAGGAATGAGCTCCTGAAACTAAACAAAGCCAAGGTTCCTCCAGCTGTGAGATGACCCAGGAGATATAGATTGGCAAGATGGGCTAACCACCTCTTCCCACACTTGGTCTCTCTTCCATGTCTAAAGTGGGCTCCTGTGAGGCCAAGGGATCAGCTGCCATCTCTGAGATTGCAACATAGCTCACCCTGGCTTTTTTTTTCCTCCCTAGTTTGGAGGTGTTTAGGACTTCCTCCCTGTAGAGAGAGAGTCCTAACCTAGCTCTGCTAAAGGGCCAGGACCATGCTGAACTTAACATAAGCCTTTTTGAAGTGACTAAGGCTGGAGAAAGTTGCTTCATTCTGGGGTGTTGGTTGTGGGGGCAGGTGGGAGCAAGAGAACTCATGATTTCGGCCTCCAAATTTAGGAAGCTCTCGTGCCCTTCTGTGGTCCCAGCCTTAGGCAAGTCCAGTGAGACTCCTGCAGGTCCTGATCTCCTGCAGACGAATCTCCAGGACACTTCCAGGGGGTCTACACATTCAGAACAATTTTCACAATAACACTAAGAAGCGATTTGCCTTTTCCTGTTACCGGCTCACGCGGGTACAGTGGGTTTTCCAGAAGCTGCAAGACACGGGACCAATCAGACAGGGCATGGTGTACATGCTTGTCGCCTTCCTTTCAGAAGGTCCCAGTTTTTAATTTGGGGAGGTGAGAGAGGCAGCAGACTAGATTTGTGGTTTATGTTTTAAGGTATGAGAGGGATGAGCTTATAGGTCAGAGGAAAAGAACACAGCCTCTTGGTCTGTGTCTGGTGGCTCCTGACTTGCTTGTTTTGTTGACTTGATTGGAAGTGCCTGGGGACAGAGGCAGGTGGGGGTGGGGAGGCACAGGGGTTGGAGGAGGGTGACCCCGTGCCAGGTGCCCCAGCATCGGGAGGGATGCGAGGGCTGAACTCCCTGCCCTGGGAGTCGAGGGGGGAGCAGTGTCCCCTTCCTGGCACAGGCCGTCTGCTTGGGGCTCCTGCAGTTTGTTTGCTTGCTCTGTCTTGGTTTCACGGTAGTCAGACCCTGGAGCAAAAGGTGATTGTGGGCTCCCGGCAGGCTCTTGTTTCAGCCCTAGGGCTAGGGGTTAAGGCTTTGAAAAGGAGCCAGGGCAGCCTGGGCGGCTGTTCTCCTCCTGGCCAGAACAGCTTCCACTTTCAGTTGTGAGAGAAAAACCAGGAAGTGAGGTCCCTGAGCACGTTAGAAAGCCCGGCCATGGCCTGACTCGGGACAGCTCAGGCAGGGCACTGTGGGGGACACTCGGAGCCGTGACCACCTGCCTGCCGGGATGCTGTGAAGCCAGCCGGTCCCTGGAGGAACCGGGGCTGAGGGAAGAGGGCCAGGGATTCTGTGCCAGGAAGAACCCGGAGCCAGGAAACTCCGTTCGGAGGAAGCTCTGAGAAATGCACCCCTCTCACAGGGTAAGGGGAATGTGGGGGGGGGGGGTATTTAGCAAGGGGTCTGGTGAGCATGGGGCAGAGGCTGAAGGGGCACCCTCACCCCCAGCTTCAGCCCATCTAGAGCCTGCCGGGTCCCTGGCACGTGTCAGTGCTCCCTCTCTCTCTCTCTCTGTCTCTCTCCCTCTCTTTCTCTCAGATCTCTAAGGGACACCTTTAAACCTTCCTTACCAGAAGGCACAAAGGGAAGGAGGAAGTGGACGGGGGGGGGGGGGGGGGGGGGGATTGGATTTTTTTTCCTTCTCCTGCCTCTCTTGGGGGAGGAGGACTACACGAGAGACCTCTTCAATTTTCATTGTGAACATTGGCTCCTTCTATGGAGAGAGGTAATGAATGAGTGGAGGATAGACAGTTTCTGGATGAACTTAGCTCTGTTTCATGGGTAGAGCCACAAATTGAATCTCAGACGGACTTCAAGGACCCTCAAAGAGTGAGCTGGAGGAAGGAGCTCCCTGGTTGGGGCTTATTACCTTGGGTGGGTATTAATCTGCTGCGTGGTTTGAAAAGGCAGATTGAATCTGGAGCTCTAATATGTAGGTGACTCGTCCTTTCCATCAGCCGCAGAGTCTTAAAAGTAGTTATATTTAATTTTGAAAAAGATTGATTTAGTAAAAAAAAAAAATTAATGGAATAATTGATTTCACTTGACCCCTCCCTTTCTATTCCAGCATGAGAGTAACTCTGTCGGGGTCCCCTCCAATGGATAAGTATTTGAGATGAACACAGAATAGTCTTGGAAGAGGCAGGGTAAAAATTCTTGTAGGCATCACTTGTGTGCTTGGCACCATGAAGAGAACAAAAAACAAAGGCCACAAATGCTTATAAAACAGGCAGATTAAAGAGTTAAATAGATGATATGCAATAAGGTGCAAGGTGGGGGTTCTAGCAAAATGCAAGGTAGGTGTACCCCCAGGTAAACACATTCCAAGTTAATTTAAACACACACACACACACACACACACACTCCAGTCCAAACAGAATGTTTCCGCCGGATATTTCTCTAGGTCCTGACCTAAAGTAGTCTTCTCCCCCAGGCTATATTCTAACTCCTCAAGGGCAAAAGCACTGACTAGAGCATCAGAGTATCATTGAATGCTTAAGTGCTAAAACACAGTGGGGGCCACAGATTCTATAGGGAGGCTCGGGATCCGAGAAGGAAAGAAAAGATGGAAGATGGAGCCATGGTCAGCACCAGCTCCTAAGAGCTGCTCTTAACATTTCCTTAAGACAAGCTTATGACGTGGATGGTTTCACCATGTTAACTGCTGAGGAGGCTCAGAGAAGCGAAGGACCTTTCCAAGGTCAGACAGAGATCCAAGGTATAGTCCGTGTGCTACTGGAAACCAGGCTGCATCCACTCCTGTGAGGAGTTAGTCTTTCTTCAGATTTCCTAGAAAATCGCATTTGTACAAAGATTTTCCTACGTGGGGACCTGGGAAGATACTGAGTTCACTTACGTATTAGTACTTTCAGATGGGGACATTTTTCTAGAGCTGCAAATATGACCCCTTCCATTCATTCACTATTTTCTGTGGGGCAGTGCTAGGACTTTTTTGGGGGGGTGGGGTGGGGGGTTGAGTTTATCTTTGAATCTTCTAAACAGTCCTGCAAAGCGGGTTCGTTGTTTCACAGATGGGGAAACTGAGTCTTAGCCGTAAAGAAACTGGACAAGCTCTGAAAAGGTTGAAACTGGGATTTGAACTTTGGCTTCTGTGGTGATGGAGGCAAATTTGTCTCCATTCCAGATGAGTCTAGAGGTGCCTGGGTGGCTCGGTCACCTGAGGGTCCCGCTCTTGTTTCGGCTCAGGTCATGATCTCAAGGTTGTGGGCTGGAGCCCTGCGTCCAGTCTGCTCCCCACCCTTCCCCTCCCCCAGCTTGTGCTCTCTCTCTCTCACTGACACACATACAAATAAATAAATAAATCCTAAAAAAAGAAAAAAGAAAAAAAAATATCCAGGTGAGTCTAGTTTCGTGCCTTGACAAAAGAACTAGAAACCGGAAGAAACCTCTTTTTTAAGAACCCTCCCATTTCAAATCCTTAGAGAAAGCAAGCAGACGGGTGGTGCCAGGGTCGGGAGAGGAATGCGGAGTGAGTGCTTAATGGGCACAGGCTTTCCTTTGGGGGTGACAGAAGTGTTTGGGGACTAGACAGAAGTGGTGGTTGCACAACAGTGTGAATATACTAAATGCCACAGAATTGTTCACTTTAAATGATGTTATATGAATCACACCTGGGGGGGGGCAAAATTGTCCTACCTCCAGGCAGGTGATCTTGGGCCAGGATCCGGCAGCCAGTGAGAAACCAGGCATGAGGGTTGTGCTCCTGCCGGTCACCTATTGTTGGCCAGCAGGTGCACTGACCCTCACTGGGTGTGCAACCCGAGGTGATTTTCAGGCATGATGACCTGTCCCCAGCAGCCCCAAGTCAGCCAGCATTGTTCTTGTCCCACTCTGCTGTAAATGCATGAAGGGCTTTCTCTCCCCAGGGCAACCAGGCATCTGAGTCAAAAGAGGACTCTCTCACTCACTCTTCCCCTGGAAACCTAGGGCCTGACATGTCATAAGCTCTTAATTCATGTCTTTTGAATAAATCCATGAGTCTTGGAGTTTGGAAAGTCAAGCAGCCTTGTACAGCTGAGACCAGGTCATGGTTTTGTCCCTCTTCGGGGGAGCTGGTAGCTGATCTTGGGGTCTCTGTGGGTCAGTCTGCCCTATGAGGTGCAAGTTTGTGAGTCCCTGCAGGACAGGATATAGGGGTGGGCTAGGGTTGGAGGAGAGAGCTGGGTCAGAATTAAGGGCTACGCGGTGCCCTCTCCAACAAGACATCCTCTGTTTAAATAGAAATGAGAAGTTGTTAAGACCTTTGCTTGTAAGCTGGAGGGCAGTTACAGAATGAAGGTCATGATCATCACTTCTCTTTCAGGAAGCCTCAGGATGAAACATCTGATACTTAACAAGGAGTCAGATACTGGGGAAAGTGGGGGCGGAGGGAACCAGTCTTCCCGAGGACATCCCATGTACCCAGCAGTGCACTCGAGGGGAGAGTGTACAGCATCCCTTTTAAGTAGGAACTGTCACCTGTCTCTGCTTGTGTACAGTTGAGGGGAATGGGCGCTCAGTGACATTATGTAACCATTCCCTGCGCCACATGAATGGTGGAACATTGTTCCAGCGCCAGAACAGGCAATGGCCTTGAAAGTTGGCTGCTGGAAATGAGACCGTTGGCAATAAAGCTAATTGTTTGCACTTTGACTCCAGTGACCCCTGACCACTGGCAGACCAGGTGGCAGGAGGGCTGACTCTGCAGTAGCCGAAGCAGGAAGGCTTCTCTCACAACATTGCACATCAGGGCTTTTAGCCTGCGTGGGTGACAGGGGCCTAGCACTTTGTCCACACTATCTCTTTACAAGCTCTCTTATCAAGTCCAGTGGACTTCTGGGACTGATTCTCCTGACCCCACTTGTCCCATCATCTACTCCCTCAGCAACAAGCTTGGGAAACCTTTGGGGTGCTTCCTGAGTCAAGGTTTTCCTTAGAGTAGGGCTGCTGGGCTGTGGTTTTCTGGAAGCCCCATGGTAGATCCAGGGGGACTGTGTCGATCTGAGATCTGGTGGGATTTGTCACTGCCAGCCACCAGGCTATGGGTGGCTCAGCTGTCCTATGCTATCTTCACAAACTGAGTTAAGAGGCTTTCCATATTTGATGTAATAAGGGTTTTTTCTTAAATACCACTTAGCTCACCTGCAAGGCCTGGCACCACAAGCCTTGCTGGTGTTGGTGAGCTGAAATGAGTTCCATCAAAGAGTGTCTCCACCAGCCCTGGGTACTGTCTCCCCCAGCCTTCTTGGAGGCTTTTCCTCCCCCACACCCTTTCAGCCAGAGATGGATTCTCAACCTCCATCAGAAACAGCCCTTCCCTGTTTCCCTTTCCCAAATAGGATGATTGTCTCATGTTAGTGACTCAAGCCACACTCTACCTCTCCCCCCATATCTCGTGGTTGCCCTCCCCCCCACCTTCCACTTAAGTTTATCTGGTCTACTGTGGTAACTTGTCTCTCCATTAAAAAAAAAAAAATGATGGAGAGTTGCAGGCAACAGTTGAAAAAGAAGGTTTGGTGACAGAGACTCTGGTTAGAATCAGAGTTGGAGACTTAACAGCCATTGGTTTAATTGGTGGGGTCACCCTCCTTAACTGACCTTGGAAATGAAACTGTTGGCAATAAAGTCAGGATCAAAACCCACACATCCTTGAGAGTCTAGTGTTCCATACAGCCCCCTTCATCTACTCCAGTCGACTCTAGGCTCTCCCTCCTTCAGATTTATTAGCTAGCCCCACTTGCTGAATCCTTCTAGAATTGTTCTCAGTGTTCAACAGACCCATAAGTCCCCAGAGAACAAGAGGAATATCTTCTAAGTGTTTGTCCCTCTGTACATGGCAGAATGCTGGGCACACAGATGGTCTAAGACCTTTGTTTGCCTTATTAAAATATGTAAAATTATAAATAAAGTACAGAGAGTCAATATATCTCTTGTCACACATACTTCTCCGGTCCACCAGATGCTCCCAAGTCTGGGGTATATGACATGGTGCATTTGTTTACTAGCTGGGGAATTGGCTTTAGCTCTTTAGTAGACTATGAAGTCTGAGTGTGGTATATGAGCCTGGTACGTAGTATATTGCTAATGCTTGCAGAATCGGTGGCCCTTGAGCTCATTCAGGTCGAGCTATATAGTGTTGCCCATGCCAGGGCACGAAGCTTCTGGCAGTGGCATTTCTGTGGAGGGGTCAGCCACCTATGCCCCCCCTGTGGATAGGAGCACATCATGTCACCGCTAGACTGAATTCCGCAGCCTGTTTCCTTCAACAGATACCTCTCTCCACTTCCCTTCTCTGAGCTTGTGCCACTGGTGAATGAACAGGGAAAGTGACTCACTGGCACCCAGTGGATTTCCCACTGTACCTCAGGCACCATGTTGGGTGCAGTAGAATTTGAAGGCTAAGAGGCAGCCTCTGCCTGGGAACCCCCATGGCCAAGGTGTCCACGGAGTCACAGGAAGCTTCCCAAACCCAAGGATAGAACTGATCCTGCTCTGATTTATACAGCCCTCCTGAACTCTGGTTCCTGGAGATTTCCCCATGGGGTTCAGCAACAAAGATCTTACTGATGCGTATGCACCAAAGACCTCATGTTTTATGGTATGCTTGCCTGCGGGCCAGGAATCCTGTTTCAAGCCTAGCCCTTTCCCGTCTCCCTGCCAGCTGCCTTACAAATTGGAGTTTTGGGGTATGGCCTAGCAGTTGGGCTGGGAGAGCAAGATGTGTGATCTTGAGAATGCTTTCTTGTTTTATTAAGCACTCATGGAACCCTCTGGGTTTTAAGAGATCTCCTTCGGTAATGCCATCTTCCTGCCCTGTCCTGCATGATCCTGTGGAGATAAAGGGGTCCTTTCTGATCTGCCTGAGGACATTGCCTAGTGTGTATACCACAGAGTGTCCTGGGTGCCAGTCCCCAGATGGACAGAGATGGTGCTGTGCCCAGTAGCTTAACACTGCTTTGCTGGAGAAGGCTATTATAGGCAGTGGCCTGTCTGAGCACCTAGGGTGCCCTCTTATGACAGCCTCTCTTCTCGGTTCCTTGCAGTAAGTGTCGAAAGATGACCTTTGAGGCCCTGTTTGCCCCGGTGAGCCAACATTTACCTTTGCTCTAGCTCTTTAACTGCTGAAGAAATGAATGAAAACCTACCGCCAGAGCTGCTGTCCAAACCGGCTTGCTCTGTGGCTGAGAGCATTGCACACAATGTGAGCACTTGAAAAGGCCATATGTGTTGAGTGTGGCTTTGGTGGTGGGAAGGCTGCACTTGCAGAAACAGGGCTGAGGCTGCATTCTTGGGTGCATTCACACGAAATGCCGCCAACCAAGGTGACGAAACTTTCTAAGTCAGCTGCCTCGGTCAGAGGTAGGATGATTTGGAGTTGGTTTTTATGTTCATTTTTTTTTTGAAGCATGCATATTTCAGATTAAACCGTGTATACTCTTAAGTTATCTTCTCCATGAGACCTACTTGAAACCTTATCCCCCTGCTAGCCACAATCCTCTTTCCTGATTCTATTTTTTTAAACTTCCGTATACTATATAAGCTCATAATTGTTCAGACTTGTTATCAAACTCGCCAATAAAATACAAACACCCAAGGGGAGGGGTGGGTTTCATTGGGAGATCCCCAGCACCTGGAATGATGCCAATATATAGTCAAGCCCTTAAATATCTTTGGGTGAATTATTGAATATTCAAAACTTTCTAGAAAATCCATTAATGATTTCTCCTCTTCCATCTGTCTTTTCCTATGAGGAATATACTTCCAGAAACACAAAAACATACACATTTGTCCAAGTGGTTTTTTTGTTTTCTTTCTATTTGGCGATTTATCATAGAGCTCTTTCCACATCGGTACACACTGATAAGAATAAAGCAGGTCTGCTTTATTCTTACTGCCTGCCAAGAGTGCCACCATGTAGACATGCTATAATTTATGGCTAGTCTACCAAGAGAGGCTTTCCTGGTCTCCGGCATTATAAGCAATCCTATAGAGGTAATGACGATGAACGTAAGACCAATTGTCTGGGCCTATACACCAGGCGCTCTTCTAAGTACTTTACAGGCACATTAACTCATTTAGTCCTGAGGAAGATATTATTATTGTTAGTCTGCAAACAAGAAACCACATAGAGGTTATCTAACCCAGGTCACAAAGAAGCTGATCACACAGGGTATGAACCCAAGTACTCTGACTCAGAGCCCCACCCTGAACCAATATCTTACACAGCCATTTGGGATGTATTTTACTGAATACTAAAATATTCACTGATTTTTTTGTTTGTTTGTTTTGATTTTTGTTTTTTAAGATGTATTTATTTATTTTTTTATTTGACAGAGAGAGAGAGAGCACAAATAGGCAGGGCAGCAGGCAGAGGGAGAGAGAGACTCAGGCTCTCTCCACTGAGCAGAGAGCCCGATGCAGGGCTCGATCCCAGGACCCTGGGACCATGACCTAAGGTGAAGGCAGCTGCTTAACTGACTGAGCCACCCAGGCACCCCTGAACTGATGTTTTTCTACAGGAAAAGTTACTCAAAGGTCATTAGGCCAAAGGGCACACATTTTAAATTGTGGTAGAAGGCAACGGGCGCATGTCTAAGGGGCTGCACCAAATTTATGTTTCCCTGATGAAGAGTGCATTTTACACGATTTTCTCATTGCCAATCTCATGGGTGGGGAGAAGACCTTTTCTTTAAATTTGCAACTTTTAAAACTACTCGCAAAGATGAGGGAATGGGACTTTGACACAGGCTGAAATCCTGCTGTGGGGCTCCAAGGGCCACCTCCATATGCCAGAGCAGCCCTTGAAAGGCACTCAAGAAAGAAATGGGGGGAGGAGTGTAGCTTCCCTCTGCCTCCTCTTGTCCTTCCGGTCACCACCGAGAGCATCTCCAGCCACAATCTGTTTTCGCTGTGAATGCTCTAGTCATGACCTTTGGTTTTTTTTTTATTGTGTTGTGTTTTGGTTTTCATTGACTTCGGAGTTTTCCTTATTGAGGAAATGAGCTCTTTAGACAGGCAAAGGATTTGATACTTGCCCCAGTTTATCTTTGGTATTTTTCCTGCAGGGCAAATATTTTTTTAAAAATTTTATGGCTCAAACTTGCCAGGGTTTCCATTTATTGCTCCTAGGTTTTGTGCCTGTCTTGAATCTTCCTCACGTCAGGATTATAAAAAAAATTTCCCCAAATACTCTTAGGGTTGTCCTTGTTTTATATTTAAGTCTTTGATCCATCCCGAACTTATTTTTATTGTAGGAATAAGACGGTAGTAATCGGCTTTATGTCTTCTCTCTGAATGGCTAGCCAGTTGTCTTGACACTTTTATTTAAGTGAAAAAAAAAAATCTGTCCTTATTGGAAATGCAATCTAGTATATGATAATATATCCACTGGGAGTTTCAGGTTTATTTTGTTACATAGTTTTGTCTATCACAACCAATGGAAAACTTCTCTAGCTCTATGGAAGCAAATTTGGTAATGTTTAACTCTGTCCTCCAATTCCTATTATTTTTCAAAAATTTTCTGACTCTTTATAATGAGCTTTGTTTTTCTGGGTGAACCTTAGAATTAACTTTTTAAATCCTAAATCATTCCCTTTGGTCTTATTAAAGTTGTATTAAATGTTTGGGTATATTTAGGAATATGGGGTCCCCTTGACTATTTGGAGCATGATTTGCAATTTTCAAAGCTTATTATGTCCCTTAGATCTGAACTTTTTAAAACAACTCTACACATTTATTAATATGCTACTGTGAATGGCATTTCCCCCATTATTTTTGAATTAGTTATTTGCATGAAATCAAGGAAAGCTATTGACTTTGTGGCTACTGATTTGTTAACTGGTCACCTTACTGGTTATTTCATGGCTTCTAATTGCCTCTTCTTTCCTTAGAGGGTTTTTAGGATTTCCCTCTCAGCTGTTTTTTAAAAATTGGAAATATGACAACATATTTTATTTTGGATAGAACTAACTGCTGACCCTTTTGAACTTTGGATTATTTTATTTTATTTTATTTATTTTTTATTAACACATAATGTATTTTTGCTTCAAGGGTACAAGTTTGTGAATCATCAGTCTTACACAATTTACAGCACTCACTATAGCACATACTCTCCCCAGTGTCTATCACCCAACCACCCTATCCCTCCCCCTTGAACCCCACCAAACCTCAGTTTATTTCCTGAGATTAAGAGTCTCTTATGATTTGTCTTCCTCCCCAGTCCCATCTTGTTTCATTTTTTCCTTCCCTTCCCCCCACCCCTGCCCCGCCTCTCAAATTCCTCATATCAGAGAGATCATATGATAATCATCTTTCTCTGATTGGCTTATTTCACTCAGCATAATACCCTCTAGTTCCAACCACGTCACTGCAAATAACAAGATTTTCGTTTTTTGATGGCTGCATAGTATTCCATTGCATATGTATACCACACCTTCCTTGTCCATGTTGATGGACATCTAGGTACTTTCCATAGTTTGGCTACTGTAGACATTGCTGATATGAACATTTGGGTGCACATGCCCCTTCAGATAACCACATTTGTATCTTTAGGGTAAATACCCAGTAGTTCAATTCCTGGGTCATAGGGTTGCTCTATTTTCAACTTTTTAAGAAACTTCTATACTGTTTTCCAGAGTGGCTGCATCATTTTAAATGGCACGAGGAGTTAAGACTTGCCTTTTTTTTTTTTTTTTTTTTTAAGGAGTCAATGCTTTTCCATATCCAGGTTTTCTCTGTTAAAGCTTTGTGAAATGGATAATCATTTCAAATTATGTTATCTTTTATTTCTTAATAGAAGAAAACTATATTTGATGCAGAAGAGTAAACTGGTGCAAGAAAAAGTCAAAAGTCCTTAGTCCCAGGGTCTGAGGAAATTGGGTGAAGAGTCTTACAATGGAAGGTCTATCTGTTTCATGTTTGTTGCACTCATTAAGGAAAAGGCTATTTTCATAAGGCTGCCAGTTTGTAATGTTCTTTGGATCTTTTCCCATTACTTTGGAATTTTCCTAGAGATATTGGTGATGTGGTTAAGATCTGAAATGGAGGCTTCCTAAGTTGAGGGCAGCAGGAATTTAGGGGGCTGGGTTGGTGACTTAGGACCCAATTAAGAAGGCCAGACTTTCATATACAGCCTTCTAAATCACACACAGGCCCCTTTGGAGTCATTATGAGTTATGAAGCCTTGAAACCTAGTCTCTAAGAGAAAGCACATCATTCGGTACAGAAGAACGTGTTAGCCAGCTGAGTATAAGAACCTGGGGACTCTGATCTCTCTTTTAATGAGCTCTCTATCACCACAGACTGAGCCCATACATGCAAGGGAACAAAGAAACCAATTAAATCCAAATTAGGATAACTAGAAGGTAGATTTTTTTCCCTCCGAAAGCTCATAAACGAAATTTATATCTCATTTTTGCACAGAAAACAATGAATTCTTCAGGCCTAAAAATGAAGATAATTTGCCTTATGGTTCTTTGACTTCCAGAAGCCTAGGGTAACCATAATTATTTATTTCTAGGCTGGATTTCCCGCTCACTATTGTAAATGGCTTCATTCGATAAGATTGATCCTGTATTTTCTTTCAAGCTCAGAGGATTATACTCCTCCTGAGTAGTCCTTGATCTGTGTTAGAAATACATCCTTTTCACCCTCTTCCTTCCCTAACCCAGTGCTGTGGTAAATATCGATTTGGGAGTGCCCATCTCAAGATTGGCTAGAGTAACTTTGGATGATATAAGGTTTGGGAGCTTAGGAATGGGAGCTTTACTAAGGGAATAACTAAGAGATGAACAGAGTATTTAAGACAGACAATTCTGAATCGGAAAACTGGTAATTTTTTTTCAACAATTGCTGATTGAAAGCAAACTATGTGCCTGGCATGGTGTAGGCATTGGAGACACAGGTGAACAAAACAAAATCCCTGTTCTGATTAGAACATCGTTTCAGTAGAGGCAACAGATGATAAGGGAGCTGGTGTATTTCAGAGAGCGAACAGTGTTGTGGACAAGAGAAAAGAAGATTCTGTGATAGTGATTGGAGTGGAAAGGGCCATATCAAATAAGGTGATCCGAGAGAGTCTCTGAAGAAGTGACATTTCAGTTGAGACCCAACCTGTAACACACAACCATTTCAGATCTGGGAACAGAGTTTCAGACAAAGGGAAGAGCAAACACAGAGGCTCAATGGGGATTGACTTATGATTAGAGAGCTGAATACATGTAGGAGAAATAAAATCTTTCTAAGGAAAGTGACTACAAGACAAGCATTATTTGCAGGCTAAAGGGATAGCCTGAAAGCTTCAGAGCAATAAACATAGTTGACCAAAAACTAGAGTAGTAGAAGGGTCCATGTAAGGACTTCATTCAAAGAAAATGAGACTTAATGAAGAAATGGTGGCTCAGATCCTCAGAGCTGAATATGGAGTGATCCAAACCTAGACACTGAGGCTGGTCCTGGGAGCCGGCAAGCAGGGGTTAAGGCAGAAGGTGTCCTTCAGCCAGCTTGGGAATTAAATGTGTTGGGGTCTAGGAGATGACTGACTGCATCCTTCCACGGGAAGGACTGGGACAAAGGGACATCCTGGTGTATAGGGGCTATGGCATGTCTCTATCATCATATTCAAAAACAGAGGAGATTTTCCACCTGGGGCCATCGTAATGTGCAGTGTGGCCTGTACAGCCATCCTTAGATGACCTGGAACAGGAGCTCCCATGTACAGTGTAACACAGCTTTACCACCATTGCACTTTCCCCTACCCCATTCTTTCCCAAATAACAACATGGAAGGAGGAGGAAAAGCCACCACATCAATTGTTTGCTGGAGGCTCTGTGAAATGCCCAAACCAGAACTGTAGCTGAGGTTCATAAGACACGTGACAAAAGAGATGGTGGCTTTTCTTCTCATTTACTTGAGTGCATCCAGAAGTGTTAATAGAGTCTAGAGTTTAGAATGCTAACCAGAGCTTCCTAAATCCAGTAGTGGTGGAGCCCAAAGGTTGTACCAACTCTTGGGCCCTCAACTTCTCCCAACTGAGCAGTGAGAGAGTGACCTGATGCCTGGTTGCAAACCCTTTCTGACTCTTGCATCAAAAGGTTCAAAATATATGTATGTGTTAAAAAGCCTATCAAGATAGTAAAAAAATCACTATAGAATGGGAGAAAATATTTGCAGATTATGTATCTGATAAGGGACTAGTATTCAGAATATATAAAGAGACCAAAAGACAAACCTCCCAACTTAAACATGAGCAAAGGGCTGTAACAGACCTTTCTTCACAGAAGAAATACAAATGATCACAAGCCCATGAAAAGTTGCTTGACATCATTAGTCATTAGGGAAATACAAATCAAAACCACAGCAAGATGCCATTTCATACTTACTAGGATAGCTATTGCTAGTAATAATAGTAGCAAAACCCCAGAAAATAGCAGGTTTTGATGTGGGGTACTAAGAAACCAGAATCCTCTGTGTTTTTCTTGGGAATGTAAAAAGGTACAACCGCTGTGGAAAACAGTTTGGTGGTTCTTCAAAAGGTTGAATGTAAAATTACCATGTGACCCAGTAATTCCATACCTATATATTTACCTTAAAGAACTGATAATAGGTATTCAGAACAAAATCTGCACACAAATGTTCATTGTACTGGTCACCATAGCCAAAAGGGGAAAACACCCCCAATATCTATCAGTCAATGAACAAATCAGTAAAATGTCTTTCCACACAGCAGAATGTTCACTCAGCCCTAAGAAATGAAGCACTGACATATGCTATAACATGGATAAACCTTGAAAATGTTATGCTTAGTGAGAAAAGTCAGACCCAGAAAGTCACATATTGCATGATTCCATGTATATAAAATATTAAGAATTTGTCAGAAATTATTCAGATAGAAACAAAGCTCATGGTTGCCAGGGGCTGCAGGGAGGAGAGAGTAATTACTTAATTGGTACTTGGTTTCCCTTTGGGGATGAAACTGTTTGGGACCTAACTAGAGGCAATGGTTGTACAACATCATGAATGTACTAAATGCTACGGAATTGTACATTTTAAAAATGGTTAATTCTACCTCTGTGGATTTCACCTCAATTAAAAAAAAAATATGGGGAAGCAGAAAGGAACCATCTGAAATTCTGTACATGATCATATTTGAACTGACTACTTAATTTGCCATTGCAAATTGCTATTTTATTTGTCAAGTAGACACATCCTTCAGAGTCTTCTGCTAATAAAATCCCTTGCCAGTGTAAGCAAGGTATTTCATTCTCCTGAAACTGCCCACCTGACATTTGTAAGTATCTCCCTTGTCTGTTACAGAGTAGACCCTCTCATCACTCTTGTGGGTAGTGTACTGTAACAGGTCTAAAAGGGAGGGCACAAGAACTGACAGACCATGGTCCAGAGTAAGCCAGATGTCTTTCTGTTTGTCTCATACCAGACTTACTAACTAAGCCAATAGTTAAAACTGAGGTTTCACAAAAATTCAGTGTTCTAGATTTTCCAGGAAGAAAAAAATCTGATGGTCTGGTGATCCTGGGCTCCCATTACCGAGCGGTAACAGTCAGTGGGGGTGATAGCAGGTGCTGCATTTAGACTGGTCATGGGTTCTCTCCCCGTCTTCCCTTCCCTTCCTGCTCCCTGCTGGGCTCCTCAACCCCTCTCCTCCTTACCGCCCCCCTCAAACACCAGTTTCACCTTGAGACCTTCTTTTGAAGACATTGTTTGCAAAGTCCCTTATTTTTTATTATTATTTATTTATTTGACAGATATTTCATTTATTTATTTATTTTATTTATTTATTGACAGATTTATTTATCTGACAGACAGACAGTAAGTCGGCAGAGAAGCAGGCAGAGAGAGAGGAAGGGAAGTAGGCTTCCTGCTGAGCAGAGAGCATGATGTGAGGCTTGATCGCAGGACCCTGAGATCATGACCTGAGCCAAAGGCAGAGGCTTAACCCATTGAGCCACCCAGGCACCCACAAAGTCCTTTATTAAAATGTAAATCTGCAAGAAGACAGCAAAAGTCCTTAGTGTGACAATTTGTTCCCACAGACCAGAAGGGTAGTGAAGGTAAGAATCTCTTAATTTGAAGGTGTGATTAGGACAGAGGAGAGACTCCCAGATCAGAAGATCTGCCAGGCTGAGGGAAAGGGCTGGGTGTGTAGGGTGGGCAGCACCAAGCAGGTTTCTCCTCCTTTGAGCGCCTGCTACCCACTCTCAATTTCACAATTTCCCCTGGGGCCGCCCTGTTCCCCACCTGGCGAACAACAAAGTCCTACACGGCTGGCTCTTGAACACATTCTGTCTCCTGGACGTGCCACTTCACCACACTAATCCAGGTGAGGCTGGATTCCAAAATTCCCAGTTCAGAATCCTGGCAGGTGGTCACAGTAGCTCCTATTATTAGGTAACCTAGCCCTTATGGGGCCTCGCTTTTGTTTTTGTTGTGTCTTCTTTTTCTTCTCCTAAACACAATGTGGAAGAAACCAAGGAGTGGGGGACAGTCATCCCAGTCTGTGGAAGTTCAGCTTTCCTCCGTAAAATGGAAAGGGACGGCTCCAAGTTCAGGTAATAACCTGTCACGGAGCGGAAGAATGCTAAGATGACTGACAGACCCGTTCCAGTTCCCACACACATTTCCCAGGCCCCCCCCCCCCCCACTAGCCTTTGTTAGGATAGAGGGAAGTATGTGTCTTCATGGAGAAAGTTCGAGATGCCGGCTAATGGCAGTTGCCCCAAAGTTCTCAGGCAGCTATGATCTTGTTCTTATCAAGCTCTTTATCAGGCATGCTTTGCTCTCTAGGTTTTAAGTAGGAACGTTTGGCCTCCTCTCTGAGATATTTTTCTATAGGGCACTGTGATGAACTTTGAAAAACACAACTTTTGAATTTCCTTTGCTGTTGTCTCTAAGGTTCCAGACAGGTTCAATCTCCTTGAACTCTGTAGCTAGACTCGTGAGGAAAGAGGAGCTGTGATTTTTGTAGCTTTCAGTGGGGAAAGCAACAGTGGGAAATGGTGAGTGAACTTGGACAAGTTGCATTACCCCTGGGAGCTTCAATTTTTCTCATCTCTAAAATTCTACTTCATGACATTGGTTGGATTTAAATTCCGTGATCCATGCACACAGCCCAGTCTGAAAGCAGTTTGGGGCAAGAGTTGGAAGAGATGGCCTCCACCAGAGGAAGTTCCTAGGACCTGCCCGAATACTAGTTCCTGCTACTAGAGCAGTTTGAAGCTGAACTTTGCTGGAAACTACAAGAAAATCTGGGTTGGGGAAAACCTTTGTGGTGTCAGTTCCTTGACCTCTCTTCCTGGCCTAAACCTTCAATGTTCACTTGCTACAATGGGTCAGGTCCATTCTCCAATACTCTTCCTGTGAACCTGGCCAACGTTGCCTCCAGTAAAAATGGTTTCTCTGGAGGAGATGACATTGGACAAACAAAGCAAGCTGACAGGATGTTCCTCACTGAGACTCTCCCAGTGCTTCAAAAAAGAAAGCAATGAGCAAGGCACATCTGAGCAGCAGGAAATGTCCTTCATGCAGAATGCTTGATTTTTAAACTCTGTTGAGTCACCTCTACAGATGTTCCCTTTTCTGCTTTATACTAGAGAAATCCAGGCGGAACAGTCCTTCCTGGTGCTCAGTTGGCCTGGGCAGGGGAGGGTCTCTAGAGTGCCTAGCTTAGCCTAGATCTGACTACCAGCTTAGCCTGGATCCAGAAGGGTTTCTTCTAGGCCCCATGGGCCAAAAATAAAAGGGCAGTAATTTCTTCTCTCTCTCTCTTTTTGTAAGATTTTGTTTATTTGACAGAGAAAGAGAGACAGAGAGAGAACACGAGCAAGGTGAGTGGGAGAGGGAGAAGCAGGCTTCCCCCTGAGAAAAGAGTCTGACCTAGGACATGATCCCAGGACCTTGGGATCATGACCTGAGCCAAAGGTAGACGCTTGATGACGGAACCACCCACGTGCCCCAGAAGGGCAGTCATTTCATAAAATTGTTGAGCAAACGATTAACTTGTTTCCTTTGATCCTTCCTTTGTCCTTGTGGGAGGTCAGTCAAGTCACAGGAGTAGAGAATGCATTCTATGATTTCCAACATTGCTAAAGCAAACAGTAATAGAAATTCTTTTGCTAGAGAAGGCCAGCCCTGTTTTCTTGGAGAGTTAAAGGTCTGTGTATGTGTCTGTGTGTGTGTGTGGGGGGGTTCCCTTTATAAACACAGCTATCGAGTAAAAATTTCAGCCATTTCCTCTAACTTTCTTTCCTTTTTTTTTTTTTTTTTTTTAAGGCTTGAACTTCCTGCTGCTATCCACAAAGATGCTTTTTATCTTTAACTTCTTGTTTTCCCCACTTCCAACCCCGGCACTGGTCTGCATTCTCACCTTCGGAGTTGCCATCTTCGTGTGGCTGGTCAGTAGACCTCAGCCAGTCTTGCCTCTTGTGGATTTGAACAACCAGTCAGTGGGAATTGAGGTAACTTGCCAATCTTCTTTTGAATTTGCTCAAGCACGAAGTGTAATTTAAGACCTTGGGATAACTTGGGAAGAGGAAGGGATCTAGGGTGAGAAAGTAAGCCATTTAGGTTAGCAATCACCAGAAGATCTACGAATTTGGACTTCAGTTACTGGCGTACTTTGCTTTGTAATAAAAATGAAAGCACAGGTAGGTTTTATGAAGCCAATAATCAAGATCAAAGTTGGTAAACTATAGCCCATGGGCAAAATCCACCTTTTTATGAGCAACTAGCCAGCGAAGAATGGTTTTCACATTTTTATAAAGATACATTAAAAAAAAAACAAAAACAAAAAAGAAAAGCAGTTCATCTGTGTTCCACAGAGCCTGAAGTTTTTCCTGTCTAGCCCTTTACAGAGAAATTTTGCTGACCCATGATCTAGATGATAGAGTCAGTGCTTTGGGGGTAGGAGAACATTTTCATTAAAATACCCAATATCTGAGGAGGATAAAGAAGTTATTTCCTTGAGTTAAATTCTGGCTTTGAGTTAATATCCAGTCTTAAAACTGGTGGAAGTTGAAGTGGTATTTTCCCCCTCAATTCCCTGACTTTCAGGAAATCAGCTTCCTACAACTTCAAGCAAAGGGAAAGCTTCCAGAACATTCTTTTATCATCTTTTATGTCCAGTCCTTTGCAGAGAAGAGAGCATTTCTGTTCCTTTATAAGGCTCACCTCTTCTGATCTTTTCAGGAACGTCCTTCCTCTACCCCGGAATCTTACTCCAAGTTGTATCCACTCTCCACCACCAACACTTTTTTGGGAGGTGGTTTTCATGGTTTTGGTTGGCCTCTTCCTTTGCGTTGATCCTGCTCCTTCAGTACCACCTCCTTTCAATCTTCCTTTTTTCTTTAAGAGTAACCTGTTGATTTCCTTTCCTGAACTTCAGCCCACTGAGATCTGACCTTTACTCTGACCATCCCCCCAAACTCCTCTGGGTCACTCATGACCTAACTTTGAATTTCAATGATTTCTCCTTCAGCCTTCTTCTTACTTGACTTGAGAATTCTTCTCTTATAACTGCTTTCAAACTATCTTTCAATGAGGTTTCTTCCTAATTCCAAAGTGGTCTTTGTCACTCAGCTTCTTTTCTCCCCTCATCTAGAGTTTCATTCTCACTTTCTCAATTCCCTGAGGCAGGGTTTGGCAAACCTGTGCTGACCAGACAGTGAATTATTCAGGTTTTGCAGACCATGTGGACTCTCTTGCAACTACTCAACTCTATTGTTGTAACATGAAGACAGTATGTTCCATGCTGTTGAAAGCAGCAGATAATACATAAATGAATGAGCACACTGTGTTCTGATAAATCTTTATTTGTAAAAGCAGGTGACAAGGCAGCTCTGGCCCTAGATGATAGTCTGCCAATCCCTGTGAACTCCTCCGAGCTGAAAAAAATCCCTCCTCTCTCATGGCTTAGAATTGTACCTAAAATGTTACAGCACCCAAATCTGAATTTCTAGTTCTGATCTCTCTCCAGTACCAGACTATCTCAGTGGCACTCAAGCTCAACAAGTCTCTTTATTGGATGTCTTACACACACACACACACACACACACACACACACACACACACAACTTTCCTATTTCCCCTCCTGCTCTATCTCAGTTAAATGCATCTCTTCTCATTGAGTCTGAATCATCTTTCCTTCTTTCTTCCTCAGCCCATCTACGTAAACAAACAGTAAGACGCTATCTTCCTTTACTAGATAGGGAACTCCATTGTTGACACCTTGACTTAATGTGACATCTAGAAATCTTCCCTGATGTGCTAGACGAAGCTCTCACTGTGTTATGTTAGATAAGGATCTCAGTAGTAAGTTACATTTTTGAGTATTTATTTCACGGATGCCTAGTCCTCTCTAGACTAACTTGCACGAGGGTTAGACCATGTTGTAGCTCATCTTGCTTCCCCAGGATCCTCATCAGGGCCCCATCCTGTAGTTCCAGCTGATTTATCTAGGCACATCTGTAGCTACTGCCTCTTCCTCTGATACCCTGCTCTCTACAGGACTGTCAGAGGCCACCCACCAGACTCTGCAATGTGTCTTTTCGTCTCTGTGTCTTTATTCAGGTTGCTCCTTCATTCTGAATTGTTCTTCTTTCCCTCCCCTCTACCAAACCATAACTTTCTGGTAAATGCTTAGTTATCTTCTAAGTCCCCATGAAGTATTATTTCTTTGCCACCTTTGTACTTAATACAGAATGGGTAGCATGACCAGCTCCCAGAATGTACGCCTTCATTACAGCATGTACATCACAATATTTTAGTTGTGTGTTTGTCCTTTTCACCCCACCTCCACTCCAAAGTCTCTCACTCATGAGATGTTGATGGACAAAGATTTGGTCATAACTCACTTTGTGTCTATAGTATTTGTTGCACTGTGTTGGCACATAGTATGTGCTTGGTAGATGTTTAAACTGGGTATGATCTTTACAACGTAAAACCATACTATTATCTCTCCTCTCTCCACATGTGTATGTATGTTTGCCTCTAGGGGTTGGGGGAGATTGCCAAAAACATAACTGTGACAGTCACTGGGTTTCTACAATGTAAGGATACTACAATTTGGGGATTTAAAAATTAATTGAATAATAAAGAGCTCAATGTTCAGGATTTATGATCTCTTCAATTCAATATAAGGGTTTGGAAAGGGTGGAAGAGAGTCAGGCTTGGCCTCAACTTGGTCTTGTATCCTAGGGTGGGGCACGGAAGGCCGCTAGCCAGAAGAGCAATGAACCACTATCTTACTACTACTCAGATGTCAAGACAATGTATGAAGTTTTCCAAAGAGGACTTGCTGTGTCTGGTAAGCCTGGCAGTCTAATCTCGACTGCAAGAAGACGGAGGTGGGGATCTCATAGCTTACACTTCTCTCCTGTCTCACTTCTTAAACCCCAGTGGTAGTCTGAAGGCTGATGTATGAAAGGTAGGGGATGTAGCAGAGTATCAGCACGGGTGTCGGAAACAGTGTAGAACAGACTTGCATTGGAAACCCAGCTCTTCCATTTCCAGGTGTGTGACCTGGTGCAAAACCACTTTGCCCCTCTGGATCTATCCCTTAATACAAGGAAGACTTCCCTGTCACATTGGTAAAGATCTGATAATAATGTGGAGGAAGGTGTTTTGATTAACTCACTGGTACCTTATATTTGTTCAGAAACAGGGCTTAATATAAATGCAGTTCCTTACATTTATAAATGTAGAATCCGAGCCAGAATTAGCACTCAGGGCTCCTGACTTCTTACCTTGTCCTTGACACTAATGCTGGTCCATGCCCATACTCTTTAGGACCGCAGAAAGCAATGATGTTTTGGACTTCCTTAGAAAGGTGACTATGTGGACTTTGGCAAGTTCATTTGGAACTTATCAAGGCTCAATACTTATATCTGTATTACTGAACACAACGTGAGGTGCGCTAGTTTCCTTTCAAAATCAACCAGCTTATACTTCTCCCTGTACCTTCTTTATATATCTATATCTATGTATGTATGTGTGTGTGTGTGTGTATGTGTGTGTATACACACATATATATTCTGTCCAAACATAGGTTTGCCTGTGTGACTTTTTAAAAAAGATTTTATTTACTTATTTGAGAGTAAGTGAGAGAGAGCATGAGCCAGGGGGGAGGGGCAGAGGGAGAGGGAGAAGCAGGCTCCCTGCAGAGCAAGGAACCTGATGTAGGACTCCATCCTAGGACCCTGGGATCATGACCTGAGCTGAGGGCAGATGCTTAACAAACTCAGCCACCCAGGTGCTTTTGCCTGTGTGATTTCTCCCTTGTTGCCTTCTGCTTTTCACTCTGACGATATTTACCGGCCAACTCCTGTCAAGTACCAATGCATCAAGCACTACACACATCCCAGCTGCTTAGCCTCCCCTAAACCTTAAGGATTAGCTGTTATTGCCTCTACTTTTAGAAAATGAGGAAACAGACACTCAGAGGTTCAGGAACATTCCAAAGGCAACAGAACTAGAAAATGTTGTAGTTGATATTGAAATCTATCTAACTAGATTGTTCTATTTTCAGTCAGCTCTGAAGTGTTTTATAAAAGTATTTGTTCCTCCAGACAAAGAAAGGTTTATTGTAAAGAAAACTTCTATATGAAGGCTCCAAGTGGGACCATACTTGGTATTTCTGACTCTAAATCAGTGCTTATTTAGACTTCCATACAAATTACAAGCAATACCCAAACCATCCATTAGTTTCTTTCCTGTTCGGCAACCTAAGACACTATATGGCTAATATAACAAACTTGCCTTTGGAATTTTCTATTTTTCAAAATTTCCTTCATTGATTTTTCTTTCTTGTGTCATTACTATAACTAGAAACAATCCATTTAGAAACAATCCACATGTTATGTGGCATATAAGATCCTTTATTTAGAATATCTTCTTTAATACTGAATCAAAACGTAACAGATAAAGTTAAAATGGCTTCTCCTTTAAGCAGTTATGAGAAATAGAAACATGATGTCTGGTCCCAAGTGGAGATGAATACATCAGCTTTAACATACACTCTTTCTTTCTGTCTGTCTTTTTTTCTCTCTTTCAGAGAGGGTGACAGAGGCGGTGGGGCAGAGGGAGAGGGAGACAGAGACTCTCCAGAATTCAGGCTGAGCGTGGAGCCTGATGTAGGGCTTGATCTCAAGATGCTGAGATCATGACCTGAGCCAAAATCAAGAGTCAGATGCTTAACCAACTGAGCCACCCAGGCGCCCCTGCCCTGACCTACACTTCTAATTCCTATCCAGTAGATGGTCTATATTGAGAATCTGCTCAAATACAGCTCCCCTAGCACCACCTTGTTGCAGAGGACCAGATTTCCACACAGGAAGACCTAAGAATCTGAATCTTGAACAAAGCTTCTTAGGGGTTCTGCATGCCACAGTTTCAACTCTACCCAGCTGAGGGCGGCAACTTGGTCAAGAAGTTAACTGGTGGGGTCTTTGTAGATGACCCTACCATTAGAACAGATGGATGTCTGGGTTGAATATGTGAATCTAAGGCTAAGCTGTTGCCTGGTCGGGACTTTAGCTAAATAGGCTGAAGTTGATTGGGGCCAGAGTTTAATGAGACTTCAGTTGGTACCCTAAGGGCCAATTATTTGACGTACTCCTTGTACGTCATGCCATGGGTCTCTGCTAGAATTTTCATCATTAGGGAAGTGACGTATGGTTTTCCCACATTTGCTGCCATTTCTTACTGGGTGAGCTTGAAGACACTGCCCCAGTCCTCCATGATGCTTCATACTTTAGGGATAACAATAGTTAGGTAATGTGCACAGAGAACATGGAATATGGGATATGGAATATTAAGACAGTAGACTGTCTGAGGCACATTCTCTGGGATGGAGTGGTGGCTGTGAACACCTCAGGACTGGGACTTGCCTTGCCTCTGGGAAAGCAATAGCATGAGCCCTTACATCTTGAGCTGTCGTGCAGCTCTTCTAGTGGAGAGAAAAAGTCCTCATGTTTCCTGTGGACAGGCTCCTTGTTCGTTCCTTAAATATCTCTTTCATCAGAACGGTTCTGTCTTTCCAGGTTTCTTTCCCTTTCCTTCTGTCACTTAGATTGCAGGGTCACTGCTTTGTCTCTGAATTCTTAGTCACTCTGTCTCTGACCACTTCCTTTTGGCAAGAACTGAGTGCCTCTCAGCAATCTGACTAGAACCTCTAGGTAAAATTTCCCACCTTCTACTTTTCTCTCAGTAACTCTCTCTCCCTCTGGCTTAGATGTCAGGACGTCTTGGTTAGTTAGCGTGGCTCTCTCACCCAACAGCACTGTGCCATGGCTCGCATGGCTGACAGGACTGGTTATTCTAGTAAGCAGAGTTCTTGAGCTCTTCAGACGTTTCATTCTTCTACTGTCAAGTGTACGACACAATTGTAAAGATATTGAAGGCAGATGTACGTGTGTACGGACAAGTGTGTACCTGTGTGCGTGCAGGTGTGTATGTGTTCCTGTAGTTCCTATGAGCCTTGGTATCTCAGGAGACGTTCTCATAGAAATGGGAAAAGTACATTAACAGATGATTTGAGAGAGTAAATGAAACAAAGCACAAGGTCGCACTTTAAGAGCTGTTAAAGTGCTAACTTTTTAAACCTAGCAAACCAGAAGGATATGGAAGAGATACTATTGGGGGTCTACAACTTGGTGTGTCACTGGTGGGAGAAAAATCCTTTCCTACAACTTCTCTGCTAAGCAATGTGGTTCAGGGGATCAAAAACATGAGCTGTTTGTCCACCACAACCCCCGAGATCTCCCCCAACACACACACACCAACCACGTTATTTCATTTCAGAGACTCTATTCTACGAAATGTTCTGAATTTGACATTAGCAATTTGGAAATATTTATCAGAGCATTATTTCAGGTGTCAAACTTGGAAATGACCCAAACACCCCCCCCCCCATGAGAAAAAGTCACTGCCACAGAGCCCTTCCTCAGTTGGCCATAAAAGTCCACTGAAATCTCTGCAAAGAAGAAATAATAACAGGAATTTTCATATCAGATGGGGGATGGAAGTAGGATCCAAAACATATCTGTGGATTGAAAATAACCCTGTAAACCTATACAAAGGAACTTTGAAAATCAGTATCAGTGTTATGGGTGGTGAAATCATTGACAGTTCATATTTTGTTTTTTTTTTTCTATATTTTTGTGAGCATTTCTTTTATGATAAGGAAGCTCAATCCAAGACTGTCTGATAGAGGCGGGCTGTTTGTGTTTACTTATGGGCTTTTACTTGTTCACATCATGTGAACATTTTCTCCAAATGCCTGTTACCACAGAGGTCACATCTTCCAACACCAAACCATGCTGAATGTTTCAATACATTTCCTAAATGTTTCAGATGTAGTTGGTAAGACTGTCTCTGCCTTTGAGAACTTTGAGTACTTATTGCCTTTGACTTTCCTTGACACAGAAGCTCATGTCCTTACTGGATTTCTCCTCCTTTGTTTCTTATCTCTCCCTAATCCTCTTTTACCTTCTATGATCCAAAGGATTTGCAGGCGGTGCTGATTTTCTTTAAATGTCATGTTTTTAGACAATGGGCCTTGCTTGGGATATAGAAAACCAAACCAGCCCTACAGATGGCTATCCTACAAGCAGGTAAGTCTTGCCCATTGTTTTGGGGTAGACTCTTTTGTTAATGTGGCATTCTAGCTAATTTTCTCTCTTTGGGGTCTTGTCCCCTCCCTCTGCTCCCCATCTCTCTTGTAGGTATCTGATCGTGCAGAGTACCTGGGTTCCTGTCTCTTGCATAAAGGACATAAGCCATCACAAGACCAATTTATTGGCATCTTTGCTCAAAATAGGCCAGAGGTAACCATGCTCAAGTTAACTTCAGAAACTAAAGACTTAAAACCTGGCCCCAAACCAGCACTCTGACACTTGCTGATGATTTACCAAAATTTTTTAAAGCTCTCTTATTCTATAAAACTTGTTCCCCCCCGAGTAAAGAGTTACAGTTCAGTGCTCCCTTAATTCCTGGTTGAATGCCTAGGGATCTAAGTTAGTACCTGGATTTCTCTTATTTAGTAGCCCATGATGATTCACTTTAAGTCCATCTCTTTATTGTATGAAGAATATAAGGAAGCTATGTGGGGCTGGCAAGTAAGAGCTTGGGGACATTGTAGAAAGGGGGAGGTATTTTATTAGAATTGGAACTTGCATGTTATACTTGAACTTGTCAAATAAGGTACCCAGTGCTACCGAGAGAGACTGTACCCATATTTCCTCAGTGATTGAAAGCAGATGGTAGATGTTAAGATGATTGGAATTAAGCTTTAGTTAAGTCTTAGACCAATATCCTCAGAGAAAGCCTTTTTCTGCTGCAGAATGGTTGGATGTCCTATGCTCCCTAGAGCCGGCTGCTTAACCAAAACCCTGGGAGGGCACTGGCTGCACGTTGAGGTGATTCTACATAATCCACCTTGGTGACACTCTCAATCAGCCTCAATAAGAAGAGATGTCCTTGAGTCTTTATTTAGGAACTTAGTGCCCGGCCACGTATATTCGATGGCTTGGGCTGTCATAACAAAATACCGCAGACAGGGGGAGCTTAGACAATAGAGATTTCTTTTCTCATGGCTCTGGAGCCTGGAAGTCCAAGATAAGGTGTCAGCAGGTTTGGTTTCTACTGAGGGCTCTGTTCTTGGCTTGCAGGTGGCCGCCTTCAAAGTGAGTCCTCACACGGTCCTCCCTCTGTCATCCCCAGTACCTTTTCCTCTTCTTACAAGGACACCAGTCATATGGGCTCGGGACCCTACCCTTATGACCTTATTTAGCCTTAGTTACCTCTTTAAAGCCTCTATCTCCAAACGCAGTCCCAATGGGGGTTAGGGTTTCAACATGAATTTAGGGGGGGGGGGGACACAATTCAGTACATAGCACCTAGACTGGTGTTCAAGGCCCACCATTAGCAGATTCTGACCCACCTTTCTAATTCATTTCGTATTGTTCTTCATGCTGTTTGATGTACACACAGAGATATTGTGCTATCTTATCTTTGCACATCCACTTCCTTCTTCCCTGAATGCCTGCCCTGATTCCAGCTCCATAACTAAATCTTACCAGTTTTTCAAAACCCTGCCCAATTTCCATCACTTTCCCCAAAGCAGTTCCAGATGGCCTTTACCCCAACCCTAAAGTGATTTCTCCCTCCTTAAAGCTCCTTAAAACTGGGGCACCTGGGAGGCTTGGTCAACTGAGCATCCAACTCTTGGTTTCAGCTCAGTCCATGATCTCAGGGTCTTGAGATCAAGTCCCACATCAGACTCCACGCTCAGTGGGAAGTCTGCTTGGAATTACCTCTCCCTGGGCTACCCCCTCCTACCTCCCACCTAAAAAAAAAAATCCCTTAAAACCAGTGGTTTCTGTACCCTTTATCAATGGAGCTTACCATACTCTACCTCTGTATTTTGGTCCTCTTGTATTGTAGTTGTCTGTGCTAGCTTATCTCTTCTTTAACTTTATAGCATTAGCATTGGAAGTCTGTAGGGCCCCAGGTGATTTATTTTAACACAAAGGCATCAAATAAGCATTGATTGGCTGAATGACTGAAGTAATACTCTTCCTTTTCTTTTTTTTTTTTAATTTATTTTTTATTTATTTTCATACTCTTCCTCTTCAAAGTGTTCTCTAGTTCTTACTTGAGCTTTTTTCCATATAGTGGATCATCTCTGAGTTGGCTTGTTACACATACTCCATGGTAGCCGTTCCTCTGTATGATACCTTGGGAGCAGAAGCCATCGTATACATTGTCAACAGGGGTAAGAGTTTGCTATTAAATTATAACTTGATCCTATCTTAATGCTGAGTAATTCCTCAATATCTGCTTTTGTTAGCCAACTTGGAATGCTATGGCCAGAATTTGGGGAAGCTTTTCCTGTTCTGTAATACGGAGGATATAATTTACAAGGAAATTACAAAGAGCCCAAGCAGGTGTTGGCTTCTACATAGAAGGTTCAAGGAAATGTTCCAGGTGGCAGAGTGTAACAATAGAGTTTAGAGATAAGACTACTTACGTTGGCCCTTCTGGATAAAAGGTCATAGAGTGAGTCACTAAGTCACTTAATTGACTAAATCACTATGAAACCACTGATTTCATTTCCTATCGTTGTAAATCCAAGTCAGTACAGTTAGTCAGCATTTGTAGAAAAAATTATCATTATTTGAGAAGTAAGTACAAGTTCAGTGGCTCACTAACAACCCATTCACATATCTAAGATCTAACTTTCTGTCCCAGAACTAGGTAGTTAAGTGACTAGACCCGTTTGGACTATAGACACAATTGCAAGTTTTTTTACTTTTACAGATGAGTATCCAAGAAAATGCTAACATGTAGAATCATAAACTGTTTATCTGCTAAAATGCCATTTGTCCCTTCTTTTCCCTTCTATTCCCTACTCCCCTCCCCAAAATAAAACACACTGACAGAACCACACCTGAGGGATCCGTGTTTGTTGTCTGTATTCTTAAGCAGAAGGAGTTTTGTGACTCTAGAAACTGTAAACTGTCTGGGCAACTTGCATGAAAATTATGTGCTTCTGTTTCCATTACGCTCATTTATTATTGATGGAATGCTTCAGGTTTTATGCACTCTAAATCTGATTTCCAGATGTAATCTCATCCGGGTACCCACTAGCTTTGAAATTTTCAGAAACGTCTTCCTCCTTGCAAAGCAATCAGGTACCGGGCAGAGCAGGAAGGTGACCTCCGGCTCGGTTTCTGCTTTCAGCTGATATCACTACAGTGATCTGTGATACGCCCCAAAAGGCATCGATGCTGATAGAGAATGTGGAGAAGGGCCTCACCCCGGGTCTGAAAGTGATCATTCTCATGGATCCGTTTGAGGATGACATGAAGCAAAGAGCAGAGAAAAGTGGAATTGAGCTCTTATCCCTGTTTGATGCTGAGGTATGTGTCTTAAATTGAACTAATAGCTCGAAGCCTGCTCTCCCACCAGGCACGATGAGGAGGATATCGACAGGAGAGCACAGGCTGCTGTCAGCCAGCAGTGGAAGGGGAGGAGTCCATGAGACTCCTGCTGTGAGGCTTTGGGGAGAATTTCCCTTGAACAACTCAGGGACTGTGTCAGAGGAGAATGGTCTGTGGCCAGTAGGCACAGACTTCTAAGTAGAGGACTTATCAATACGGAGTTCAGTGGTAGCTAAATATAGGGGTCCTGGAGTCCGATGGCAGGATTCACGTTCCAGCGCCACAACCATGAGTTGGGTGATCTTAGTAAGATTCTCCGCATCTCCCTTCTCCCCTCTGTAAGATGAGGCTGACATAGTTCCCACCTCACAGAGCGATTGTAAAGAGTTGCCTGAGTTAATCTATAGAAAGTGTTTGGAACAGTGCCTGCGATGTAGTAAGCCCTGAATGTCAAGGATTCCTGTTACTCAAAAAGGTTTAGTAATGGTCCTAGATGACTGGACCTCAAGAGTAGAATGGGAAATTTGGACATCTGGAATCTGCCCTCTGGAGGCTGGAGTCCTAGAGAAACACTATGCTCTATCCCTGGGCCTTTCACTGTGCCTGAATGTTGGCTTCTGGGCCTGATTTGGGTTACAATTTTGGTTCTACTCTCACAGAAAAGGGGCGTGTTTGCATGGAAAAGAGAAAGAGAGGGTTGTATTTGTCATTAGTCGTCCCATCTTAACTAACTAGACTTCCTTTCTTGGCTTTCTGTTCATGTAGAATCTAGGCAAAGAGAACTTCAGAAAACCTGTGGTAAGTTTTCTTCTGTTCAAATTTGAGTCTTGCCCAAAAGTTCAATTCCCAAAGTTCTTGGTAGGTTAATCTCTTGTGCTTCCCCCTCTAGCCGCCTAAACCAGAAGACCTGAGTATCATCTGCTTTACTAGTGGGACCACAGGTCAGTGTGCATGAAGCTATCCCAGAGGCCCCTGGTTGGCCAAAAACATGGCTTGAGTCACTGAGCATGGGTGGGCTGGTAAATATTCCCTATAATGAGGCCTATCCTTAGGGTCTTATACCCCGAAGCTTTTGAATATGTATGCCCCAGTGGAAAAACAGGTATAAGCAAATGCATTTCATTGAACACACTGGGAAGGGTTTCCATGCTATGGATTTCGGGAGCCTTTCAGATGGCATCACAAGGTCAACTTTCTTCCCCAACCGCCACTCTCTCAACTTGACATCGTCAGAATAGTTTTGCTCAATCAAGGTGACCCAGAGAGAGTTCCACGCAGATCAGCGTGTGTCTTCCCCCTCCCCTACAGTGAGTTATCCTATTAGAACTCCTAATAGCTTTTGATATGGCCCCTGATGACCTATAGTCATATTCTCCTGTCCACTGAGCCAGTTTGTAATGTGATAAGTAATAAAGTTAGGTCTGAAGTCCTAAATATAAAAACAGCACAAGGTGGGGTTACTTGGATTTTTGCTTTTGACTGTTACAATCTGAAATTGTGACTGTACCCTCTGTGGTAGTAGAAGGCTAACAGTATTGTCAGTGGTGGTGTCTCTGGGTGCATTAATTGTTCATAGATGGTGTCCCATACTGTTCATAAGAGGACACAGTGACAGGAGAAGCTCTTGGCTCTCTGGAACAGAACCAAGTGAATGCAACCTCTTTCATAGCCAAAGGCTGCCTATTAGTTATTTAAAGGCTTTTTTTCTCCATGTCCTGTTTCCTATAGGTGACCCTAAAGGAGCCATGTTGACCCATCAAAATATTGTTTCAAATGTTTCTTCTTTCCTCAAGTGTATGGAGGTCAGTGGTCCATTGAAAAAGAGATCCTCATTAAAATGTAAATCTGTCTTAAGATTTTAATCTTGATGGCAGAGGAGGCAGAGACAAACAAAACAAACCAGAAACAAACAAAAATCATGTTACAGGCCTGAATGTGGACAAATAATGGTGCATTTTGGTCCAGAGGTCTGTGCATTTTCAAGCCTTGGTCTTTTAGGACTGCACATCTCTACACTCAGTGAAATTAAGGGACAACCTCTCAGACTTATACAGTGTACTACCTGTACAACTGTGTGTGACAGTCCTAGGAAGGAGTGTTCTTTAAAATCAAAGAAAAAATTTTATTGAGATATAATTGATATAACATTGTGTTAATTCCAGATGTACAACATAATGATTCATGTGTGTGTGTGTATTTATATACGTATATATGTTACAAAATGGTCCCCACAATAAATCTAACATCCATCATCACACGCAGTTAGTTTTTTTTCTTGAGAACTATTAAGATCTAGTTAACAATTTTCAGATATACAATACAGTATTATAAATTATTAAGTATAACTAATAATAGCTTGTTTTAAATCTCCTTTGGAAGAGAAAGCTGGCATTAACCTAATGTCTCCTTCTTGTTCTGAACGATAGCATATTTTCAAGCCCACCCCTGATGATGTGACCATATCCTACCTCCCCTTGGCTCATATGTTTGAGAGGGTTGTACAGGTGAGTGTCCTGTATTCCCAGCAGATATGTGAAAAGACAGTCCTGACTTGCTAGTTCTGTGTTTTTTCCAAAGGCAGCTACACAGCGTTTCCAGTCCTTTCTCTGATGGGAACGTACAAGGAGGGAGCAGGTGCAGCTGAGCCCTGAGCCCGGCCTTACTCCTCACTTGCTGCGAAGCCTTTCTAGCAGGGTCTGGGTCTGTCCAGTGGGGCTGATGGTCGCTTCTGCCTTCACACAGTGTGCCTGTGAGTCCTGAAGTCCAAGCCAGGAGCTGACTATCTGCTCTTGACTCTGAGCTGGGAGAGGAAACATTAGTTCCTCTTTTACATTTTGTGTTGGTTAGAATTTTTTTTTTTTTTTTTTTTTTTTAATCTTGGGTTAGACCAGGGCGCCTGGGTGGCTCTGTCATTAAGCGCCTGCCTTAGGCTTAGGTCATGATCCCAGAGTCCTGGGATGGAGCCCTGCATCAGGCTCCCTGCTCAGCAAGGAGTCTGCTTCTCCCTCTCAAACTCCCCCTACTAGTGTTCCCCCTCTCGCTGTCTCTCCCTGTCAAATAAATAAATCTTAAAAAAAAAAAAAATAAAAATCTCAGGTTAGCAAGAGGAAAGTTAGCTCCTGGAAGGGCAGAGAAAGAGCATTTGATCCAGTGAGATGTTCAGCGTGTGTGTGTGCCAGAGAGCTGCCTTTCTGTGAGCGGACTGCAGGCTTTTCAGGCAATTCTGGGGTGGATTTGAGAACTGAAAGCAGGGCTGGCTTCCCAAAACCCGTTTGGTTGGACAGAAAATCCCTTCTCTGCTTCCTGCATAAATCCCTCTTCGGCCAGCTTATCTGTTGATGGGTGAAGTGCCAAAATGAACAGTTCATCTCCTTGGGCTGAGGTATTGACATCTGATTAATACAATATCAATTTTAATAAGGATACTTTTTCACGTTTTAATGTCTCTGAAACTGAGATGTCTTGCAGCTATAGGCATGTTCTGGCCTAAGTGGCAGTGTTTTCCTTAGTGCTATGGAGTGAACGAACGGTCTCTGACAAAGGACAGTGTCTCAGACTGTCCCTCAGAGCTCTGGGTGGAACAGGGTGGGCCCTCAGTCTCACGGTCTGTCTCACCTCTGCTGCCACCTCAGCAGCAAAGAGTTTCCAACCTGTCCTGGGGGCAGGCTCACAGAATTCTGGGTATCTGAAACGTGTGGGGAGGGGGCTATACAGTGGACAGTGTCCATGGCTGTCACCTTGGTTCCCCGATTCTGTCTAAGACAGTCCCTACCCAAAGGGGGCCTTTGGCTCTGAGCCCCGATCTCTGGTTTTGCTTTCAGGCTGTTGTGTACTCCTGTGGTGCCAGAGTTGGTTTCTTCCAAGGAGATATCCGGTTGCTGCCTGATGACATGAAAACTCTGAAGCCCACAGTGTTTCCCGTCGTGCCTCGACTACTCAACAGAATCTATGATAAGGTACTAACCTCGCTTCTGCTGGGCTGGCCCTGAGGTGAAGGACATGTCTGTGGCTGAGGTCTGACTGAGCTGTCAGGGACTCTGTGTTGCTAAGACATTTTTTTCCACGTTCACTTTCTCCTGCCTACAAGCACCCGCCTATGGCCACATAGGCGACTGTGAAACACCGTAATAAATGAAACCCCTTCATCTGGTTAGGATAACGTGGACCAGATCTGGAGAAAGAGCTCAATTCAGAGACTTGGGGAGCCCCTCAAATTTAAGCTGACTTACTAAGGAGTTGTCACTCTCATTTGTTAACACCTGTTGCTACGGAGCTTCCTGCTGAGGGGCGGGTCCCGCGGTCAACATTTCAAATGCATTCCATTATCCAAACCTCAGGAAATCACATCTAGACTTACCATTTCCAAATTACAGCTGAGGAGATTGAGCCTCAGAGGTTAAACAAACAAACAAACAAACAAACAAACAAAAAGCTTAACCAGAGTCTATCCAATGAGGGGTTGGGCCACAATCCTACTGTCACAAAGTCCTTCCTTGCCATTGATCCCTGCTCTGTTTTTCTTTCAAGAGTTTACAATGTAGTGATTTTTCTAATTCGATTAATTCAGTTGCTTCCCTTGTGTTCTTTAGCTGAGATTTTTCCATAACGACATCAAATATTCTTTCCTTTTACTTATCAGTCTTCAGAATAATGAACTGGTGCCTCAGTGGTCTTTGGAAATGACCCAGATTTTTTGCTTTATAATATTATGAACTCGTGATTTGCATAGTTGTACACTTAATGCACTTCGTTCTTCCTGATGTCCAAATTGGCCCACCGTGGAAGCTGGGAGCCCCATCAAGCTGTTCACGTGTCCTTTTGACCTAACCCCAGTAGTTTCTTACAGCTTCCCTGCTTTGTGATATAACATGTCCCCAGGTTATCTTTTTTTCTTTTTTTAAGATTTTATTTCTTTATTTGACAGACAGAGACTACAAGTAGGCAGAGAGGCAGGCAGAGAGAGAGGAAGGGAAGCAGGCTCCCTGCCGCGCAGAGAGCCCCATGAGGGGCTCGATCCCAGGACCCTGGGATCATGACCTGAGCAGAAGGCAGAGGCTTTAACCCACTGAGCCACCTAGGTGCCCCCCCCCATTATCTTTAATGTCTCTCACCCAAGTCTTGGATTGTTTAATCTTCCCAAGGAGTCCTTGGAACTGGGCTATGAGCCCAGGCAAGATAGTAATAGACTCCAGGCTCTGAACCAGATGCTTGATCACTTCATAATTGCACAGGCCTGGGAGCCCCGAGCAAATAATGGCCACATGGCACTCTTCACAGGCTTTGGACTCCAACGCGGAGACTCTAGCTCTCCCCTTCACACTGGTGATTCTTAGATACTATCCTGGGGCTCCAGGGATGGGGCAGGCAGCCTTCTAGAACACAGATGACCCCAGGACATTAAAAGTGCTGTTTTTAGAATTGTTAACAATCCTAACGGCTCTCAGCATGCTATGGAATTATTTGCTGATTATTATGGTTTATGTTCATGTTGTTAGATATTTTTACTTCGAAAAAAAAAAAAAAGATTTATTTATTTATTTGTGAGAGAGAGAGCACATTAGCTGGAACAGAGGAGGAGAGAATCTTAAGCAGACTCCAGGCCAAGTGTGGAGCCCAATGCAGGGCTTGATCTCATGACCCTGAGGTCACGACCTGAGCCAAAACCAAGAGTCAGACACTTAACTGACCTAACCACTCTGGTGCCTCAGACACTTTTACTTTTTTTTTTCTTTATAAATAAAGATCACTTAATTTCTTTTTTAAGATTTGATTTATTTATTTGAGAAAGTGAGCACAAGCAGGGAGAGGAGCAGAGGCAGAGGGAGAAGCAGACTCCCCACTGAGCAGGGAGCCTGATGCGAGTCTCAATCCCAGGACCCCAGGATCATGACCTGAGCTGAAATCAAACACTTAACCGACTGCGCCACCTCTGCCACCCCCTACCCCTGCATGTTTTTACTTCCAATAGTTTTTTAATGATATAGTGATACTTAACACAGAGTTTACTTTTGTCACTTATTTTAAAAATGGAGGACTTTATTAGTGTGAGTCTCCAAATTCCAGCTTTTGTCAGTGACTTATTAGGAGGAGATTATCTTGTGAATAATGAAGATATATCTCTTGAGGTTGAAAGAGGTATCAGGGATGACAGGATTCTGGCACATTTGAGTGTAGATCTTAGAGCTGATGAGACATTAGTAAAATGATGGTATAGGCATGCGTAGATGCCTAGAGCACTGTTGGCAGTTGAACAGCTCTATTGGCTACAGGCTCAGAAATGGAAGTATCGATAAGGAAGATGGCTGGAGAGTTCTCTTCCAATTTTGTGCAGGAAAAGAACCTTGGTATCCTTGAATCTGACTTCCAGTAGGATGGAGTCCTGAAGTCAGAATATAGGGTTCAGGATTTAATTTTGGAAGTAAGGGGGATTTCGAGTTGTACTTGAAGCTCTCCTTTGGCAGGTGTATGTTTGATAGATTAGAGTCAATGAGGCAAGGGAGTCTATAGAAATAATGTGAGCTTGTAAAATAGTGTCAGAACTAAGCCCAAAGTGAAGAAATAAATAGAAAAGTCCGTTGGGTTTCATATAGTGTGGCTAGAGGACCTTTAATCAGAGAGAAAACTGGTGTTTCTCCAAATTTAATGTATATAAGCTTCAGAGGTATGGGGATGTGGGGGGATGTCATGCTTGTTTAAAAAAAAAATAATCAGATTCCTAGGTCTTTCTTTGATCTATTGAAAGCCCAAAAGGTATTGCCCATTGAGCTGTTTCTCATCTATCCAAATGATTTTCGTAGGCAGATATTGAGAACATTCTGAGGACATGTTCAAAGTTGTCAAGATTGTTTGCCAAGGACAAGAAATCTGCAGGAGCTAGAACTCTGTACATATATACTCAGTGTACTTATGTCTTAGTGTGGCCATAATTCCCTGGAATTATCATTATTTAGCAACCCAGTTCATGAATGAAAGTCACTTCATTATGAAGCAAGAAGGCACTATCTCTTGCTCACTGATGAATGGCTTTGGTGAGCATCTCCAATAGGTTTTGAACTAAGAGGAGCTATCATCTTGCAGGTACAAAATGAAGCCAAGACACCCTTGAAGAAGTTCTTATTGAACTTGGCTATTTCCTCTAAATTCAGTGAAGTGAAAAAGGGGATCATCAGGCGTGACAGTTTATGGGACAAGATCATCTTTGCAAAGATCCAGGTAGGTTGGCGGGGTCTTGGACAGAGCCAGGCAAATATCTGGGCTTTCTGCTAGCTTATCATACTTGGACAACTTTGTCATTAAAGGAAATTGGTCAAAAAGCAAAAATAAATAAATAAATAAATTGTTAAGTTCTAACATATACTCTTTTTCTCTTAGGTGATCTTTTGACATTATATGTAATGCAAAGGGTCTAAGAATATAAATTATCTGAGGAAATATTTAGAAACTGCAGGTTGAGTCTCAGCTATGGGTGATAGGGGTAAGGGCATCGAACATGTTAAGTGCTCTTCCTCAAGGCCCGCCCTGTTCTAAGTGCTTTGTAAATTACCTAGTTTAATTCTGATACTGGGTCGATGCTCTACCCATTTAGCAATGGAGGAAATTGAAGCCAAGGAATAGGTTTCAGAGCCTTTTTTTTTTTTTTCTACTCAACAGGCCAACCTGGGCGGGAGGGTTAATTTCATGGTCACTGGAGCTGCCCCCATCTCTTCTCCAGTCTTGATGTTCCTCCGGGCGGCACTGGGATGTCCGGTAAGACAAGCACCTCCTTTGAAGATAGCTTATTTCCCTTTTGCACAAATAGAGCTCACTCTTTAAAAAATGAAAACATGACTGAAAAACACCATGGAGAAAGTTACCCCCCAAAAATCTCAAAATCAGCAAAAATAATCCTCCTCTTTATGCATCTCTGTATAGAAACTTTTATATAAACTGGCATCAGTTCTAAAATACTTATTAAACTATGTCCCATCCACATTGGTCCGGGTCAAATAAAGATCTACATCATTTTAGTTGTTTTGAGGTAGTTTATTGGATATACCTGAGTGATTCATCTCCTACTGATGGACACTTAAGCCACTATTTTTTTCACTATTATAATCAGTGAGATGATAAGGATACTGTCTTCCCAAATAGTCACAATATATGGGTTTGCTTTGTATGTTAATGTAGATTATCACACTTCCCTCCAGAAAGGTCTTGTCTTGTTTTATACATTCCTGCAAATAATGCACGAGACCTTATTTCCCTACATTCTTGCCAGTGTCAGGCTTTCTCAGTTACTTAAATCTGAACCAACTAGATGCATGAAAAATCTCAGTGCATTTTTGTTTCTTTTATTAACACCGAACACCGTTTTATCACTTATTGGCACTTGTATTTCTTCCATGAGTTACTCTATTACTTTCTTACAGCAAAATTGCTATATACCAGTTTCAAATGTTTATGTCATCAAACTGATTGAACTTTTTTACTTGTGGTTTTGAATTGCTTAGACAGGACTCTCTGACTCCAGTATTCCACAAGACTGCTGTCCTTCATATTTTCGGATACTCAAATAGTTTTACTCTTTTCTAATTCTCTATTTCATCTCGAATTGCATACAAGTGCTTGGGCGTGGACATTCTCTTTTTCCCCCCAAATAGCTAACTAGTTCATCCATTCGACCAACATGCACAGCATAAGAAAAACAGGTCCTTGTCCACACCATATCCCCTTGGGTAGGACCCCCATCAAAAAAGATTCTGAATTGATGCCAAGGCCAGAGCTCTTCTATGCTTTCAAATTACCATCCTCTTGGCCGTTTTTAATACTTTCATTTCCCTTGGCCCCTAAAACCCATGGATCGGTAGGTCCGGCTGCCATCAGAAATACCCCTTCTCCATCACTACAGAGTCTGCCTAGCATGGCCCCACCCACACTGCAGTAACTGGGGCCCTGGTTTGCCCCACCAGCCTCTCTCTGGTCAAGGTTATCCTCTATACCAGGGTTTGGCAAACTGCAGCACAGGCCAAATCTGATCCGTTGCCTCTTTTCAGAAGCGAAATTTTGGTGGAATGGAGCCTTGCCCTTTCATTTACATGATGTCTACAGCTGCTTTTGTTCTCCATTGGCAAAGTAGTCCAGACAGAGCCCAGAGGCTCATAGCACTGAAAATATTTACTCTCTGGTCCTGTAGAGAAAAAGCTTGCCAGTCACTGTTCTGTATCACAGCTGGAGCTATTTCTTTCAAAAAGCAACAACATAACACACCAACAAACAAAACCCCAAACAACTGAAACACTGCTGTCTGTTTTCAATTCCTTCAGAAGGGCTCCACTGCTCAGGCTCAAGAACCATTGTCCCCGGGTGTCACTTCACTTCATAACTCACATTTTCCTGTCAACTTGAAATGCTACCTCTCCTGAAATACAGTAGAAGTATTAATATCTTGGTCTATTTCTGGAGCCTTTTGGTTTTTGGGTGCATCCCCACTAACAATTTTGGAGCTGAGACGTGGTATTAGGTATTAATACCTGAGGGTATTAGGACACCAAGCATCTTCCAATCCTGAGAGAACTTGCTTTCCTCCTGTCTTGCTGTAGGGCATTGCCATTTCATGCTTTGTCTTAAGTAAGTCTCAGACCCTTCTTTTGTTTCCCAGGTGTTCGAAGCATATGGTCAAACAGAATGCACAGCTGGCTGTACATTTACATCACCAGGTGACTGGACTTCAGGTAGGTTCTCCGCCTACTGGGTGGGAGATGCGGTGGTTGGGAGAAAGGTTCCACCTGAACTAGGGCTTAGGTTAGAGAACCTGTGCTCTGGCCAAATGTGGCACTCGGCAAACTCAAGTTTCAGTCCAGGGGTTTCTATCTTGGCTATCCAGCATGGGCACCAGGTAACTTTTTTTTTTTTAATAAATTAATTAATTTTCAGAAAAACAATATTCATTATTTTTTCACCACACCCAGTGCTCCATGCAATCCGTGCCCTCCATAATATCCATCACCCAATACCCCAACCTCCCCACCCCCCCCGCCACTTCAAACCCCTCAGATTGTTTTTCGGAGTCCATAGTCTTTCATGGTTCACCTCCCCTTCCAATTTCCCCCAACTCCCTTCTCCTCTCTAACACTCCTTGTCCTCCATGCTATTTGTTATGCTCCACAAATAAGTGAGACCATATAATAATTGACTCTCTCTGCTTGACTTATTTCACTCAGCATAATCTCTTCCAGTCCCATCCATGTTGCTACAAAAGTTGGGTATTCGTCCTTTCTGATGGAGGCATAATACTCCATAGTGTATATGGACCACATCTTCCTTATCCATTCGTCCGTTGAAGGGCATCTTGGTTCTTTCCATAGTTTGGCGACCGTGGCCATTGCTGCTATGAACATTGGGGTACAGATGGTCCTTCTTTTCACAACATCTGTATCTTTGGGGTAAATACCCAGGAGTGCAATTGCAGGGTCATAGGGAAGTTCTATTTTTAATTTCTTGAGGAATCTCCACATTGTTCTCCAAAGAGGCTGCACCAACTTGCATTCCCACCAAGAGTATAAGAGGGTTCCCCTTTCTCCACATCCTCTCCAACACATGTTGTTTCCTGTTTTGTTAATTTTTGCCATTCTAACTGGTGTAAGGTGTTATCTCAATGTGGTTTTAATTTGAATCTCCCTGAGGGCTAGTGATGATGAAAATTTTTTTATGTGTCTGATAGCCATTTGTATGTCTTGATTGGAGAAGTGTCTGTTCATATCTTCTGCCCATTTTTTGATATGTTTGCCTGTTTCGTGTGTGAGTTTGAGGAGTTCATTATAGATCCTGGATATCAACCTTTTGTCTGTACTATCATTTGCAAATATCTTCTCCCATTCCGTGGGTTGCCTCTTTGTTTTCTTGACTGTTTCCTTTACTGTGCAGAAGCTTTTGATTTTGATGACGTCCCAAAAGTTTGTTTTCGCTTTTGTTTCCTTTGCCTTTGGAGACATATCTTGAAAGAAGTTGCTGTGGCTGATATCGAAGAGATTACTGCCTATGTAATCTCTTCAATATCAGGCACCAGGTAACTTTTCAGCCTTTCTCTTTTAGAGTCAATCCATAAATATCTCAGAAATGTGCCCAGAACTATCACCGGTTCATGGCTTCCCAGCTGAATTAATGTGGTGTGTTCTAGGGCATGTTGGAGTCCCCCTGCCTTGCAATCATGTGAAGCTGCAAGATGTACCTGACATGAACTACTTTTCAGTGAACAACGAAGGAGAGGTGGGTAGGTTGTGCTCTGCAGTCACGCCCAGACAATCAGAGTAGAGACGTTTATGTCAGAAAGAGCACACAACTGTGAGCAGATGTGGGTTTGACTCGAGATCTTTAACAAGGAACTGAACATCTGTGCGTCTCACTTTGCTAGCGCCTACAACAGGGACTAAAATCGGGTGGTGTTCCCACTGTAGTGGGAATCATCCAATGGCTTAAGGTGGGAGCAGGTGTTTGGTCAGTGCCTCTGCTGGGAGTCCCAACTTTTGCCACTGGTTCCACCCTGTGCTGTCTTCTGGGCAGATCTGCATCAAGGGCAGCAATGTGTTCAAAGGATACCTGAAGGATCCTGAGAAAACCAAGGAAGCCCTGGATGAGGACGGCTGGCTTCACACAGGAGACATCGGCCGTTGGCTACCGGTGGGTGCTTCTTCAGAATTTCTGGAAGCCTCTGTTGTCGGGGAATGAAGAAAACTATCTGTTTATAATATGCAGAGATGCGAGTAGATTCGTCAGCGGAGGCAGCTGGAAGGATTAGGTCTGTGTCCTGCCTGACTTGTGACATCCTCAGACTATAAAGCGGAGAACAATACCACTGAAGAACCTGGGTGGGGGATCTGTGTTCTAGTCCCAGCTATTCCATGGACCAAGAATGTAATTTCAAGTACGCCCCAACACTAGAGTGACAGAGCCCCGTGCCTTATCAGTCATTTCCAGATAATGTCCATTAGGCTGAACTGAAAGCTAATTCCTGGAGTCAGCCTTCTTTATGGTTCAATGGTTGGTTCAGTCTGTTGTCCTACTTAGGGTGTGATCACGTGGATTGTATTTGCTACTTGTCCCAATTCTACAGTACAAATTCCTAAGAACCTAAGCTCCTCAGACCAATTGGCTCAGAAAAATGAAGCTGCAAATGACCTCTGGTGGCTGGTCAGAGCCTTCCCCGGCCCTCCTTCAGTCCTACCGAGCACAGTCATTGACGTGCTTCGTTAGCATTAGGACCGTGAAGTTCTTTCAGCCTGCTCAGGGTCTAACAGGAGCCATACACGAAAGGGAGTCAAGGACCGGGAGATCCAACTAATCCAGAAATTAGTAAATATAACTCTTTCCCTATTCCCGAGAGTTCTGGAAATGGAATAATTGGAAATTAAGTTATTGGAAATTCAGGGCTGTGAGGTTTCTTCATTAGATGAGGCAACCACTTACACAGCTTCAGCAGGTCCTGGAGATGCTTTCTGAGGCTCTCCACAGAGGACAAAACAGTATAGACAGGTTCTTGCTGGAAGCGTCTCCCTTCCCTTTCCCCAAAGCCAACAAGGAAAAATGAAAAGTTTGCTCAAAAGTCTTTAGAGAGATCAAGTTTACAGAAAGAAAATACCTGTGACTTTGCTGCTCTATCCACTGACATCCCCCAGAGGGCTCAAACACTGATGCTCTTCTCTTCCCTATAGAATGGAACTCTGAAGATCATTGACCGTAAAAAGAACATCTTCAAGCTGGCCCAAGGAGAATACATTGCTCCTGAGAAGATAGAAAATATCTACATCAGGAGTAGACCAGTGTTGCAAATTTTTGTGCATGGGGATAGCTTACGGGTAATACGCTGTTTTAACGATAGCCATTTTCAGATACGGGCCGTGCTGGCTCCAATAGCTACAGGAAATCTGGATAGTTGGGTTTCAGATGAGAAGATTTGTTCTTGTAATACCAAATAAGTGAAGTCATACTCCAACCCTCAAGGCAATATATATGTAAAAAAAAAAAATCATTGAAGTGTGAGGGAGTCTGTGAACAAGTCAATAGAATTGTTCTAATGGTTACTCTAAAGAGTAGTCATTCAGTAACAAAGGGCCCCATGTCACACTTAGTTCCCACTACAGTGGGAGTTCCTGCGGCACAAGGAACTATTTTATACATACTGTGCTTAACCTTAACTTTTGGGGAGTGGGTGGGGATTGGCAAAAGACAGGCCATAGATGCTTTAGGCTTGATGTTGAATACAATTTTTTTTTTTTTTGCATAATCAAATTTGAATAAAACTTTTCTTTTAAAGATTTCATTTATTTCTTTGACAGACAGAGGTCACAGGTAGGCAGAAAGGCAGGCAGATCGAGGAGGAAGCAGGCTCCCTGCTGAGCAGAGAGCCCGATGTAGGGCTCGATCCCAGGACCCTGGGACCATGACCTGAGCTGAAGGCAGAGCCTTTAACCCACTGAGCCACCCAGGCGCCCCTGAATAAAACATTTTTGTAAAAAGATACTGAGTAGGAAAATGGGATCAGAATTCCATGAGGGTTTGAAATACACGGTGAGAGGAGGGTGTAGTATAGTATGTTGAAATGAGATCTTGGGGAAGTACCTATTATCAAGCTAGAATCCTGTCTTCATCCAGTGCGGGAACCCCTATCCTACCTCTCACGTGGCCTTGTTTCCTTTCTACAGTCGTCCTTAGTGGGAGTGGTGATTCCTGACCCAGAAGTGCTGCCCTCATTTGTGGCCAAACTTGGGGTTAAAGGCTCCCTTGAAGAACTGTGCCAAAACCAAGTAAGTCTCCCTTAGGAAAGCTCGATGCACCCCCTGGGGCCCATGGTGGCAGAGCACAGGCCGCTCCAACTCAGGCACCAATGATGCCTTCCTTTTTGGAAGAAGAGACTCTTCCTGTGCTTGGGATAGGTGGACGTAGCTGAAACAGATTGATGGGTTTTATTAGATTGGAGGATAGGATGGGATAAGAAGTTAAAAACAAACAAACAAAACCCCCCTTCTATTCTTTTTATAGTATGTTCATTATGGGGGGAAAATTGGAGAATAGAGAATCAAAAAATACCATCCAGAGGAAATCCCTGGTAGCATTTAGATTTGCCTTTCCTTCTCATTAGCTTCTTGAGCAATAGTAAGCATGAAATGTGCTTGTACATACATAAACCTATATATATCCTTCTATCCTGATGAGCTTTTGTAGGTATTTTGAGTTGGTTCACATTTAGCCTTTCATTTGGTCTCTTTTTCAAACCAGCCATGCTTTAAGCTGTGTTTTATATTCTTAGGTTGTAAAGGAAGCCATTTTAGAAGACTTGCAGAAAATTGGGAGAGATGGTGGCCTTAAATCCTTTGAACAGGTATGTACGGCTGATATAATCCTGGTCTCTTATGTCATAGTAGAAAGTTCTAATGTTTAGATTTATAGAGGTTTCAATGTAACTTCCAAGGGATGGATTTGAAGTTTTGTACCATTAGCCCACTAAGAACGAATGGCAGTGACCTTTTATAGTTCCTTGTACAATCCTTATTTGCCGTTTATTATCCATTTCCCCTTCTCAGTTCTTTCCCAAATTATGTTTGTGGGAATGGGCCTGTGTTACTGTTCTCTTTACCCTCCCACTGCATCAACCCCTCTTTGCTCAAGTTCTTTACATAGCACGCAGGGGGCTCTGCAGAAAAGTCTGAATCACTAATAAATGTGTGTGTGTGTGTGTGTGTGTGTGTCTTCTCTTCTAGGTCAAAACTGTCTTTCTACATCCAGAGCCATTTTCCATTGAAAATGGACTCTTAACACCAACACTGAAAGCAAAGCGGGCAGAGCTTTCCAAGTACTTTCGAAACCAAATCAACAGCCTGTATGAGAACATCCAGGAATAGATTAAGGTACTTAGAGCTGGAGGGGGCTCAGAGGTAGCCTGCCTTGTAGAATATGGATTAAAAACTAATCCTATGTTCATTTTCTGTCTTTCCTCTTGTCTGTTATTTTTGCCTATTAAATTAACAAAAACCATAGTTGACCGCTTTCTAAAAAATATTGAATTATGATGTAACAGCTTAGCCCTGAACTAAATACATTTTGTCTTTCCCCTCTTAAATATTGCTGACACTTGGGGTTTTGGTCTTTATTTATTTATTTATTTTTAAAAGATTTTATTTATTTTATTTGACAGAGAGAGATATCACAAATAGGCAGAGAGGCAGGCAGAGACAGAGGGGGAAGCAGGCTCCCTGCCGAGCAGAGGGCCCGATGCGGGGCTCGATCGCAGGACCCTGAGATCATGACCTGAGCCGAGGGCAGCGGCTTAATCCACTGAGCCACCCAGGCGCCCCGGGGTTTTGGTCTTTTATCAACATGCCTTTCTTCAGGGTCCACTTGTTATTCTGTCCCTTCTTTACAACCTCTAAGCTTTGTAAATGACCACCAGTTCAAGAGCCCAAGTGACTTCTTCCTTCTTGTTTTACAGTAAACCCACCTTGCTGACAGTCCCAGGACTTAGGCCTTCCAATGTTCAAATTAAGAGATCATTAAGTTTTAAGAACCTGTTTAGGGGTGCCTGGGTGGCTCAGTCATTAAGTGGCTGCCTTCGGCTCAGGTTGTGATTCTGGGCTTTTGGTATTGAGCCCGACATCGGGCTCACTGCTCAGCGGAAAGCCTGCTCCTTCCTCCCCGCCTGCTTGTGTTTCCTCTCTCGCCGTCTCTCTCTCGCAAATAAATAATTTCAAAAATAAAAAGCTGTTTAAAATTCATAATTTAAACTATTCCTCAAAACCACTGAAATTTGAAATATCACTAATATCAGTCACACCTTTGGGACTAATTTCTTCTATGTGCTTCTGTGTACGCTAATGTCTGTCTACAGAAGGAAAGTTTTATCATACTGAACATTTCCTAAACTCCCTAGTTTCTGACTTGGGAGAATTAAAAAAATGGGGCCTAAAACATGTCCAAAATTCACAAAATGTTATCTACAGTAGTAACTGATGACTAAATCTTTTCCTTACAGTTTGCTGCTGAACTGGAAGCTATGGGGGAAGGAGTTTAAACTCATGTCAAGTGCACTTTTCAAGTAAATGAACCGGGCACTTTTTTCCTGAACTAAGAACAAAGACCTATGGGCATGCATGGACCCTCCACAAGAGGCTTATCTTCTGGGAAGAACCTGACTGATCTTTTCTCCACTGGACTCCAGTTCCTGTTATACCTTACCCTCAGACAACACATTGCTTCCACTTGTAAAGTCTTTAAAATAAACTACTGCAAACATGTACACTGTGGTGTGTGTTTCCTCACGGACCATGATAAGAATCACAATCAAGGACCACTTATCAAGCAAGCTAGGGGCTCTCAAACTGGGCTGTAAACTAGAATTACCTGAGGGGTTTAAAGAGATCCTAATAATGACTGAGTGTCACCCTAGGGATTCTGACTGAAATGATCTGGGCTATGGCCTGGGAATTGGGATTTTTAAAAGATCCCTAGGTGATTCTAATCTGCAACCTAGATCGGTGGCTACTAAAGGCAATACTGAGAGGACCAGGCCCTCTTCTCCCACAGCTGTGAATAACAAACAAATACCAGCTGAGCCCAAACTCCAACCAAGCACACGACTCATTGTTTCCTCCTTTACCATCTGTGCTGTGCTGTCTTCGACAGTGTTCCTCTCTGACCTCTAACTGGAGGTAAGGAGAATGTTCATGGATGGTCTTTCTAGACCATGAGCCCAGAAAAGCTCAAGGGATGCCTATTCTTGAGCATCTGCAACAAAGGGAAGACAAGAATTAACCTACGGGGTCCCTTGGTGGTCTAGCTCCTATTACCTCCTTGACCTCTCCTGCTCTCTCCCTCCCTCATTCCAACTAAACCACACTGGCTTCCTTACTGTTCCTCAAACATGCCAGGCACATTCCAGCCTGTTGTTCCGGCTGTTTCCTCTGTTTAAGACACAGCTGGCTACTCTTAGAGGTAAACAACTTGTCCCTTCAACTGTCAAAGGTCACGTCCATCAGACCATCTTACCTGCTCTCTTCACAATCTGTATTTTGCTTGTCTGTCTACCCCCCACCTATCACTAGAACAGAGTCCTGTTTCATTCACTGCTGAATCTCCAAGTGTCCTTCCCTTAATGTTAACTGTTACAACCCCCAAAAGCTCAAGTTCCCTGCCTTAGGAAGAATTAGAATGGGAGCAGACGACTTCTGTAATTCTACTTGTGCCTAGACAAGCCCAACGTGAAGCATCCAATCCATCAGCTTAGATCCTACCATTCGCATGAACTTCAAGATTTGAGAGACTCAAGTGTATAGTTGAGGCAGTTGGAGCTCGCTGAAAGTTTCCCAGAATACTGTGATCTCATACCACTAGTTCATTTACTGAATATCTTAAGACTCGGGATTAAAGATGCCAATTTCTCACAAGGTAGTAGAGGAGTTTTTCCACAAAGAACTATGACAAAGCTTTTTAGTCAGCCAAAAGAAAGAGGATAGTAAAAAATTAGATTTATACAGAACAGCCATTGATCTTTATTTGATTTGACAAAATCTGCATTATTAAAAGACAGGTAATAAAATTTAAGCTTATATTGAATCTGATGTATGTTTTCTACAGTATCTAGAATATTACATAAGAAATAACTGAGGGGGAAACAGAATAAAAGCATCACATGCAGATGCTCCTGGCAAAGGGGGAACTACATCTGCAGGTGAGGTCCATAGTGTGCAGCGCATAAAAAAAATCCTAGAGAAAATGCAATTGACTTACTTGGGTGAAGTGTTTTTCCTTTTGTGGAGAGAAAGAAGTGACAGAGGGGCAGGAATTCAAAGGCATATGCAGAATGGCTTCTTCATTTCAAAATGGTAATAAAAATATTTAGATTATGGCACTAGGGCACCTTTGAGGAAAAGAACACCTTAACCAGAGTAGGCTCATTGCATAATTCTTTAGTAATATGTACAATTTTCAAGTAATGGAGAGGACTTAAAGAGTAATTTTACTTCAGCAGTGGCTATCTATTTTTCTTCTCGCCCTCTGGAACTTGATCTGTTTCAGCATCACAGGGACATTTCTCCACACAGTTTCTAGGGAACCAGCCTCTGATTCGTGAAACACCTGATGGAGAAAATGAAATTGATGTGAATAGACTTAGTGATATTGCTGAGCCAAATAAGTCCCACTACTTTAAATCAGTAAGCTTTTAGTTCTGTTTGACTTTTTTCCTCCTTTACCAGCTTTTATAAGCTTAATTTGAGAAAAAAAAAATATGTATATGTTTAAAAGCTGTCTGTCAAGTCAGAAAACCAGTATTTCCCAAATGCTATTAGCTGGGAAAGGTGCAAATGTGGTTCAGGACAAGCCCTAAGTGGAGCATGGGGGGGTGGGGGAACATGGGCAGGATTCCTCGATACGGGTGTTCACTTACATATGTGTGATCGTGGTGTTCTGCGCACTCTCATACTTCACCTGTTCCAGGGAACCACCTCCCTGTAGCTTCTATGAATTTCCTTCTTAGGTTTCTTCCTAACATGTAAATTTCTGTGTCAAGGTTGCCTAAGCAGTCATATTGGGTGAATCTAAAGGCATCCAGAATTAACCTTTACTTTACAAAGGAACAGTTCTAAAACTTAAAGAAAAGAAAAAAAATTAAAGACACAGAAAATTTCAATCTGTTAATTTCTGTAATAAAATCATAGGAATATGCATTCACAGAGAGAGTGTAGGGCAAAGGGGTCTGGTGTATAGGCTGTAAAGCCGGACTGCTTGGGCTGGACACCTGGCTCTACCTGTTTTTAGTGCGGTCTTGGGCAAGGTGCTCAGTCTCTGCATTTTGGTTTCCTCACCAGTGAAATGTACATGAGGGCTGTGGGGGCTTCACCACAAGTGAAGCACTTCTACAAGTGCCTGTCACACAGATCATAATGACCTCCGATATTAGCTGCCCCTAAAAAGACCTGATAAATAGAAGTGCTATGGAGAAATAATCTAAGAAGCCTTTTTCTGTTGCTTGATGGTGTGTCTTATGTCTTATGCTTGATGGTTATGTCCTAATGCACATGACACTGATTGTAACAGTTGTTCTCGCACAATTTGGAATTATTACTAGCAGCTGGTCTATTAAACATTTGTTGCCATTTCCATACCTTCTACAGAGGCATCATCAAGAATTTTATCTCCATACAACCAGTATCTGAAATATTTAAAAGATTAAAATTAATTTTTTTAGGCTAGATGCTAATTTAAAGAAGAAAGTCAGTACTTTCTCTCACTCACCGTAACCCTCTTGTGGCTAAAATGAATTCCCCTTTCTGTAGCCTTATTCGAGGCTCTTCAGTGCAGGGGCTCGTGAAGAAGGTTTTGATTCCTTTATTCAAAGGACAGCAGGCACCACTGTAATCTTCTATTACTCTATACCGTACCTGGCATCAGTAATCAGAAAAACAATGTAATGTTTACTTCTGAATTTCTGTAAATTTGAATTTAAACTGTTAAAGGCAGACCCAAAGTTATCAGGTGACAAGTCTTTACCTCCCAGATCCTTTATAAGAGGCAACTGACATTTCTAGTTCTCTAGGCTTTTCTTAGCCTGCATTTCAAGCACATTGCTACGAATTAAATTCTAGATCAGTACTGTCCAGTAGAACTTTCTGCAGTGAAGGAAATGTTCTATATTTGTGGTAACCAATGGGTAGGCCCTAGACACACACAGGTACTAAGCACTTCTAATATGGCCAGTACAACCAAGAAGCTCAATTTTTTATTTTATTTTAGTTACTTTAAATTTAAATAGCCACATGTGGCTAGCGGTCATCAAATTGTACAGCAGAAGTGTAAGGATGGGTTTCATACTAAAGAGCTATAATGAGGATTTCTGTTGGCAATATAAATTGACTACATTCCCTCCAAACCTCCAAACTACTTAAAAGAAAACAAAAGTGAACTGTATCAAATTTCAACAATTGTAGTAAGAAACATTATTTCATAAAAGCCAACAGTTAGCTTCTACTCAGAGGCAATTCTGAAAACTATACAGAAGGGTAGAGCCTGACAAAAGGAAAAAGAAACTAGTATCATTGCAAAATTTTTACTTACACTTCTGACTCTTTTATCTGCTTTTTGTTTCAACTGTTCAATCTGTTTGGAGATATAAAAAGAACAAATGTTACAACAAACTCCCAAATTTCCAGCATTTCACAGTGCTGACAATTCAAAGGCCCCATGTTTTTGTTTTGTTTTGTTCAGAAAAGTGGAAAGTGGGCTCTCTGACTGAGAGCAGGAGCTGGCATGAGGCTTTCTTCTCCATAGTCTCTGTCTTCATCTGTGTATACTCACTGAGCATTTGCTATGGCCCAGGGATCAGGGAGATGTACTCACTGCCCTCATGGAACTTCTAGGCTAGTCCTGAAAGTGATGATGACAGAGATTCATGGATTCTTCAGAGACAAGGTAGACAGACTGCAAAATTCATCCGCAAGTCTCCAATGAAAGTCATCATTATGATATACTTTTCCTCACTTATTCAGCAACAATTTATTAAATGGTACTATATTAGATATAGTAAGGGAAATCAAGATAACTCGTGGTCTCTGTATTAGAATCTTGTTAAAGATATAAGATAAAAGAATTAAATAAAAGTGAGACCTCATGGGTACCACAGAGTTGCATACGGTTAAGTGCCAAATCAAGATGAGGTGGAACTGGAACTGGCCTTGATAATTTCTAATACAGAAGAGGTCACAGAAGAGAGAAAAAACAGCATGGACAGAGTTAGGTGGCAGGAACACACAAGGGGTTCACTGAGGAAACCACGCCGGAAGTAGTTGGAGGCAGTAGGAAGTAGTTGGAGGCAGCTTTAGGCTGGATTCTGTAACTAAGTAAGGGGATCAGGACTTTATGTCCCATGTATGGAGGATTAAAGAGAGATTTAAATTAAAAGAGAGAGAGGACAGAAGGAGTGCCTTGGGATTTTTAACTTAGATTTATTTTTGCCAAACTGAAAAAAGCCATATGACTTATCTTACTATAAAATGTCATCTGAGTTAAGGGGCACTTAAGGAGACAAGGGTTAGATAGAAAGGACAGCCTATTTGCGCAGAAATACTTACTGTTAAGCTGTATGGGTGACAGTCTTTTCTCACTGGCCACGCTAGTCCATCTCCCTCCGGGACCCCTGACCACGTGAATACCTGCTTAAAGTTCTTCCACCGACTTCCCATATCATAGGGAAAAACAAAGACTTCATCCAGTTGGTAATACTGAATTCGATCTTTAGCCTGTGGGTAACAAAGAAGTAAGATAGCAGATGCCTCTGCCTCCAATGGCTCTAAATACTGTCCTATTGATAGTATTGACAGTAACATACATTTATTCCTCAAATTTGTGTCACTCCTAAGAATGCTTCCTCCCTGTGGTCATGTTACACAGAAGAGACAGACAAACTTATCATAATATAAGAGGAACTTGCTATATAACACCGACCTCATATGAGATCATTCAGGAAATGTCTGACTGGACTTATTCAGGAACACACATTCAAAAATCCTTATTAAAAGAGTTAGTAAGTGCCTGGGTGGCTTAGTTGGTTAAGCATCTGCTTTTGGGGCTCAGGTCATGGCCTCAGGATCCTGGGATGGAAGCGTGATGTTGGGCTTCCTGCTCAGCCAGGAGTCTGCTTCTCCTTCCACTGCCCCTCTCCCTGCTCGTGCTCTTTCTCTTTCAAATAAATAAAATCTAAATAAATAAATGAGTTATTAGCTTTTTTCCACATATAACATATCCTTAATGCTCTTTGCTCAGCAAAACAAAAGAATATAGGTGTAAGGAAGGGATGGTGATAAAAAGATTTAAGAGAAAGCAAGAGTTTATTCAGGATGAAAGAACTGTTTCAGGGGTGCTCCAGAATGTGGCAGTTGTATCGTGGGTAGCAACAACACCTGTGAAGCAGCCAGAAAAACGGGTTCCAGGGGAGTCATCATTTTCTGAAAATTATTTTCTCAAAAAACTAGCAGAAATGTGTTGATCCTCTTTGTTTTTTAAACCATTATACACGTATATATATATACTTATGTATATATGCATTTATAGGTGTACTTTATACATATACATAAATATTCAGGTTGTATAAATTATATTCTAGGCACTTGAATTGTTAACTTGAACTTAAGGAGACAAACTGACTTAGAATTTCTTAAGTTCCACTGACACCTAGTGGTATAAAGATGCATAATTTATTCTTATAATAAGTGTACAAACCCAGCTGAGTTTGTATCAATTTTTTTTGTTTTTTAAATTTGTATCAATTTTAGTGCCTGATAAATTTCAATAAATTTTCTATAAAGTTAACCACTTATTTATATTTTTTAGTTAGCAACAGAGTGCCAGTTTTAAAATAACTTCTAGGTTTAGCACCGTACTTTATGAAGAGCCTTGGTCATCAGAAAAAAATTATTAATCTAATGATGATACATTACATTATTAACTAGAAATGACACCTTGAAATACTTTATTATCGGGGACAATATTTTAGGGAAAGTTTTCTTGCTTAGAAAGTTTTCTATTGTTTAGAAAATAATATTGATGTTAATTCAATTAAAATAATTGTCAAGCTATATGTATATGTATGAATCTACTAAACTGCAAATTCCCACACAAACAGTAAAGGATAATTTATTTTCCCTTTCTATAAACAAAAGTCTCAGAATCTTCAAAATGGTTAAGAGTCTCAAAGAACAGAGATTTAAGCCATTAACAAAGAAACAGTGGTAAGGATGAGAGTAGCTTACAAAAAGACTGAGGCCTGGTCTCTGTCTAAGAGAAGCACTCAGTGAAGTTGGGGTATTCTATCAATACTGTGTTAAAAGGTAACAGAGGTGTGGTACCTTTTGGCTCAGTCGGTTAAGCATCCGGCTCTTGATTTTAGCTTAGGTCATGATCTCAGGGTACTAAGATTCAGTCCCACATCAAGTTCTGCACTGAGTGTGGAGCCTGCTTAAGATTCTCTCTCTCCCTCTCTGTCCTTCCCCCCCCCACTCATGCTCTCTCCCTTTCTCTCAAAATAAATAAATAAATAAATAAATAAATAAATAAATAAATAAAATTTAAAAAAAGAGAGAGAAAGTAAGAAAGAGGCAACAGAGATGTGTAACAGGTGCTATGGGAAAGGCAAAGAAAAAAAAATAAAAAAGAAAGAAAAAAATAAAGCCCACTTAGCTAATCTAGGAGAGTCAAGGAAGGTTCTTTGGAAGAAATGACACCTAAACTAGGTCTTGAGGCAGAAGAAATCAGCAACAAGGAGGAAGAGTGTTCTGGGTGGAGCGAATGACATGTGAAAAGATAGAGAAGCATATGATGTATAAAATTGGGAGTTTTTGATTTTAGTTGGTATCAAGAGTGAGATGGGGTGGGAAGAGGTAGAAAATGCTAAGGAGCTTGGACTTAACCCTGTATATCAGTGGTTCTCAAAGCATGCCTGGCATACCTCTTCCAGTCCCCAAGATCTTCTCTTATGGTTCAACAAAATCAAACAACTTTCATCTTAATATTAACATGTTATTTGTCTTTTTCATTGTGTTGATATTTGCAGTAGTGGGTAAAATTGCTAGTACCTTTAGCAGGAATCATGATAGTGGCACCAAACTGTGTAAATAGAGATTATATTCTTCACCATTACATACTCATGATTTAAAAAAAAAAATCGAACAAAAGTTTTACATAAGAATGTTCTCGATGATGCAATAAAAATAATTATTTTCATTAAATCTCAACTCTCAAGTAGATGACCTCTCATGTGACAAAATGGGGAGGACACATAAAGTACACCAAAGCGTTTATCTCAAGGAAAACATCTGTTTGTGTTGTGAACTAATAAAAGCTGTATAGCCAACTTTTTTCATTTAATGCAATTTTACTTGAAAGAATGAGTAATGAAACAAACTAAGGTTACTGAAACTTCAATATTTGGCAGAAATTTTCTCAAAAATTAACAAAGTCAAGCTGTTACTTCAATGTAAACAACTGAGTATCTATTGTCAGTGAAAAAATTAAGGCTTTCAAGTGAAAATTAGAATTTTGGAAAATTTGTATCCACTGCGATGAGCCTGATTGCTTTCCAAAATAAAGGCCCTTCCCCCAGAAAATTGGTAATGATATGAATCAATGTGTCAGCATTTGGAAAATGTGCATTACTCTATAAAACTGTATTTTCCAAATGACCAATACCTGATGTTATAAAATCATGTATGGGTAAAAGGTCCATTCAAAGAGCAAGATGTACTGATGGACTGAAAGGTACAAGAGTACAAAACGTTTACTGATAGAGCTTTACCTCTCACATACAACTAACCTTTCAAGGCTATCACCTGTGAAGTTCTCATGTAGTACCAAAGAATATCCACTGTCAACTAAAAAGCCTATTCAAATACTCTTTCCTTTTCTACCTACTTATCTGTGTGAAGCTGGATTTTCTTCATATACTTCAATCAAAGCAACATATCGCAACAGAGTGAATGCAGGAGAAGTGAGAATCCAACTGTCTTCTGTTAAGTCAGATATTAAAGAGATTTGTAAAAATACAAAACAATGCCACTCTTCTATTTTTTACTTTGAAAAATATAATAATTTTTTAAAATATGCTATTTTTATTAACATATAATGGGTTTATTATTTTTAAATGAAATTATAAAGCTTCAAAATTTTTCTCAGGAAATATGACAATCATTGATAACTACTACACAAATTAAGAAAGCTCTTTAGTGTCCTTAACAATTTTGAGAATGTAAAAGGGTTCTGAAACCAAAAAGTTTAAGAAACTAGTCCTATAACTTCAAGCTATAGACTGGCTGCCAGGGGGCTAAATATGTCCTATTGTTATGTTTTATTTGGCCCACAAGGCTTTTTGTTTTTAATGTGAACTGCTTCCTAATATCTAAAAACAAAGAGATGTCACAGAAATCCAAATCTCTTACTCTTCTAGAAAAACAATTAGATGATTTCAGAATACTGAGTGAGTACCCCCCCATGGTAACAATCAGCTTCATCTGTTAGGCAGCTCTAGTATCACAGGCTGGCTCCTGTCACCTAAGTGATCCGCCTGGCCCCCGCAGGCATGTGGGTTTATAGTCCCTGCTACAGTGATGGTGAGGCTCTGAGAAGCTGTAAGCGGGGAGCAGAGTGGTCAGATGGACTTTACAACAGAATCGCAACAGACAGAATGAAGTATGTATTAAGGGTTGGGAGGTCTGTAACAAGCTATGCTCTAAGTCCTATGGCTTATGAAGGTTTGTTAGTCCTAAAGCACTGAAAAAAACTTGATGGCATCTTGGTGGGAGAGATGTTCCTTTCTGAATGGTCTGCCTTAACCCCTAATCTGAGGAAGAATGACCAAATGATTTAATGGATGGCTTGGGCTTCTTCAGCAACTCAGGGTGAATGAGAAGCATATTTCTGTGGGAGTTACATTAAACCAAGAATGAATCAAAATGTTTCTTTTCTATATTCTTCTTTTATGTGGCACTCAAATGACCGAAGAAAGCCATCTGATAGTGAAGTTTTCACTTCCAGGCATTTATTAGTTAATCTGGCCTATGAGCTAATCTTTATTTTTTTTATTTTTTTCTGAGCTAATCTTTATTGAGATTGAGGAAACAATTATTAAAATTTACCTTTTCTTCAATCCATGATTCAATAGAAGTTTTGTTTCTGAGAATTATTTTCATCTGAAAATTAAATGATACACAGTAAAATTTTATGATGAAACTTCAGTTCATTTAAGATTATCATCTTTGTAGTAACCCTATGAGATAGTTTTTATTGGTGCATTCCACTGATGAAGAGATCAGGATAACAAAGGTTAAGTGACATACTCAGGGTGTGGTCTATCTGACTCTAAAGTCCTTGCTCTTCAGCACTGTGCTACAAAGCCTCTCCACAAAATGATAATGGTCATCATCCATAATCAAATCTGAATCTACTAGCTTAATAAAGCTTCAGGTTTTAAGTACTACCTTCTGAACAAGGCTTCCACACTATTAATAAAACATTGATACAATCCACTTAATCAGTATTTGTGCATTTTGCTACTAAAATCGCTTATTACTATCTTTAATTAACCTTAAGTTTATGATTAATTTATTTACTACAACGAAGTGACTCAGTCAACCTAGATATTCCGCTTGCTTTAAAAACCAAATATATTCAGTCTTGATTCTATTGATCAATTTTCCTAGCTATGACTCAATCCACTTATCTGGGCTTTTACACCACAGGGTTTTAGTCTATTTCTAATATGATTCTTAATCAGAGGCAGTGGGGGAATTTTTTCAAAGAATTTGACCCCAGGCTAATAGAAAACATAAAGTATAACCAAAACCAAGATATTTCAAAACTACAAGTTTGAAAGGGTTGAGTGATGCACCAGAGCCCTTAGGCCAGCATTTCTGATTCTATGAGAGGTCTGCGTTTCCTTTTAGTCCAGCTGTGTCCACAGAAACAGTGGGGCAGGGTAAAGACACATATGGGAAAGAAGTCCTCACCATATTCCTATGGCTAAGCACAACAGAACCTGGCCCACAGTGGGCCTTCGACTACTGAGTAAGTTAACTAAGTGAACGGAATGGTTCATAACTGTTTTGTCATGGGCCACATCCTCCTCCCCAGTGCTCTCACAGCACTTTGTACATAAATCTGTGATATTCGCATGAGCCGGTATTAGTTAACTGTTTACTACTAATTGTGACTTCCCTAAGAGCAGGACTTTTTTCATTATTGCAGCCTCCGAAATTAGCATACTAATTCACCAGAGTAGCCATTAAATAGCACCGTACCATAGGGTTGTTATTGGAATTAAATGAACTACTACATGTGATGTCCCTAAAACGGTGTCTTGCACATAATAAGTGCTGAATAAACATTGGCTTTATTATGACGATGATGATTAAATACATGCTATTATAAAACAGCATTAATAATTATGTTTACTGAATACATAAGTGGATTATGTTGAGTTAAGTCACTTCACCTTTCCGTGATTCAATTACTCATCTGTAAGGAAGGGGAAAATATTCCTCTTCAACTCTTTCTGGGGGTTGATGTAAAGATCAAGAGAGACCATAATGTGATAAAGGCTTTCTCAACTATAAAGTGATATATAACTAAAGTGATATATAACTCTAAGATAACACTTTAAAAATTCAATCAATTACCTGGAGATTTAGGTAGTCACTTCAAAATCATCTGGCTAGTACAGAGATTAGCTACCTCGATGGTACAGGTAACAGTAACTTCCATTTCATACTGCATACCTGAATGCGGTCTTCAGCTCTTTCTCATCACAAGCAGCCCCAGTAAGTGAACAACTTTTTGCTAGAGGTAAACAAGAAACTTACCTGGATAAAAAACAACATCCCAACAGCTATGGTTGTTCCTAAAGCTAATCCCAAGGCAAACAAAGTAGCCGCAAATGCTGCTAATCCAAATGGAATAATTGGAAGAGGATCTCTCCGGGCTGCACTCATATCAATCTTGACTGTGTTCCACCCAAAGGAGAGCTACGAACAACAACACACACTTGAAATGTTCAGTTGTTATAAATGGTCAGATTGTACTGGGACACTTAAAACAACTTGATCAAAAAAAGATCAACAAATCTAATGTGTTTCTAATTGATACTGGGGCTTGAACTCATACTGATACGCAGAATATCATTCTTAGTTATTTTCGAATGTTACCTTTTTTGTTTGTTTGTTTTTAATTATTTCCTCAGAAAGCATAAGGTATACCGACTAACATTAATATGCATGAACAACACTAGTCATCAATCTAAGTTATAATTGTGTCACCCATCTTCTCCTTGCTTTTCAATATTTACAGGAATCTTCCGCAGCAAAAAAAAAAAAAAAAAAAAAAAGACAGCCTAGAATTTAGTTGTTTCTTCCCTCATGCACCACAATCAGAGGTGTAAAAACTGGCAAAATGCAGTGAAACATGCCCTGTAGATGCTTACCACCTGGTCTGCAAAATGTTTTCAAATAGTCACCCAGGTGCTAACATTTAAAAATCAGGAGACGTTAAACTTCTGGTTTAACTTTAACTTTTTTGAAGTCCAGATTTTCTGATTTTTTCCTGAAAAACTAGAAGATCTAGTATCACTGGACTAGGTGTCCAGACATCAGAAACTGGTTGAGGTTGATACGGATTGTCCCACCGATGAAGGGCCTAAGTTCTCCAGGTGCTACAGTCCTTGTAGCATTTACCCACCAGGCTTCTTTAGGGATTGAATCTGTGCCCCTGAAGTTTTCTACTTGCCCATCAGTCAACCCCTAATCTTCTGGAGGATATTTTAGGACATGTGCCTGCTCCATGAGCTACCTTCCATGGCACTGGAATTAGAAATGAACAGAAGAACTGAAACTTGCAAAATGAATTAGATGGAAATAGAAAATACTAGGGCTTTTTCTTCTTGTTCCTTTTTTCTCATTATTCTCACCACAGCTACAAAGTGTGAAATTGAATAAATTATACATACAGTAATAATATTATCAACTTCAACTACAGCTAGTAAGGTACGTTTCCAAAACAAAATAATTTTTCCTCATCTAAAAAACTAAGTGTTTGGGTACCTGGGTGGCTTAGTCAGTTAAGTGGCTGCCTTCAGTTCAGGTCATGATTGCAGGGTTCTGAGATCCAGTCCTGTGTTAGGCTTCCTGCTCAGCAGGGAGTCTGCTTCTCCCTCTCCCTCCCGCTCATGCTCTCTCTCTCAAATGAATAAAAAAAGCTTAAGAAAAAAATTAAATTTTAATAGCTTTTTTTTTTTAAAGAAATTCATATATATGTAAAGCAAAGTTCTGTTTCCCAACCTAAATCATGAACATCATCATTCCAAAAGGGGCTTCTTAAATAACTGTAACTACCATTTAATTTGGCATAAATGATTTTATAACAAACACTGTCACTTACCCGATTATAAAGCTGTGTATACATAGTCATAACAAAAATGAAGGCAGCATGAATACAACCCAGTGGTGCTAAAAGGAGAAACAGTGTGAACGAAGCATGGTTTTGGTAACCACAACAATTGTTGATCCAAGGACAGTGATGGTCCATCTTCATCACACATCTAACAAGAAAAATTTACATAAAACATGAGGCAAAAAATCCTGTCTACTTTAAACAACTTTGGTCTTCAAAAGATCAAGTAAACAGGAAACCAGCAAGCCTGACTCACAGAGGAATTATACTCCATGGAACAGAAAGAAAAGTCTTTATGAGTTTTTAAACAACTCTGAACAGTGACTTCTTTTAAATTCTAAACAACACAAGAGAAGTCAGGGTTTGTAACAGCTTCTGAGGAAACAAGGTCTGCTACAAGTGAGTTTGTTTTAAGATGTCAGGAGGCCCACAGAGAGGTTCATTATAAAGAAAAAAAGCTTAGGGGCGCCTGGGTGGCTCAGTGGGTTAAAGCCTCTGCCTTCGGCTCAGGTCATGATCCCAGGGTCCTGGGATGGAGCCCCACATCGGGCTCTCTGCTCAGCAGGGAGCCTGCTTTCCCCCCTTTCTCTCTGCCTGCCTCTCTGCCTACTTGTGATCTCTGTCTGTCAAATAAATAAATAAAATCTTTTAAAAAAAGATTTATTTTAATCTCTAGCTCTGAAATGCAGTGACTGAGGTAGAGTACAACAGAGATTCAACAAAATCACTTCTAAATCTCTGCCAGGGTTGATGGGACCGAGAAGACCTTGTAACTTCCTTCCTGTTCTCGTCCTTTAGATGTGGATTCTCTGAGCTACGAAGCTAACTATGGAATATAAGATGTGGTATAACAAGCAAAGTCTTACTGAGCTTCCTTTCCTTGTTGCTAGAAGAATATTTCCTGGCCTCATAACAAACTATATATTTGCCACAAATGGTTTTCCTAAACCTCAACATTCTCATCACAAATTTCTTATTAATAAATCAATGTAAGAGCTGTGTATGTAAAAAAGTTCTAGTTTATTTTGTATTCTTATAGTGATTTCATTTTCTTCCCATTGTCTTTTATATTGAACACTAGCGATAATACACACCTGAGTTCATTTATTAGATCTGCATAACGTGTAAATGTTAGTCGACCCAAATGATGGAAAGGGCAGGTGTCCCTTATAATTTAGACTCAGAACAATTCTAAAGCTAGTCAAGACGACAGCAGACAAGCACAATTAATCCTGATCTATGGAAACAACTTGAAGGTATAACTTTTTACTCTTGGCAGGACAAGAAGCAAAATTAAATGTATATTTTTCCAAAAAGCAAATAAAAAAAATCTTTTCACTTATAACAAAAAGGAGTGAAGAATGTTTATTATCAAATTGGTAACTTAATAAAATGGAGATATGGACACAAGTGTTTTGACAATGGTTTTTACAAAGAAGCCACCGTATAAAGACTAAAACTGAGACTGATGTGGCAGAAAGAAAAACGTAAGACCAGTAACCAAGCTGATCAGTCCCCAAAGAGGAGCAAAGACAGTACCTGTTACACTTTCTGCAGTGATGTGACCGTGGCGCCTTGTATGCTTGGCAGACTTTACAATACTGGAGGTACATGCTATCCTGAGAATTTTCCTTGGTAGCAAAATATAAAAAAAATTCATCAGTTATCTGATCCTAAGTAATAACATGTCAAGTCTTATGAATAAATGCTTTGGTACGGTTTGATTTTTCTTCTGTGAGGGGTTGGGTAAGGACAGAATCCTAACTTGCATTTCCAGTCCTTTTATTTGAGCTGAAATATTTTTAAATAATGAGTTTCTGGTTAACAGCCACATTGCTCTTCCAATTACCCAGAACTCATTTTTAATTTCTCTTCCCCCTGCTCTACCTAAACCCACCACCACTGATCGTAGCTGATTCTACTTTTCCAAACTCTTACTAGAATGGGAGGAGTTCAGGAAAAAGGTAGCTGACCGTGTGGCAGGAATTCTGGAGTGAGGATTCAAACATCAGAGCTGACACTTTTGAGATCTCTTTTGCACCATTTTAGTTACTTCTGACTACTTTCCTGTATCTCTTTCTAATCCAAACTATTTTCAGAATAATATTCCTATAACGCAACCCTGATTAGGTCAGAGCTTGGCTTGACAAACCTCTACTACCTCCCTGTGGCCTAACAATTTCTCACACATTTAAGGCCTTCCACAATCTGCCTTAGTTTCTGCTTTATTGGCACAACATAAGCTGTTATTTCTGACTATATGCTTCCACCACCAACCAACCTGGAGTGTCTTCTTTCCCATCTGTGGAAATTTCCTCCTCCCTCAGGTCCCCAGCTGAAAAAGATCAGGTCCTTCTAAACTTCAACAGTACTCACCCCATTCTTCCCTATAATTTAGTTACTTACACAAGTCCCTTGGTTTCTCTCAACTATAAGGTTTTTCAGGATACAAAGTTGTCTTACTCATCTCTGTACCCACTTTAAATAGTATACTACATTAGTGTTTCTCCAACATTAACATACTTAAGAATCATCTGGGGATTTTGTTGAATGCTGATTCTGATTCCTAGGTCTCGAGTGGAGCCCAAGATTCTGCATTTCTAACAAGCTATCAGGTGGTGTCCCTCAGCAAGCAATATGGAAAATCACGAGCATAAACTTTCCACAACTTTTAAAAAGTCACAAATTGATTTGTACTGTACTTCCTAATGTGACGATTTTAATATTGACTTTAAAACTTTATGATTTAAGCCAGCAATTTTTATAGACTCCCCAGCCCCCTTCATTCCTCTTTTTTCTTTTAATGCAGGACAAGTATTCCATAAAATTTCTCTGGGAAATACTAACTTTTTTTTTTTTAATTTTTGGGAAATACTAATTTAGATGAGTATTTTCTAACAGATACAAAATAAGTTCTTTGAGGGCACCTGGGTGGCTCAGTGGGTTAAAGCCTCTGCCTTCAGCTCAGGTCATGATCCCAGGGTCCCAGGATCGAGCCCCGCATCAGGCTCTCTTCTTAGTGGAGAGCCTGCTTCCTCCTCTCTCTCTGTCCGCCTGCCTCTCTGCCTACTTGTGATCTCTGTCTGTCAAATAAATAAAAAAAATCCTGAAAAAAATAAAAATAAAAAATAAATTCTTTGAGCTCTAAATGATAATTGGAAGAATATGCTTAGCCTCTACTAAGGCGAAAAGTAGGCTGTGTCTGATATTATTGGTTACCAGATAAGCCATAAACTAAATATATGATTATTGTTAGAGTTTCTTATCTTAGATCTTTTTCTTACCGGTTTCCACCCCAAAGGAACAAAGCCAGGACCAATAAACATGGCATTGAAGTAATTATAAAGAATCATGACCGTCCAATTAATCAACATGATGAAGTTCACGCTTCCTCCAGTTGTATGTAAAGGCCAATACCACAACACAGAGTCAATCATGGCCATCGTAGAACATATTGCTATAACACCAAGGGCTATAATGGGACCCCAATGACACAGTCTCTTTAATTCTTGGAGATTTTCAAACTTGATAACGGAGCAGAATGTACCCATTCTGGTGAGGAAGAATGCCTTCCTACTTTTAAAAAATTATAGATTTCCTTTTTCTGTGCACACATTTCCATGTGCCACCAGTCCATGTGGGTTCCTTAATTGTCATGCCTTTAAGCGGTGGGAGGTTAGTGCAGATTATGCCATTTTCACGGTAACACACTCAGAGCTCTTTGTCTCAACTAGGAGAATCCAGTGTCTTGGCTTGAAACCCAATCTAAAGAAAACAAAATGAGAAAGCTCAGTAAAAAATTTTATTATATACATTGACCTCCAATAACCACCTAAACAAAAGCATCTCACAAGTGCCCTTCTATGGGATGAGCGCCTTCTCCGATGCTGAAGAGAAGTATTTTATCCCCAAACAGGGCTTATCCCAAACAGGACTCCAGGCTGAATGGCGTGTGAACTGAATACAGGATTCGGAAAGAGTTGCTTTTACTCCTTTGTTTTCAACTTGTCGGGGAACTGGGACTGTCCAACCTTTAGTGAACGGTTTGGGGAGACCAAGATGTTCAGAGCTGGAGCAGGCGCGAGGGGTGACTGAATTCCGCTCCCTTCTTCATAGAAAAGAAACTGGCTTGGAGCGGGGGCTTACCCCAAGCTGACCACTAACAGCTGACCCCGGACCAGAAACCAAGTCATCCACCTCCTTCTACGGAATTCCAAACTGCCTTTTACCGAATCGCCATTCGTCTAGTTAGGAGCCCGACTCGGGCTAAGACCTTTGCCCGCGATTGCTCCCAAACACCAACTGCAGGATCTATTGGGGCCGAAGGTAGAGAGCCGAGGGAGTGGAAGCAGGGGACGGGGGGGACAGAGGTGTGTGTGTGCAGTCATGACTCGAGGAACACGGGAGAATGAACAGGAATGAAAATATCTGAGGGGGAAAAAAAAAAAGGAGGAAATGCCTCCGCAGCGAGGGCCGGGGAAGGCAGGACGCCGAGCGCCGGAAGATCTGTGGAAGGACTGATTTCTCACTGGGCCGCAGCGAGTCCAGGGACGATCCCAGATAAAGGGGAATAAGGACTTTCACGCAACAGATGCTGCTGCCCCGTGCCTCAGTTTCCCGCCCGGGTCATGGAGCAGAGCGTTTAGAAATCCTCCCTCAGAGGAGAAACATCCCGGCAAGCGTGGTCGGTTTCAACATTCTGGAGATCCTGGGCTCATTCGGGTGGGGCGAAGACCGCCCAAATCACAGTTAAATCCCTTGCCTTGGCTCCCACCTCAGACCGGTCCTGAGTGCCCGCTCCTCAGCCATCGCATTTCCGGGGCGGCCTGGGCTCACCCGGAACAGGTTTTCTCCTCTTCGGATAACGCCGTCATGGGGACCTCAGGCCCGCGCAAGCAGAAAGCAAATCCTGGCTGGAAGAGGGTGGAGTGCAGAACCTGCCGCCACCAGTCTGTCTCCCCGCCCGCTCTCTCGCCGCTGCTCTCCACCTCCCGCCCGCGGCACCGTCTCTGCGACAGCCACTTCCGGGAGGTTCCCCACATCACACTTCCCCGGGGAAGCACGTTCCTGGGAGCCTTAGCTGGAGGGAGCCAGAGCCGCTTTTCAGAACGTGGAGTGGCAAAAAATGCTTTCCGTGATCCCCGAGAACCCGCAGGTTTTAGGAAGCTTTTCAGGGCCCTAATAGAAGTGCTTTTCTTTTCGAGATTTTTAAAAAAATCTTGAAGCCCGAGCGGACAATAAAAAACGCATCCAGGCCCATTTCCGGAGGACGGAGATTGCGACGAACAACCAGGAAGCGGCCGGGCTGGGAGCTGTCCCCGGTTCTCCACTCTGCTCTCGAGGCCCCCTCCCAGGGTCCCTACACGGTGGTCGTCGGTCCCGCGTGGCTCTTGCCACGACCTGGGCTCCGGCCCGGGCCGACCTTTCCCGAGCCGCCATGTCATCCGACTTCGAAGGCTACGAGCAGGACTTCGCGGTGCTCACGGCAGAGATCACCAGCAAGATTGCGAGGGTCCCGCGTCTCCCGCCCGGTGAGAGTCCTGACCCGGCCGGGCGGGGGTGGCCCTGAGGGCGCTGAGGCTCGCGGGCGGCGGAACGTCTCTGAGGAGCGAGGTGGGGCAGGGTTCCCCCCGGAGTGATGGGGCTGGACTTGGCTGAGGGGAAAAGCACAGTCCAGGCTGGGTTGTGGAGTGCCGGGAGAGGAGCCTGCGCTGAGCTTCTGGGCTGCAATCCGGACTTCACCGCTGTGTTAACTTCTGCAACCTTGGGGACGTTTCTCGGACTCCTAGTTTTTGTTTTGTTTCGTCTCATTTGTAAAATAGAGAAGTGGATATTCAAAGGGTGAACGAACGTACCCAAATCATGGGTCTGCAATATACAGCAACCGGCGGCAAAATAGGGTTAAGAGCCACGGTACCAGGATTCAGATCCCAGCTTTGCCACTTAAAAGTTGTGGAACTTACGAAAGTTTCTTAAATCGCTCTCAACTTTACTTCTTGGTAAAATGGAGAACGATACATCTCTCCTGGGGTTGTGGAGATTAAATGATTTAACATATGGAAAGCCCTTTTTTTGGTGTTAGCTGCTATAATTACTAGTATTTTTCATAACTCCCAGCCCCTTATCTTATTTTTCATCCTTCTTGGGAGACTGTAAGCTAATTTTATGTGACACTTGGTACAGGATGATTTTTATCACTTTTAAAATTCCACGTATCCCATCTAGAGGTGTTTTTGGTTTGGTTTCTTTGTTTTATTTTTTTTAAATAATTTATTGGAGAGAGTGAGTGGGAGAGAGAGAGGGCACGGGCAGTGGTAGAGGGAGCAGCGAGAGGGAGAGGGAAAAGCAGACCCTCCCTCTCAGCAGGCACTCCCTTGTCCTCTGGAGGCTCCATCACAACACCCCGAGATCATGACCTGAGCCAAAGGCAAACACTTAACCGACTGAGCCACCCAGGTGCTCAGTTTTAGTATATCTTACTTTCCATGCTTAACTGTCAACTATGAAGGTGGGAGCTTTGTTTGATTTCCTTGGCATTTACTTAGGGCTCAGGAGAATGTTTAAGTTAATGAATAGATGAATATGAATATGATATTTGGTAATTTTTTTTGTATGTGAGACATTGTTTTAGGATTTATCTTTCTCTAAGTACAGATTTGAGTGGTTAGTTGCAGATAAGATTATTACTTTTAGTCAAGCAGAGAAAGACAACTGTCATATGATCTCCCTGATATGAGGAAGTGGTGATGCAACATGGGGGCTTAAGTGGGTAGAAGAAGAATCAATGAAACAAGATGGGATTGGGAGGGAGACAAACCATAAGTGACTCTTAATCTCACAAAACAAACTGAGGGTTGCTGGGGGGAGGGGGGTTGGGAGAAGGGGGTGGGATTATGGACATTGGGGAGGGTATGTGCTTTGGTGAGTGCTGTGAAGTCTGTAAACCTGGTGATTCACAGACCTGTATCCCTGGGGATAAAAATATATGTTTATAAAAAATAAAAAATTTTAAAAAAAGATTATTACTTTTAGCTTAGTTTTGTTAGGGAAATTGAACCATCGTCTGGACTTGGCTCTACCTGGCTCTGGGGTATAATGCATAGAAAAGAGGATGCTCAGTGATCTGTGAGCTGGTGGGCAGCTTCCTATTTCCCATCTTGTTAGTCAGTCCGTGATGCCAGCAATAATTTCTGCAGGGCCGAAATTGTTGTTCCTCGTTGCCTTTCACTACTTTCCCCAAACTTGTGTGTTTATAAATAATTTTCTTCCTTTATTTCCTTGTTTCTCTTTCCCTCTCCCCCACCTATTTTCTATTAATAGGGTCATTTGCTTGAAACCAGGATCTCTGAACTTACACCCCACTCATCTCCTGAAGTCCCAGTTAGTTCTGGTGAGGTGAATGATGTCTTAAAGAGGTTTATGAGCCCAAGTGAGGGAACAAGAGGACAGAACCAAGGTAGCATATACCACCGAGCTCTGCTGCCTCGGAGAAGGTGGCTGATGGCCTCATCACTTCATGATGCATCACCTCGTCTCTTCTCCTCCGTTCAGCTTTTCTCCACTGCCCAAGGCCATCTTGATTTTTGTTTTCCTTGTTGCTGGAGAGGACTTCTTTTGAGTTGAGGCTCAGAGTATCAGGACTAGTGATTTCAGTTGGCTTTTTGTTTATTTTTAATTGTAACAGTTTTAACAGAGAAGCATTTTCTGTTTGGGCTAATAGATTTTTGTATTGAGCAGGTGTTTTATATAAAGTAACAAAGTCATCCATGGGTGCAGAGTTGTAAAAGCTGTTTCCAAGAAAATAGATCTTGTTACAGTTGATTTTTTTCCTTGTCTTTATGTTTCAATGTAACAATTCTTGCCATATAGAAGGAAACCTTTGATTTACATGCCTGAAAAATAAAACCTTGACTGGCCTTGCATGTAGTCTAATGTAAGGACCAAACATAGCAGCTTCACCAGAATTGAAAGAATATTGTATAGCGGGCACTGGAAAAATGCTTACTGACCTGACTAATCGAATAATAGTTATTTTTAAAAATGTAGTAGTTTCCCTCTTAATAGTTACTTATGCTTGCTCCCTTTATAATCTGTTTCTAATTGATAAATAGAAAAGGATGAAAAATATATCCATGTAGTTATAAATTTCAGGTATATGTCTATGAACTAACAAGTTAATATGTATCACCAAAAAAAAAAAAAAGAAAAGTATGATTGAAAGTAATTATAATCTCTCTGGACATCATTAGTGGTTGACCTAGAGGAGATGAACTATGCTTTACTTAATTTGAGAAGTTTAAAATTGGAGCAAACTTTGCAGCCAGAGCAGTTCATTCCCGGAGCTTACTGATTTATTTAAATTGAAGTAGAGTGAGTTGGATTGATTATAATGAACTTCAACCTCTGCTGTGCATGTACAATGTATTAAAGTGTTACCTCCAGGGAGAATGAAAAAGATTGAGTATTTTACAACCTTATTTTAAAGGAGAAATTTGATTACTCTGTGATATGTTTTAAACAATAAAAAGACTTTGCTCTTAGACTGAAGTGTTTGAATTTAACTAATTTTAGTACTTGGACTGATGAAACACATCAGTCCCTTCTTAGGTAGCAGTTTTATGACACTATTTGAAATTTAATTTTAATGATTAGAGTTCTGTGGTGAAGTCAAGAAAACGGAAGGGTGAAAACCATAGCTAATACTAACTGCGAAGTTCTTTTTGCTTTGGTAAAGAACCCCAGGTGGGAGACGCTCTGCAGAAGCTCCATTACACCAGGCAGGCATCCGCAAGAATCGTAAATAAAATGTTCTTCGGCAATTATTTGCTTACTTCATTTACAGAGAGGGAAATGGTCTTCTGTGGATCCTACCACTGTAAGATTCACACATGGCATTGGATCTGATTAGAATCTCTGCTTTGCTACTTACTAGATGTGCAGTCTTGGGCAAGTTGCTTGGCCTCTCTAAACCTGCTTCCTCCATCTTTAAGTTGGGGAGAGGATGTAATTGCTTCAACCTTACAATATTGTAAAAACATCAAATGAAAGAAAGCCTGGAACACCCTAGCACAATTTTCTTCCCAGAGAATGTGCATGATATATTAGCTATTAAAAGTGTTGCTACTGCTGGAGGCAACAGCTGGTAGGGTTACTTAGGACCCAGCTTCTTAGACTTTGTGATATTAATTGAATTCTTACAGGAAACTTGGACCTCAGTTCTTTCTTCCTTTTCTGCCTAGACTAGAGTTAGGTGGATCTCTCTTGCTGATGCCTACATTTGAGAGTATTTGAGTGATCTGAGCTTTTTGGATATGAAATGAAATTGGGCTTTGAGCTCAGGATATCAAGGAGGGAGGCAGGGAGAGAAGTGAAAGTGGTGGGACCAGACAGATGTTTTTGCTAAAAGAAAATGCTCAAGTCTCTCTTATTACATATGTCAATCCTTGGAGGCTTTTGAAGATCATCTAGGGGTAGCTGTAAATAGAAGCTGTAAATGTTCGGTGATTCTCTCTTGGCCTTTGTAGTTGTAGTGGTTGTAGATAGAATTCAGAAAAGCTTTTACTTATGCTTTACTTATGCTTTTACTTATGAATATTGTGGTTTGCTTAGTATGTGGCTCAGGAGCTGTAATGTCCACATGTTTCTACTGAGTGCTTGGAATATGGCTACAGTGAAATAATAATATTTTGGATGTATTGGACTAAATATTATTAAAATTAAATATATACATATCTTAAAACTATATTTACTTGTTCCTTTTTACTCTGAAATGTGGAGACTAAAAAATTTAAAATTTCCTATGTGACTTGCATGCATTATATTTCTGTTGTTCTGGAGAGTTAGAGTTGAAGAGATGGTTCCAGTCCTAATTCAGGAATTTAGGTGCACAGTAAATTGGATTGGCATACTTTAATCGCATACCCAAACTCTAATCCCAGGTGGACCAGTCTCCCTTCATCAATGTAGTTATGCTGAGTAATGGCTTCATTGGTTTTTTAAAAATAACTTTTAATTTCAGAACAGGTTTAGATTTGTAGAAAAATCACAAATAAAGAGAACGCCTCTATACCCCATGCCCAGTTTCCTCTATTGTTAACATCATGTATTAATATGATACATTTGGTGTTGCAGTCAGTGAGCCCAGACCGATACATTATAATTAAATGAAGTCCATACTTTGTTCAGATTTCCTCACGTTTTGTTTTCTTTATCTTTTTGTTTTACCTAATATCATTTCACTATTCTAGGATCCAGTCCAGGATACTGGAAAACATTTAGCAGTCAGGGCTCCTTATGTTCCTCTTAGCTGTAACAGTTTTCTCAGGCTTTTCTTAGACTTCAGTTTAGGAGGAGTACTTGTAGGATATTTGAGAGAATATTCTTCAACTGGGATTTGCCTGATACTTTTCTCATGATTAGACTGGAGTTCTAGGTTTGGGGGAAGAAGATCACAGAAATAACACACTGTTTTTATCACATTATATCAAGAATACTGTAACTTATCACTACTGATGCTAACTTTGATCACCTGTCTGGGTTTGTCAGGTTTCTCCACTGTAAAGTTACTCTCTTGCTTCTTTTCCATACTCTTTGGAAGGCAGTCCTATGCACAGTCCACGCTTCAGGCCTGGGGCATCACATTCCACCTCCTTGAAGGCTTAACATTTATGTAAATCATTTGGGATCCCCTACAGGAGAGATTTTGACTATTCTTCTCCATTTACTTAGTCAGTTATATACATGGGTTTATGATATTTATTTCATTCTTTTTTATTGTGTTCCAATACTACTTTATTTTGTTGCTCAAATTGTTCCATCTTTGACCTTTGGAAGCCCTTTACCTGGCTTCTATGTCCTTTTGGTAGACGCCTATCATTGCAGGTTTGTTTTTTGTTTTTCTTGTTTTGTTTCTTTTTCCTTTTTAGCACTTTCTTGCTTTCTGGTATTATAAAATACTCTAGTATCAGCTTGTGTTTTTCCCATACCAGTCCCAGATTCGGCCATTTCTACAGTGAGTCCCGCTTCCATTTATTGAGAGGTGGTGTTAGAAACCAAGACTTAGGGGTATCTGGGTGGCTTTGTGGGTTAAGCGTCCGACTCTTGATTGAGTCTCAAGTCATGAAATCGAGCCCTATGTCAGGCTCCATGCTTAGCATGGGTTCTTGGGATTCTTTCTCTCCCTCTCTCTCTACCCCTCCCCCATACTCTCTCTCTTAAGAAAGAAAGAAAGAAAGAAAAGAAAAACAAAACCAAGATCTGGATGCTGGGTACTTATTGCTACTGGGGTATTATTGCTTCTAGTCCTTCTGAGCTGGAAGACAAGGAAGTACATATGTGTACAAGTAAATCTTGTATATATACATATCAGTGTTTATATGTGTAGCCATCTATAGTGAGCTAAACATGAGTTCATATTGCTGTCTCCAACCCTAATCCATAATTACATGGATCATTCTAGAATGGCTTTGTTTCTATTTTGACCATTCTCTAATGTGCTACATAGTGTAGTATTAGTAATATGTCCATTTTTAAGTACTCCAATATAAAAATTTCCTCTATTAGTGGTTTCACTGTACATTTCCCAATACATAGTTTCTGCTGCTATTTTATCCAAAAAGAGCTACAATGTACGAAGACAGGTGCCAGTTACTGAATTTAAGTTAGCACTGACATATACACTACTTTATGGGGGAGTGCAAGACTGAGCACTTCTTTCAATACTAAAAAAAACATGCATCAAGCACTTCCGTTAATTCTGAGTGACCAAGAAAAGATCATACTATGCGAAGACTTATGTGTATACCAGCATTCATCAATCCTATATGCAAAAAAAGAAAAAAAGTGATGAAATTTGTTTATATAGTATATTTTATGTAGTACATTGGAGGTTAAGAGCTCAGTTCGGGACAACAGACCTTTTTAAAATTCCAACTCTGCAATTTATTAACTGTTTAACTTTGGAGAAATTATTTTATCACTCTGAGTTTACATACTTCCCTGAGAATGGGATAGTAACTAGTATCTCCAAAGGACCATTTGGAGGATTGACTGCCGTAATGTTCAAAACATAACCCTGTGAAAACAATGATAGCGGTTAGTCATGAGATTCTGAATCCTAGAACAGTGCCACTTGTAAAGGTGATGGCATTTGGTGTGAAAAGCTCGAAACTGTCTTGGGAATTATGTAGGAGTAATGCTAGAAGTCTGCCAAAAACTTAATGTTGGTAAATATTTCCAAGGTCATCTCATTCACTATTTCTTTCCTTCCTTTCTTTCTCATTCATGCTTTCCTCCTAAATCATCACCTTTTCATTCTCTTAAACATGTGAGGAATTTAGTTGGAGAGGGCTAAATTCAGAGTTAGGACAAAGATCTGGCAAGAGTGGTCCCTGCTCCCAAGGAGCTGGAAATGAAGGGGAGGAGGGAAATTACAGAAAGCACTTTCTTGTGACCACCAGAGTCACTAGAACAGAATCCAGAGGCCTGGGAATTCAGAGGGGATTAAGATCTGTCCCAGGAAATCACCTCAAGGAGAGGTGGGATTTTGCACAAAAATGGGGGGAAAGGTATATTAAGAGAGGTTGCAATAAGTGGGTGCAGTTGGTTTCTTGTTTTTGACTTTCCAGAATCCTCTATTCTATTTTCTGATAGCAGCACCTCAACTTTCCATTGAGGAAATACCTAGACCCAGTCTTGGTGGAACCAATAGGCCACCATGCCCTTTACAGGTCAACAGGTGAACATATTACCTGTTGAGTGCATTCGAGAATGTTTCCTGGAATTTGAATTGTGTACAGAGTGAACCAAGAGGAAAGCATGCCACTACCGCTCTAGACTCTCCTTTTGCAGAGACTGTCAGTGAGTTCTGCTCTCTTGGTACCCCGAGGTACTCCTTTCTGAGCCTGGGGACTCATTTTTATCATTGACTCTATGAGCCACTCCATTTTATTCTCATGATTCTCCCTCTAACAGCTATCTTTCTAATAAATTCCTTTTTTGGCTTAGGTTAGTCAGTTCTGTTGTAGTCAACCAAAGAATACTGAGTGGTAGCTTAAACAAAAGGTTAGAGCAGGGAAAAAAAAAAAAAAGAGGGAAAGAATGAGATTTGGGTAATAATGAATAGTCTGGGTGGCATGTAACATGTACACTGGAGAGCTAGTAGTTGGAAACAAAGTTGGAAAGGTTGCTTGGATCTGGAATGTGAAAGACCTTGACCTCTAGGCTTAAGTGATGCAATCAAAGCCACATTTTAGGAAGCTTAAGTGGTGGAGAGGAGCAGGTATGAAGACAGGGAAAGCTATTTTTGTAAATGTTTGCACACTCCTACATTATTCAATTAACTGCCAGTTTTCAAGAACTGATCATATGACCATCTCAGTGCTAGATTTTAGGACTATAAAGATAATTAAGACATGATTAAAGCCTCCAACCTAGAAAATAAATCAGACCTGTAAGTGTGGGAGATAAATTGCTGGAATTAGGTAAGGGTTGTAGGTGTTTTTCCCTAAGAGAGAGCAGCTAACTCTTTTGTCGGTTTAGGAAGGGCTTCAAAGAGGTGATGATTTCTGAAGTGAGTTTTGAATGACAGTTTGGCAGGCAGTCACAGTGGAGGTGGGCATAGGCCTTGGGGTTAAAGGTTTTTGGTCCTGGAAATATATTAGGATTAGAGATAAAGATTTGGGATCATAAATGTATGATATGAGAGTTTAAAATGAGAGTGGGTGAAATTGTCCAGGAACATCGAGCATAATCAGAAGAAAAACAAGGATTGAACTCCTGGGAATGCCGATAAGTTGAAGGATAAACGGAGGAAAGGATGCTGGCAGAGGACACTGAGACAGAAGGGTGTGTAGGAGGATCAGAAAATCAGAGTGTGCTGGAAGCCAGGAGATAAAAAAGTGATAGGATGGGAGGAGCAGAATGTCAGATGCCACAAGATTAAGTAGAAGTAGGACCGGAGAATGTCCTTTTGTTTGGGCAGAGGGAAGGTCATCAGACTTAGGGTCATTTCAGTGGACGGGTGGGAGTAAGAGCGAGATTTCCAGGAGGAAATGGAGAGATGAAGAAGGGAAATGTGACTGTGGATAGAGGAGAGAGAAATTAGTAGCAAACGGGAGTACTGGACAAGGATGGCTTCTTCCTTTGTTTTGTTTTGTTGATGAGAAAGACTGGTGCTTCTTAGTCCAGCATGGACTTTCCCAACAACTGAACACCTTAAAGAAAACAAGATGTTCCTTCAGCTATGTAAATTCATAATCTCACGCTGGTCCAAGATGGGCTTGTTTTATTTCATATTCTGCTCCGGCATAAAAATAGCGTGCTTCTCCTGTAACTTGTGGAGATGTCGGACAGATGATGTGTTGCAGGAGCAAATAAATTTGGGGTCATATACTAGATTTTTAATCTGGCCTAACTTTTCAAAGACAAAAGTCAAACTGAATTTTAATTTCAAGTGTGCATTTTTCTTATTTGGAGCATGCACAAAACACCTTATGTGACAGCTCCTGCCCTCCCCCAGTTTGGGGGGAATCAAAGGGAAGGGGTTGGGGGTGGCAGAACCTAATTATGATTCTAGCAAAATAATAACTTCTACTAAAGATTCCCCACTTAGTGTTGACTATCCTTCTGAAGAGTTAGTCAGCTGCTAAATGTTGTACCCATTTCAAGCTTCATGACCTCTCTAGTTTGTTGTATTAGTTAGTTATTATTAGGTTCACAGAAACCGAATTTTAAAGATTTATTTATTTATTTCAGAGAGAGAGAGAGACAGAATGCATGCCGTGTAGAGGGGCAGAGGGAGAGGGAGAGAGAGTCTTAAGCAGACTCCACGCTGAGTGCAGAATGCAATTCGGGGCTCGATTTCAAGATCCTGAGATCATGACCTGAGCCAGAACCAAGAGTCAGATGCTTAACTAACCACCACCCAGGCACTCTGAAACCTAACTTTAAATAAAGAAATCTGTTAGTTCAAGAAAACAAATCATGATAAAGTCAAGCAAAACCTGTTTCAAAGTTATCTGGAACCAGAAATTAATTAACGAAATCTACCTACCTACCTGCTTACCTACCTACCTACCTACTACCTGCTCCTCAGCTTTGTTTCTTTTTCAGTATTGACTTCATTCTTAACCACTGCAAAGTGGCAATCCTTGAAGCTAGAACAATGGATACCAACAGCTTCTAGATTTACGTTGTCATATAAGTCTACCAAGAAAGGGGAAAAGACTTTGCTGTTGCTCTAGAACTCTGAATGGTCTACTTGAGTTGTATGCTGACTCCACTTCCACCCGCCAGACCAATGTGGCAAGAGGGATTGATCCACTGGGGTCGGTCCAGCTAGGGTGAGGAGCCCGTGTTTTGCTGAGTCACTGTGACCAAAGGCGCAGCAGCATAGAAGGAGATAACATCTCCCATCGACCTGCTTGGTTAAGGAGCGAGCCTCAAAAGAGTGGGATACTGCCTGAGAAAAGAAGGATGCTAGACACAAAACCATAAATGTTCAGTGGATTTGCTTAGCACAAGACTGAGGCATAGTCCCTGAGTAAATGGACTGATTGTTTTGGAATGAGAGTGAGACATTTTCTGAAAATACCCGCTAGGACATAAACCTGTCCCAGGAAGGAGAGCTACAGTTGGGTGATAACTGAATGGTTGTAGAGTTTGAATAAGCTACATTCAGAGACTTAGCACTTCATAATTTTAAAAGTACTTTTACTTGCATCAGCTTTGTGAGCTAAAAAGAATTAGCTATTTTAAATTTCCATTTTAGAGAGTACTAACGGGGTCTCAGAAAAAAAAAAACAACACTTTTTTATCCAGGATCCCACAACCAACCAGCAAAGTAGGTAGTGAATTTGGGTTTAGAATTAGTAGTCCTGACTTCAAATATTTCTTTCATTATTCCCAGTTCTTAATGAAAGTACAGTCTTTTAAAGGGTTATAAGATCATGCCCCGTTTTAGGAATTATTTTGGTATGTGAATTTCCCCCCCAAATTTTAATTTATATTCTAGTTAACATATAGTGTAATGTTCGTTTCATGTGTAGAATTTAATGATTCATTACTTACACACAGCAGTTGGTGCTCATCTCTATGAGGGCACTCCTTTACCCATCACCCATCTACCCCATGTGACTTTTAAATTGTATTCATAAGTCAGTTTCTCCCAGTTAATTAAAGTCATGACTTGACTCTGAAGACTTCTCGTGCAACAAGGAATGCTTTGCTATTGTTGACGCAGTTTCTTCTAAAGGACAAACTAATTTTTGTTTTCTCTTAGAAATGTAATAGCATCTTTTTATAATTATGTAAAATCCATAGGATTATATATTTCCATGTAGCCTAGACTCAGTGACTTAAAAATGGTTCCTTACCCACCAAAGAATGATCTGGTCATCTGCCTGGTATGGTAATTGTCTACTCTGACCGGAAAGGAAAAGGCATGTAAACATAGAAGTTTTCATATATTAAATTACTTGTATTCCTAGCAATTCCTTGGTATTTATTGTTTGTTTCAGATGAGAAGAAGCAGATGGTTGCAAATGTGGAGAAACAGCTCGAAGAAGCAAAAGAACTGGTAGGTACAGACAGGGTCATGTATTTTAACATACAACCAGAGTCTTTTCTGCTGATACCTTCCTCTAACCTGTTTTATACTATGTGGAAAGGTGACACTTTTCTGATTAGCATTTTAAAATTTGGACCTCATCAGTTTTTAAATTGAAGAGAATTTAATAGTTTCTTGGGATTTTATGCTTCTTAATTAAAGTGATTCTCTTTTTAATTCCACCTTTAATTTTGATTCCTTCATAATACTTTTCATAATAGCTAGAAATAGCTCATGCTTATTAAAGGCATACTGAGTACCAGACACTGGATTAATCATATAACTTGCTTTATAATATTTGATTTTCGCACAAGCCCTGTGAGACAAGAAATGTTAAGGATCTGAGGATGTTCCCCTACTTGCTTTGTAGAAGGTGAGCTTGCCACAATTTCACGGATGCGGGCAGAAGACAGGAGATTCCTAGGTCAGAGAGAGTTTTATTACAGCAAAAGGTGCTGTCAGAATTTCAGCACGCTGCCTCAGGTCCCTGAGCCCCAGCTCCCACAGAGTGCTGCAGGTTGGCCTGGAAAAGTCCCCACACTCAGTGGAACACCTTACAGGAAGGGAACCTGGAGCCTGGGAAATGCCCTGCTTTGTAGCAGTCTGTGAGCGAGGCTGCTGTTTGTCCCAGAGGGACACAGTATTTCCTCCCCAAGGGCTGCTCTTTGTAAATATAACTCTTGAGAAACGGCTTGAGAAAGGAGTGGTGAGGGCCTCACATTCTTGGCATGCCCAGCAAGACATGTGGGAGCGTGAGACACCCACGGAGGAGTGATTCTCTATGCCATGCTTGTCCCCATTTTGCAGGTGGGGAAACTGAGGCCTAGGAAGATGAAGTGACTTTGAGATGCCACACCAAGCAAGTGGCAGAGTATGGGCTTGTATTTAAATATGCTGAGCCCAGAACTCCAGCACATCCACTATTTCTTGATAAAAATAAACTTGCAAATCAAGGAACAAAAAGTATTAAAAGGTATTGTGTCCCAGGTTTTGGTTTTAAAGCCAGGTATCACAAGAACGACTCTACCTGTTACTGCATTGTGTTCCCAAATGAGTGTGTCGCTTTCCTAAATGCTGAAGGGCGCTACTTGGGGTTCCTTCAGAACATACTTACTGATGTACTTGAGAACAGTTCCCCAAGTGTGTTTCTGGTAATGGCTGCTACCAGTTTAAGTATGTTTGGGAAATTAGCTAGCTGAGATAGGATTGGAGGTTGGCATCTTTCTCAGTTGTTTTTCTATAGAATCTTCTTGGACCCTGATGGAGGCTAAGAGGCATTATGAATCTCCAAGAAGGGACGGTAGGAGGCAGCTAAAGTGTGGATTATTTCCAAGCTTATTTGACTGACTGAATGACTTTTGCGGACAGGCCCATACGCAAGGGGCTGCCCTTTTAGGGGTTCTGTAGAAGTAGGTGGCTGTCGTTCCCTGAGACACAGCAGACCTTTGTTCTGCGACTTGGAGGGCTGAGGTAGCAAGCTGCACTGCACTGCCCTGTCTCCTCTGTCTCTCCTGTAGCTGTCAGAATGGTGGACACTCTCCGTGCCCCAGAAGACTCGCTTCCCACCCCCTGTGCTGTCACTGGGCTCTCCGGCTTCGAATGTTTGCCTCTCTTTTGACATTTCTCCCTTTTTGCAAATACTTTTATCCTTACTTTGTTTTCTTTTTATATTCAACTATTTCTCTCATGGTTTCTGGCCTTCATGCAAAAAGACTGACCTCCTGCGTAGTGTTGCTGCTGATGAGGACAGCCCTTCTCCCATCGATAGTACAGTGCAACTGCTCAGTTGTTTGCCTCCGAGTTGACCCCTTCTATTGTTGTTGAGTTCCCAGGAGCAGTTCTTCTGCCTCAAAATCTGTGTTTTGGTTTGTTGAGCCATCCAGGTACTGATTGTTAGAAAGGTGGTTTCCTAATAACCAAGATATTACTATACCAAGAATATAAGACATAGTCATCTCCTCATAGAGTTTGTAGTCATTCTCAGTCATGACCAACCCCAAGAGTTCTATCTAAGATAGGTGTTTCTGTTTGTTTAAGATGATTGGACAGCTGATTTACTGAGTTCCAAAGAAATCCTTGTTAAGGACACTGTTCATTATATTACCTCCTCTCCTTTGGATGAGGACCCTGGCAGAAAAACTCCTTTTTGATCTCATTTATTAGGATTACTTGTGTTTCTGCTGAGCAACTGGCTTGTATTAATCTCTCGGACCCTGTTCATCTTGTGATTACCATGTCCCCCACATGGTGTTGTTGGCTGGCTGAACGTTGGGACGACAAGTTCATGTTAGCCTTATTTCTGGTTTCATTGGAAATGCTTGTTGTTGTGTTTCCTTTTTTTTTTTTTTTTCTTACTCACCTACTGTTAATTTTGCTTTCAGTGTCTTTGTAAAATGTCTTAAACAGAAGTGTAGTTAGCACTTGGATTTTCAGTTACATGCCCTTAAGCAGTTATTTGGATGATCCTGTTGACCTTATTAGAACTAGGTACTTCATGATGATTTCAGAGAAGTGTTTTTTTTTTTTAAGTTTTAAAAAGGTTTTTCTTTATTCATGAGAGAGAGAGAGAGAGAAAGGGAGCACAAGCAGGGGGAAGGAGAGTGGGAGAGGGAGAAGCAGACTCCTCACTGAGTAGGGAGCCTGACTTGGGGCTCTATCTCAGGATCCCAGGATCATGACCTGAACTGAAGGCAGATGCCCAATTAATTGAGCCACCCGGGTGCCCCCAAATAAGTATTTTAAGACTTGCCTTTGCTCAGTGACAATTTAACTTATTGGTGCTTCACATTTATGTTGAGACATGGCAAGAATTTAAGTGGTCACTGCTTAAATCAAGGCTAATGAAAACTCTCTCTCTCTCTCAGAAAAAATTAAGGACCATGAATTAAAACATGGTTTTCTGGTTTATCTGAGAGCTAGTATCGTTACTCAGTCTCTAACACTGGACAAGTAGTTTTATTAGTGATAAGCTTATAGTAGTCATGGAAAGAACTCATTAAAAGGTAAAATATAATAGCGGCATTTTGGGGTACGAGTTTATTTGACATGGTCTGAGCCAATTTGCTGTTGGTGGTGGTTTTTATTTTTTAATGCCAGGTGTAAATAAGCTATCTCTGATACCTTGTGTCTATACCTGCTGTATTACCTCTGTGTCATCAGTAATCATCTCTGCTATTAACATTAATCTAGCGATTACCAAGCAAGAGACACTGTTGTAAGCACATTATTGGAATTACACCATATAATCTCTACAGCTGTCCTACAAAAGACATACTATTTTTAGAAAGGAGAAAAGTAAAGCCCAGAAGACTTAATAAACCCATCCGAGGCTGCCCATCTAATAAGTAATAGAGCCCGATGTGGACGCAGGCGTCTGACTCAAAAGTCTGTGTTCTTACTCGTCACACTGTTTCTGTTTTGCCTCTCATTAAATGTGCATGTGTGGTATCCAAAGTGTTATTAATGCCAGATTCTTGGAAAGTATGTGGCTGAGATCTCAGTGAGCTTTGTGTAATTTAGTAGATGACTGTATCCACTCAGTGCCATATTGACATGGTTACAAAGGAGCAGGAGTTACACTGGAGGGTCAGACCACGTATTGGTTGGCACAAGATTTTCCTAATCAGAAAAGAGTTTCCAGAAGAATTTTCACCAAATGACTAAGGCTGGGCTGACATTTTATAAATTTTGGGTGGAAGTAATGGTTTGTTTTATGTTCCCATAATCCTAGTGGTTTAGGGTCAGAAGACCAGTCCAGGTGAGGTTGGACTGAATGATAGGACACACCAACGTGATTAAGGTTGTTATTATTGAGGACATTTGGATTAATGCGTATGTTAAAAAAAAAAAAATAGGGCATCGGGGTGGCTCAGTGGGTTAAGCCTCTGCCTTCGGCTCAGGTCATGATCTCAGGGTCCTGGGATCGAGCCCCGCATCGGGCTCTCTGCTCAGCAGGGAGCCTGCTTTCCCCTCTCTCTCTGCCTGCCTCTCTGTCTACTTGTGATCTCCGTCTATCAAATAAATAAATAAAATCTAAAACAAGCAAACGAACAATCAAACATTCTTGACAGAGTGAGTGCTTTGGCACTCTGTGTGGCACTAGCAAGCAGTCAGCAACAACTTCATTTGTTGACGCAAAGAAAAGTTAAGCCCCAAAGCAGTCCCAGTGTCACTTTATCTTGGGCAGTGAGTGCTCTCAGACTGGCTCCTCAGGTGTAAAAGGAGAAATTGGGATTAAATCCTTTCAGCTCTAAATGTCTGGCCAAATAAAGCATAAGCATATGGTTGAAGTCACGTTTTCCTCTCACCCTGCCAGCTTGAACAGATGGATCTGGAAGTCCGAGAGATACCACCCCAGAGTCGAGGAATGTACAGCAACAGGATGCGAAGCTACAAGCAAGAAATGGGCAAACTTGAAACAGATTTTGTGAGTCAGACTCCCCCTCTGTCATATTTACCGCTCTTTGTCTTCACCTGTGTTTTCTGTCGTTTCCGCCACACGCCTCAGTGAGCCCGATGAGCATCGTCTCCAGGAGCCGGTGCGGGAGACAGCACAGCTTCCATGGTCTGTGGCTTGTGGGGGGGTCTAAAAATACCCAAAGAGCTAGCTAATGGTGGAATATGAGGTGTGTTGGATTCCTGACTCACAGATGGATCCGAAGCACGACGACGTCTGGGTTTTGACAGTGTGTATTTATACTTAGCATTTAGGAAAATTCTGGAACCCAATTTTGGGCCTTTCTTAATCTGCAGCCTTTCAGGTGCAGTGTTCATAGATGGACTTCAGGGGCGCATGAATGTCCTGAAATTATATAGGTATTTTTGGACGTCCATTTCTATGAGCACTCTTCTCCTGGGGTAGGCGCCATAGACTGTATTAGAGTCTTGAAGGAATATGTTACCCTCCTCCCACACAAGGACAGAAGGAATTCACTTAATAATTGATACAAGTGATTCTTTATACCAGTTGCCCCATGAGAGTATTAAGTGTTCTCCCCCTATATGTCCGACTTTCAGCTCTACCCACTTAAGAGCAAACTTAAGAACGCATATTTAAATATAGAGTGTTGAGATAGTCAGGAATTAGAAAGTAATGCCAGTATGGAAGCTAGAGCTGGGCACTTCCACTGCTGAGTCTGTTTCCAAAAGAATTGAAAGCAGAGTTTTTATATTTGTACACCATGTTCATTGCAGCATTATTCACAACACCAAAAGGTAGAAGCGACCCAGGTGTCCACCACAAAACGTGGTGTACAATGAGATATTATTCAGCCTTAAAAATGTTGGAAATTCTAATGTATCCTATGCTATGACATGACATGACATGCTTGAGAACATTATGCTAAGTGAAATAAGCCAATCATGAAAGGCAAATAGTATATGATTCTGTTTATGTTATGTTCCTAGAGTAGTCAAAGATAAGAGACAGAAAGTAGAATGGTGGTTGCCAGGGACTGGAGAGAGGGGGAAATGGGCCGTTATTGTTTAATGGGTACAGAGTTTCAGTTTTGCAAGATGAAAGGTTCTAAAGAATGGCTGCTTAATAGGTGAATACATTTAACACCATGAAACTGTGCACTTAAGAATGGTTCAGACGGCAAATCTTAAATTATGTGTATTTTACTACTTAAAAACAAAAAAGATGGGGTTCCTGTGTAGCTCAGTGGGTTAAAGCCTCTGCCTTCAGCTCAGGTCATGATCCCAGAGTCCTGGGATCGAGCCCCACATGGGGCTCTCTCCTTAGCAGGGAGCCTGCTTCCTCCTCTCTCTCTGCCTGCTTCTCTGCCTACTTGTGATCTCTGTCTGCTAAATAAATAAAATCTTAAAAAAAAAGATACAGATGAAGAAAGAACTGAGCTTTACCAGTAAATGACAGAGAAGTCATGTCTTGGTATGTGAATCGACTTCATTGCTGACCCGGGGGTCCAAATTCATAAAGAAAGTCAAGAAGTGATAAGAGTATTTCTGCCTCTGTTCTTGCCTAAAGTGTTTTACTTCTAGACTATAGCGGTACCAGACCCAGTAGAAATACCCCTAGAATTTGGAGATAGGGTGATTTGCAGTTAGGCATGTTTATTTTATATTTTGGTGGATATTGCCTAAGAAGTTGAGATAGGCTATGTCAGTGACTCTGATTCAGTTGCCTTTTAAATTGTGTTTTTATTAATTTAAAAAAAATTGGGGGACACGTAGGTGGTTCATTGGGTTAAGCTTCTGCCTTCAGCTCAGGTCGTGATCTCGGGGTCCTGGGATCGAGTCCCGCATCGGGCTCCCTGCTCAGCAGGGAGCCTGCTTCCCCCTCTCCCTCTGCTGCTCCCCATGCTTGTGTTCTCTCTCCTTCTCTTACTCTCTGTCAAATAAATAAATTCTTAAAAAAAAAAAATTGGAATCCATAATGCGCCGACATTCAGAAAAGAAGTATAACTGCCTAGCTCCTATGCTCTGTGCTAGATAAAACCATCTGTAATTGCTTTGCGAAAGGTGGGTACTCTTAGGGAGAATATGAGATCTAATGAGAAAATTTAAATTGATTTGAGAATTTGACAACTCAAATTTATACTTAGACAATTCTAATTAAAATTAATGTTTCAATATAAATGATGAAAGTAAAGTGAAATATTTATGAGGATTATTTTAGTTTGCTAACCTCATCTTTATGAAACTACAAAGATTTCTCTCTTGGTTTCTAAAATAATAAATTATATTAGTTTGTAAGGGCTGCCATAATAAAGTACCACAGACTGAATGGTTTAAACAACAGAAATTTATTTTCTCGCAGTTCTGGAGGCTGAGAGTCTGAGATCAAGGCGTCAGCAGGGTTGGTTTCTTCTAAGCCCTCTCTCCTTGGCTTGGAGATGGCCGTCTTCTCCCTGAGTCTTCCCGTGGGCTTCCTTCTGTCTGTGTCTGTGTCCTGATTTCTTCTTCTTCTAAGGACACCCATCACGCTGGATTAGAGCCCACCCTCCTGACCTTGTTGTAACTCGGTTAACTCTTCTCCAGATGCAGTCCCTTTCCAAGGTACTAAAACTTAGCACCTCAACATATGAAGTGAGATAGACACGATTCACCTCATATCACTGAATTTAGTTTTCATCTTTTCTTCTTAAATTTTTTTTCAGAGATTAAATTGTTTCTGTTGCTTATAAATCAGGTAGCTCAACCTTTAGTGTTTTTATCTCCTGAAGAATATAATCTGGGTAGAGTTCTTTAGATATTTGGATAGTGTGTGCTTGGGTAAGTATTTCTCAGGCGTTTTTTGTTGTTGTTGTTCTAAAGAAAAATGGAACCAGTAGCTGTGATCCGAACATCTATTCTCCAGGCTATCATTAAAAATTCATGTGTTTATGTGGGTAATTGTTAGCACAACTTTCTTCTGTGTCAGCAAGCTTCCTTTACCACCCCCCCACACCGTCCATGGTACAGTGACTTAGAGTTTATGAAGTGCTTTAGCGTACACTACTTCGTTTCATTGTACGAGGAGTAGACAGAGTAGATGTGGATCTCTCTCCCCATTTTACACGTGACAGAACCAAGAAGTTCAAGTTGACTCTGGATGCCATTCAACACATCATTGTCAGGCCTGACAGTGTGTAAGACACTGCCCTGCGTGCTTGGAAAAAGCTGGGGTTAAAATACAGTTCTTGTTCTCATGGAATTTAGATTCTAGTGGCTAAAACAAGAAATAAATACATCTATATCATAATTTCAGAGAGCGATGAGTGCTATAAATGAAAATAAAGAGGGTAAACGGGTGAGTGATCGTGGGTGCCCTCTGCAGTGTGAGTGAAAGCAGAAGAGGCGCCTGTGTTTGCAGAGGGGGATCCACAAGGGCATCGTAGACATAGTGAAGACTTTGGCTTTTGCTCTGGATTGATGAGAAGCCACTGGGGGCCTTTGAGAAGTGAGTGGTCCTCTGGCGCTTCCTTGGTTGCTTCCTTCCCTTTTCCGTACGACACCACCCAAGGTATTGGAACAGAGTATAGAAAATAGGTACATAATTCCCTTTGGGTTCATATTTTCTTTTTATATTTAATTCTTTAATGTTTAAAGCAATGAAGGTTATCTCCTTAAAGATATTTGTAAACTTTCTTATGGTGATATACCCAGAACCCCCGAACCCCAAGAAAAATAGCACAGGTGGTCCTTCGTGTCGCATTTGCAACGTTATTACAAATGAAGGAGTTGTGCTCTTCCCCTTGTGACATTGGGACTTTGACGGATTTGTACCAATGAGGATGGGCAGAGGACAGCCCAGTACTCTTTCTTTGACTCTCATCATCTACTTGTTTTCTTGTCTTGGCCCCTCCCCCTCCTCTGCCTGTTGCATAGACACTGGGTTCTTCAGGCTTCTCCACTTACTCCCACTGTCTTACCCCGTGTGGCATCATCTACTCCTGTGGCTTCAGTGACTGTGTCTATACCAACCTGTATTGCTAACCCAGACCTCTGTAGTTCTAGATTCATAATTTTTACTACTTGCTTTACTCCAGAATCCCTTAAGCACACACACTTAAATTTGACAAGTTCTAGTCATTTCCGAGTTATCTTTAATCTCTTCCTCGCCATCATGTTGCACCTCGGTTGATCACAGAATTGGCAGATCTCTCCCACTTTCATCTCCACTACTGGAAGCTCTCGTGTTTTTCCATCTCGATGTTTGTAGTAGCCTTTCCTCATTCTGTTCTTCTTCTGCTCTAAACCACCCTCTGCACCAGTCTCGAATTATCTTTCTAACACACTGATCTGAGTTTGTCACATTGTTCCACAAAATCCTGTGGACTGCTCATTGCCTGCTGAATAAAATCCAGGTCAGCTTGTAGACTTTCTGTTCTGTTCCATTGCTTCTTCATATGTCTAGGAACTTTATTATCATATGCTTGGTATTGTGGATCATACATTGTTAAAAGCCTAGATTTTGTTGGTTTCCTTTAGAGTGATGCATCTCAACCTTTTCTTCATTATCATCCCCCTAAGGAACCTTTTTAGACTTTCTTTTTCTAATTGCCCCTTCTTCATTCCACCCCCATGAGATTTTAATGCTACAGATAGACTATATCTGTACATACTATGAGCCTTTGGAGGACCCCATGTCTTTGAAATATCTAAAATTCTTCGTCTTCCCAAGTGCCGGTGTTTGCCTCCATGGCTTGATACCATCTCTGCTGTTAATGCATGTTTTGGAGAATTTTTTTCTTTTTCTTTTGTTAAGTAAGCTCTGTGCCCAGCGTGGGGCTTGAACTTACAACCTGAGATCAGTGGTCACATGTTCTACTGACGAGCCAGCCAGGTGCCCCTTAGGGAATGCTGAGCTTTATTTGGACAAGCAAGTAACTTACTAACAGATCAGATCAATCCTCTCAAGGCTTACTGTTAAAGTATTTAAGGATGTGTCTAGAGTAGACCTGCTTTTGGGGTGCGGCATTTCTTGGCTTCCACTTGAATGACTGGCACATTCAGTGACTGCTCAAACTTAAGTTTGGTCAGAATTCTCCCTGCTTTGGGTGACCTCCAGAATCTCCATGCCATCCACAGCCCCCCATACCTGTTCTCTGCAAGACCCTGTGGGATCTTGCCGTCTGCATATGCAAATTCATTTTTGGCCGTAACCGAAGGAGACCCGTTTATAGATTTCTGCAACACCTTTTCTGTGTAACTCTCTTCTCTAAGGAAGGAGCTAAATTCTCCCCATCTCAATCCCAAATTCCAGTGTCTGCCTCTTAAGCTCAGTGACACACTCTGCTCCTTTTGGGCTTTCTCTCCACATGCTGTTTTCTAGAAAGTACCTACAGGCTGATAACCATAGCAATTGTTAAGGCTCACTTCAAGTGCTTCTCTTCTCCAGAGGATTGCACTTCTGCCTATCGTCCAATTTTGGAAAAGAATTGTTCCATACATTTCGTCCATCTTTATAGTTGTTTAGAGTGGGGGGGTTAGTCTTGTACCAATTACTCTGTCATGACTGGCATAAAAGTTGAGTGTACTTTTAATGCTTATTACTATTGAGCAGATAATTGGAAATTTAAAAATAATTGTCTACTGTTTACAGTGACTCATATCATAGATTTTAATTTGTAACTGAGTAAATAACTACTTAAAAGATTTTAAAATTCAGGTTATAGTTTGTATTCGTGATTGTGGGCAGTTAAGGGAAGGCGATGGTCGTCACTCTGTTCCCTTTTTATACTGTTGCTGTTCCTGATGATTATGTTCACTTGCCTGACTCCATGGTCCTGGGGATTTGGCCTACAATAGCCTCCTGTTGTTCATCTTTGGCTTCTTATGGTCCTAGTGTAAGTTAGGAACATTAGGTCCAGAGAAGTTAGAATCCAGTCATCTTTTTTTAGATGAGGAATTGGAGGACCAGGAAGACCAAATGACTTCCCTTAAAGTCACAGTGTTGTTTAGAGTCAGGGCCAGAATCAGAGTCAGGGCCACTTTCTTATGTTTTCTCCACGATCCTTGCCAATCTCCCATCCCCAGCTTCACGTTTCCATAAAAATTGATTTAATGTCCTCTTTATGTATTTGAAAACATTTTTAAATCAGAATTCATATATTTAAATTGTTCTGGTAATTTCTTTCTTTAATGTTGGTGTAGGGTCAGAGAAGTGTCATGTCAGGGAGTCCAGGAAAATGAACCAACCAAAAGGGGGTGATACATAGTAAAGAATTTTTCAAGTTTAAGATTATTGTTTATTTCTTAAGAAAATAAAATCAATCAAACAAACAAAAAAAAAAACCCTAAACTTGTACAAACAAAAATCCTAACACTGTATAAAATGTTTGACCAAGTCTCCTAAGAAGAAAAAGAAGGAACAAGTACATGATGTCCCAGGGTAAGGTTCCAAAAGTCATGTGAGGGCATGGTATGTTGAATGCCTTTCACGTCTCTGATATTGTACTGTGGTTCTGGCGCCATCTTGTGGTTTATTTGTGTAGTTGCATATTCTTTTTTCTTGCAACAAAGCTGAACTTCCTTTAAGACGGACACGCACATTACAGTATTGGGGGTGGAGGAATTGATTGTAATGAATGTTAGAAGTAGAGCTTTTTAGCCCCCATCTCAAGTTCACTTCTATCCCAGGTCATTGGTGCCCGAATGCTGTCCTTTGCCTGTTTGGCAGACTATGTGATGTGATTGTTAGACCAGCTGCTAGTGCAAAGCTGTCTACATCAGAGAATGGCACTTCTATTGACAGTCTCAGCAGTGAGGCTGAATGGTCCTAGAAACCCAACTACCTGCAGACTATCGGAGTTGGTCCCTTAGGTCAGGGTTCAAAGGATGTTGTGGAACAGCTTGAAGCTTTTACTGCTACTACCTGCACTCTTCTCTTTTAACAGGTGAATGGACAGCTTGAGTATCCGAGTTTATGAGTGAAGCTGGTAGCTGTATTCTGTTTTTTCTTTGTTTTTGTTGTTTTTATGTCTAAGATAGACTAAAATGCAAATGAGAAAGCTGAACTCTTTTAAATTTTGATTTTTGTTGAAAGGTCAGGAACTTGATGCTTCTGTTTACATTTTGTCTTTTCTGTTCTTATGACTCCCTCGGATATTTCACTTCTCTTCTATGGAAGCTGTAGAAAATGATGAAATCATGTTTTAGAGATTTAGATAGTGTCAGTGGTAATATGTTGTAATTACAGCACCAGCTTATCCTTCTTGCAGGAACATAAGTGCATTGTAGAAGGAAATAAGACAGCCAAAGTGGACAGAACCATTCTAGAAAAGAAATTTTCTTCCACCATATGCACTTAATAAATATGCTTACCATTTTAAAACATTACATTTGTTTTTTGATTCTCTGTAAAAATATTATCTGCTTATTATAGAATATTCTGAAAATAAAGAAGAGCAGAAAGAAGGAAAAAAACCTTATCCCTATTACCCCAAAAGATCCATATTTTACATTTTGATTTGTTTTCTTCCAGTCTTCTCTTCCCCTCTCCCTTGCATAATTTATTGTTTTATTTTACATAATAATGATGTTTCTCAACTCATGTTTTTTCCACCTTTTTATAATACATTATTCTAACATTGGTATTTTTCAGTTCTATAAATTCAGAATCATTTTAGTGGGTGCATAATATTTCAGCTACCAATACTAGTTCATCTTTTGTTGAATTGTAATATATTTTCCATCTACTCCCTCTGTAGTTTATTGTGCTCTGATGAACATATTAGAACAGGATTATTTCATCGGGTCATTTCTCAGAGGGCAGATTACCAAGTCAAAGTGTTTCAACAATATTCTGGCTCCTATTAAAATAGCCCTGGAATTACATTTTTATTGTGACTCATTGGATCATTTTTGTTGTACCTTTTCTGTGTTTGAATGTGATGAGAAATAAAATCATAGGCCACCCAAGGCTAAAGACTTTAAATACATTACTCAATTAATCCACAGTTATATGAGAAAGATACTGTTACCTGTCATTATGGAGATTTTACAGCTCCAAAATTAGACACCACTGAGATTTTTTTTTCTAAGCTACTCTGCCATGGAAGATATATTAATATTGGCAAGGCAAGCAGGTATTCATGGCTCTCCATATCTGGTCTAAGACCAAACTCATTTTACATTTTCAGTATTTCTTAATCACAAACTGAAGACTATATTAGTTTCCTTGATATGACTTGGCCCTTAAGGGAGAAGGTAACACTACATTGACGTGTACATGCGCGATTTTCTTTGTAGTTATTTCCTTAAGACAGTTGTTCTAAGGCCCTGCTGTATGAAACTGTTAAAAAGAAAAAAATCATCAGGAAAGCGGCCTTCTTTGTTTGTAGGATTCTCATTCTAGTCAATGACCCTGGTAAATCTTCTACTCATGGAGCCAACTATAATTCCAGAGGAAATGGACCCACCCAACAGGGAAGAATCCAAAAATGACTTTTGGCTGTAGTGAAGCCAGAAGGGAGCTGATCTGTGTGTGTGTGTGTGTGTATGAGACTGTGGTCTCCTACTCCTAGGTGCTGTAAAAGGTTCATGTTCTTGACCCTTCTGCCACCATGTATACTTGAATAGAACAGTAGTATATATTAAATATTTTATCATTGGTGTTACATACTGAATTTTAAGTTGGCCTTGGTAGATTTTCTTCACTTTGGAAGCTCCGACACTGTCTTCCTTTTTTTTTTTTTTTTTTGGTGACTGTTTTGGGCATAAGACCATTGCCTTTAGCTCCTGTAGAAATAAATCACCTGCAAAAATAACTTCCACGTCCTCTGTAATCATTCACCATGTTGAAGTGTATACCGATATAGGTATAAGGTACAAAGGTATAAGGTAAAAACAGGTAAGATTTTTGAAAGGTTAATCATAACCATCTGTGTGACACAATCACACGTTCTGGGCATATAAGTTATTTAATTGGTGTCAGATCTCTCATTGGACCTTGCAGTTTTATTGGAATATTTATTCCTACCTAAACTTACAAATTTTGTTTTATCCATTGGATTTAAAATTATAGTGCCATTTTATGGCAGAAGGAGCACATTTTTGTCATGACATTATGGCATTTCTAGCAGTTTGAGTTTTCTAAGCAGATGGAGTGTATATTTTGCAGTGCTAACTTGCTTCAAAACAAAAAGAATAGAAAGCTTGCTGGTTTTAATGTAGTTGTCTCTGCTTATAATCCTTCTTAAATGACTTAAATTATTATCGACTTTTCTGTTTACTTGGTTTGCCTAGCTTCTCTGATCTCACCTACGAAAAAGAGAGGAAAGGTAAAAACAGGTAAGATTTTTGAAAGGTTAATCATAAATGCCTGTGGTGAATTTGGCTTCATTGTTAGTCACTAGATGGCACTGTTTATTTGCAGAGTGGCTTTTTTTCTTTTCTTTTTTTAAGGCATTGGTAGTAACTGAAATTACTGCCTCATGAATAAAATATTTCTGATGGGATTTGCATTTCTATATTGGCTGAAGACACTGTTGAATGTTTTATTAACCAGCCCAGTGCAACTGTCAGCCTATTAAAGAGATCCAATGGTCCCTGTTTAGATAAATAAACTAAATAAATCCAATTCGTCAAATTGTGTTCCTGGCTGTTTATTTTCCATTCTTTTGATGTACAGTTTATTTTAAGTTAAAGCCACATTGGTTTAAAAATTAATGGGAAAATGTTATTTGGTGTTTGGAACATGAAGAAGCTAATTGCCATCGTCAAAAAGCCAGCTTTGTTTTAATGTTAAATTGTTTGCTCATAAATAGTAAACTTTTTACTGGTCGCTTATAAACTGTCCCATGGTCAAAAAAAGTCTGATATTCTGTAAATATATGGTCACAGGCTGTGTTATCAAGAGTTGTGGAACCCCGGTTTAATTCTCTGGGAAAAGTACTAAGTAGTTTAAGAGACAAGCCTTTTTACTTGGTTTTGCCTTTGAGTCATTCTCATTTTTCACGTATGGTATACTTTCCTTGGAAAGAAAAGTAGCTAATTGATTTTTAAATGAAATGCTTTTTTTATCAAAGTCACTCTCCTGGTAGATGCCGAACCGTGAAGTGGGACAGTGATGCTCTGGTAGTGATGATGCTGGAGCAGCCTAAAGCCTCAAGGTCACGGCAGACCATAGCCTCGAGATCATGGCTCCACACAAGCCCCTTGCCCACATGTTGATCACCCTCTTAAAGCTTATGTTCTAGGGATCTTGAAACTCAACGACCGACCGCATTATGTAACACCACTGACTGAACTAGAGGTTTCCTACTTAAGCCCTAGAGTTATAAAAATACTCTAATACGGTGTGTCAATTTTGTGCCTTGCTACATTGAAGTGAATTAGCAACTAGGAATGACACAGGGTGGTTCTGACTTTTACTTGCTTCTTTTTTACTTTTTTACTTTGCCCTTGTTATTGTCTTTTATCTAGTTCCACATTTGTGAGGTTCAGAACAAAGCTTAAAACAGATTAGGCCCTGCTGACTTAGAATATCGCTTTCAGGAGCATTGAGCTGCTGGTGAGGAAGACGAGCCCAAGTGATCTCTCAGGTGAAGGGTTTTAAACTGTGGGATAGTAGTTGAAGAGCTTTGCCAGGTGCCAGGTCGACTATTTTCAGCTTTCCTGGGCAAGAAGTTGAAATGGGGCTAGAGGAGATTGCAGCCAGAGACTTTTTTCTCTAGATTCCAAGTCCTTGAAAGCATACCAGGAAACAGACCACGTGTAGAGATGGTCTCATTTTTTGCTTAGGTTGTTTTGTTTAACTTTGTGTGTTTTAGTTCCCCAAAATGGAAGGATCATATTTAAGAGTAAAAGCAAATAGCAAATGTGGAGTCTAATTGCTCTTTTGGCTTTTCTTTGAAGAAGTTCATAGGATCATAGATTAAAAGCTTTTCTAGAAATCCCTCTGAAATGCTTAAGTGTGGTCAGATTCAGGAACATCAAGAAATGGGACTCTATCCTTACTGCATCTGATTAGTTCTTGAGGCCCCTCATGTCTTTGCAAATTCTTAAAAACTTGTTATAGGTCAGTCTCCATCACAGAAGATTCTAAGGAACGGGCCAGATTTTCTCATTCTCCATTTGGTACTGTTGAGTATGTTTTACAACAAGTTATCTCTGGGATGTAGAAACCTACTATGAAAATGGAAATGGGGGGGCACCTGGGTGGTACAGTTGGCTGAGCATCTATCTGACTTTTGGTTTTGGCTCGGGTAGTGATCTCTGGGATCGAGGCCCACAACAGACTTCAAGCTCAGCGTGGAGTCTCTTTGAGACTCCCTCTTCTTCTCCCTCTGCCATCGCCCTGCCTCCTGCCCAACTAAAACACATAAATAAATAAATAAATATTTGAAAAAAACAAAAGAAAACAGAAAACGGAGATTTTTATTATTGGTTATGAGGAATTTGATCGATTAATGCATTCTTAAAATGGAGTGAGTATCAGATTTTATTGTTTGGAAAGTTACATTGCATGGCATGTAAAATGTCTGATTATAGAAATGAAAGGAGTTCCCGAAAAATGTATTCTGTCCTCTAAAACAAGAGACCCCTTTGCTAATCTCTTCTGAGTTTGTTACCTGATACTCTGACTTTTGTAATGGAACATTGCACCTCTGCATGTTGAATGACTGACCTTTTTTGTTTCATTGTTTTCTTATCTGGATCTTCTCATATAAACCTAGTCTACAAAGAAATTTCAAGTGAAGTAAGAATAGGGTTGTCTTATTTGTGGACATATTATGTGCTTTTTAAAGTGAAGCTTAGATAGGAAAAAACTATCTCCGTAGTTAGAATCTTATAGATTAGATTCTATTTAGTTTCAGCGAAGCTTAAGTTTTTCTTTCTCCATTTTTTTTTTTTTTTTTAAAGAACATGATTCTGTGCTATTCATTTCAAATGCTGTCTGATCCAGGGCCCCTATTTGACGGCTTTATTTACACTTCAAAACAATCGTGTATATATTGTTAGGCATTTGTTAGAAATGGTCCACCCCATATTTTTCTAATAGTGCATGCAAGGTAAATTTGGTCATGGACTACTTCATCAGTAGAGGAAGTGTGAAATTGTGAGAACAGCCCGGAAGCTGGAGGCTTGAGACCTCAGACATGGCATATTCATCCATGCTACAGTTTCTGGATCTGCAAATTTAGATCCTCATATCGGTTCTGCCTACCTAATGGGTAAATAGGAATGTCAAATAAAATAAGAACTGTGCAAGGACTTTGAGAATGGCACGGATTTTAAGTCAGTGACTTCGCTATGCACAAGTGGTGATCCTAGAATTAAAAAAGAGTTCAGAGGTGAAGGTATGGTAAAGCCAAAAGATTCCTTCAGTAACCTAAAAATGTAAACCCTCTTTCAGTGGTTCAGTAGACTCACTGGCATCTACACAAAGGATAGAGACTTGACGTCTTCCATCTTATTCTCAGATATGACCTTCTAAGTTGCTTTGCTTTTATATTCTATTGCATTTTGTTTTGTAAAAAAACATCTTAGAAGTTAATCTATAAAAGCAGTTTCTCTTTGGCCTTGTGGTAGGAGATTCAGAATTAAAGGTAGATGAATCATGGTACTATATGTTATTTTATATCATTTATTATGTATCATATAAGTTAGGGTTGTGCTGAGTTTTCATCTAGAGTTAAAATATATGTTAAATTTTGTACTTTGGATTTCCTTCCCATTCTGTCCCTAATTTCTGACAATGGACATTTCCCAGAAACTATCAGGAGTCACTGTCTTTGCACTGCTATGTCACTGGTCTAACATACATACCAGCATTGAGAAAGATAAGGGGGAAAATTCTATAGTACCTGTTAAATATTGTCATTAATAGCAATGAAGAATTGACCTTAGCATATCTAAAGACAATCAGATAGCTTTATAATTTAAAAGTTCCAAACAGTGTCATATACTGAGAATTCGGTTTAGAATATACCCAAATATATAACGCAAGATAGTACACACCTAGAAAGTATATGGTGGAAGCTAAAATGATTTAAATCAAATTCTCACTAGCAAAACAAATAATATTAGAATTAATTTCAAACTAAGGGACAAATGAAGGGGGGGCCTGGGTGGCTCAGTCAGAAGAACATGAGACCCTTGACCCCGGGGATATGAGTTTGAGCTCCACATTGGGCATAGAGATGACTTACATAAATAAATGTTGAAAAAAAAATAAAGAACAAATGAGGAAGCTGAGAGACAGAACTTTCACGCTCATGTTCTCTCTACCCACTTCATTAAAGTTAGTTTGAATTTTGGTGGCTTTGAACAATTTGTTGTTTTGGTATAGATTACTATAAACAATTTACATGTGCTTAGTATCTATTATGTGTCCAGCATTGAGTAAGTGGTCCAAAGATGAGTAAAACACATTTTTCAAGAAGCTCATGGTCTTTATAATAATGTGGCAAGTGAAATTGGAGAGGCTTTGATGGGATAGTGTGTGAAAGGGCATGCTTTCAGGGAGGGACAGCCGACCTGGAAGTGAAGGTGCCACGAGCAGGTCACACCCAATCTGAGACTTGAGGGATGAGAATGAACACAGGAGAAGCAGGGTTGATTCAGGCTGGAAGTACAGGGAAGCATAGGGAAGGGCAGTATGACGGGAGGGAGGAACGGGAGGCCGAGAGTGTCTGATGCCGCCTCAGATGTAAAGTATAGCGCTAGTGTCTTAGTTCCAAACTTGGCTGCACATTGAATCGCTGGGGCACTGTAGAAAATCCTGAGGCCCAGTACCCATTCCCAGACTTTATAATTTAACTGGCACAGGGTGACGTGGGCACCAGAATTTGACAAGCTTGAGAGCCCCACAAAGCCTTGCAGGTGAAGCTGAGCTCAGCCTTTATCTCAGTTGTGGTTCAGAGCCATTGAAAGACTACACGTGCTGGGTAATGTGGTTGCTTTATATTACGTGAAGCATCTGGAAAGATGAAGCTCTTCCTTCCTGAGAGTTGCAGTGCCATTTTGAACTTATTTTCATTTTTTTCTTTTAAATCTTTAATGCTATTACTTTACACAAGCTTTCTAAGTTGGCAAATCTGGTATCTGACAGTAACAGTGGCCTCCATTTCCTTTGTATCAATTAAGAAATTGCTTAAAAATTAATTTCCTGTAGGTTTAAAGTTATGTGCTATGATAAACTTTATTTGGGGAAAACAGAGAAGCCAAGGCATACAGCCATAACCAGAGCACAGCATAGCAAAATTTTTCTCCCTAAGTGGCAAAGTGAGCATTTTAAATTTTCACTTGGCTTAGAGCAAAACAAAACCCTCAGCCTTTAATTTCATACTGCTAAATAGACTGTGCCTTTGACCTCTTAAGCCAGTGGCAATAGAACATCTTCATGTGAATTTTTTTTGTCTGTAAATATTCACTTTTAACTGCTTTGGAAATAGGCATATTAAAACCCCTTTTAAGAATGAAGTAGTTATAAAGGATGTGTGTGTGTGTGTTGTTTTAGATTTAGTAGGAAAACCTATATATATATATATTTTTTTTTTCCTTTCCTTCTGAAGTCTTAGAAGACTGATTGTAACTTAATTTTATACAAGAATTGTCAAGAAATTGCTAGTAATCTCTAATCAGAAAAAGAAGTACGGATGTGATGGATAAATAGGATTCTGTTGTGGCCAACATCTTCATTGATCTTAACAGAATTGCTCTTTGCCTCCCCCGTGTCTGTATTTTCTCTTGGCAGTAAGCCGAGTGAATTTGGAACAGAAAGAAAGAGAAAATCTACTTGGTTCCAAATGATGATAGCTGTGCATTGGTGTGGGGAAAATAACTTACAACTTGATAGTAGAATTACTAGAGGATTTCTCTTGTTTGAGAGAAAATTGAAGTTCCTTTTGTGGCTGGGTTGAAAAATGTCTAATTTTATGTAACCCGTAGCTTATGATACCAACTTAAATCTTATGATCATCATGTCAAACGGTATTTAGAGTTTTCGATTATGAAATAACTTATAACTTTTTGAACTGTAATCAAAAAAAGATTCCGATTAGGAAAAAATACTCTTTTGTGTCTTAAATTATCTTAAAGCCTATTCTATTTCTTAAAGTAAGATCATTCTTATTTTCTCAGGTTTTTTTCTTAAACATAGGAAATTGATTGATGAGCCTTGGTTTATCAATCATGTCAGATTATCAATGTCATCAATCAAGTCAGATTATCTTCATGAAAGGATGTAATTTCAAAGTGTTTATGTCCTAAGATTCACAAATTTATGTCTTTTTAGCTGATTATTACCCCCTCAGGTAGATTCTAAGGAAATAATCTTTCCCTGTGTCTTGAAAATACAGATTTGGGGCAAGATTTTTGTCAGGGCATTCTGTAGCGGAAGGGCTTTCTATTTTCATAGTCTTCAGAGATTGCCAAAGTAGCAGAATCCTGCCTTCTAATTCACATGGCCGTAGATGGCACTGTGGCTCACTCCCATACTTAAAATATACCATCTTGTGGCATTTTCTGAGAGAAATCTCTAAGACCAAATTCATTCACAATAGCCGCTTTGTTTTAAGAATTCACTTTCCACTCCAAAGAGGAATGATTTAAACCCAGCAAAATTAGAAATACTCTGTTTTTTTTTTTTAAATATTAACAAATAGATTATGAACAGCTATATTTCTTGAGCCTTTGGTAACATATTTCGAAATGGGGGCTCCTCTAATACTACCTCTGCAAAATCTTTTTTCTCCTCCTGTGGGTATAGCACCTAGAGAGCACAAATTAAAATACACTGTCTTCCTACCTCTCTCCTCCCTAGCTCGCAGAAAGCGTTGCTGAAACCTTGCCACTGCAACCAGGCATTTTGTCCTTTGAGTTCTGTCATGACTGGAGCTAAACAACTGTCACTGG